>NC_045443.1:59882244-60029522 GCF_002776525.5 Piliocolobus tephrosceles
CTCCAGCCTGGGCGACAGAGCCAGACACCGTCAAAAAAAAAAAAAAAACCCTTTTCCGGGCGCGGTGGCTCACGCCTGTAATCCCAACACTTTGAGAGACCGAGGGGTGCCGATCACTTGAGGCCAGGAGTTCCAGACAAACCTGGGCAACATGGTGAAACCCTGCTTCTACTCAAAAAAAAAAAAAAAAAAAAAAAAAAAAAGCCAGGCGTCGTGGTGCGTGCCCCTAATTCAGATGCTCTAGAGGCTGAGATATGAGAATTGCTTGGACTTGGGAGGCAGAGGTTGCAGTGAGCCGAGATTGCAACACTGCACTCCAGCCTGGACAGAGCAAGACTCTGTCTCAAAAAAAAAAAAGCCCCTTTTCCCTTCCTTAGTAGCTCAGGGGCACAGTCACTCTTTTGCACAGCCTGGGGGGCAGGGGATGGGGTGGGGTGGCTGGGCTGGGGTGGTCATGGGAAGAAGCTGTCAGAACAATAATGCTTGACTGCCCTACCAACCTAACCACCTCATAGCCACTCAGGACTCCAGTCCAGTGAGGGACACTGTTAAGGGCTGAAATGTGTTCAAAATTTATATGCGAGTCAAAACTGCGAGTACCTCAGAATGGGACTGTATTTGAAGATAGGGCCTTTATAAAGAGGTAATTGAGGTCACATGGGTGGGCCTTAATCCAATCTGGCTAGTGTCCTTTGAAGAAAAGGAAATTTAGACACACAGGATTTGTGCATGCAGAGAAATGACATGGTGAGAGGGAGGCCATCCGCAAGCCAACCAGAGAAGCCTCGGGAGAAATGGAGCCTGCTGGCACCTTAGCCACCCAGTCCATGATATTTTATTATGGCACACGAATACAGGTACTAAGGAGGTCTGTCCAGAAGTCAGTCCTGAAGTCCTCCCTGCTCCTCCATGACCTGGGAACTCTCCCTCAGGATGGCACTGGCCTGACACAACTTTTCTTTTTGTTATATTCCAGGTGATCTTGTTATTTGAGACGGTTATACCCAGTGAAATTTCCCTGTTGCTGAGTCTTTATTTCTACCCCTCTTATTTGCTTTTTCAGTTTTGTCCTGTGTAAGATTCCCAGACAAAATAGAAGACACCCATTTAAATTTGAAATTCAGATAATAGTAAACAGTTTTTTTAGTATGAGTACAACCCAAATATTGCACGGGACATAAATTTAAAAATTTTTTTATCTGAAATTCAAATCCAAGTAGATGTCCTGTATCTTTTGTCTGATAAGTCTGCTAACATTACTTTAGAGGTGTGTCCTTAATATCTTTACACAATGGTTCTCACCTTAGAATCACCTAGAAAACTTTTTTTTGTTTGTTTGTTTGAGATGGAGTTTCACTCTTGTTGCCCAGGTTGGAGTGCAGTGGTGTGATCTCAGCTCACCGCAATCTCCACTTCCTGGGTTCAAGTGATTCTCCTGCTTCAGCCTCCCAAGTAGCTGGGATTACAGGCATGTGCCACCACACCTGGCTAATTTTGTATTTTTAGTAGAGATGGGGTTTCTTCATGTTGGTCAGGCTAGTCTCGAACTCCTGACATCAGGTGATCCACCCACCTTGGCCTCCCAAAATGCTGGGATTACAGGCGTGAGCCACCGCACCTGGCCAAAACATTCAAAAGATACTGATGATTGGGTCCCTCCCTGGGGGATGCTGATTTAATTGGTCTGAGGTCTGCCCTGGTAGACACGGTTTTATTTAATGCTCCCAGGTGATGTTGCCGAGCTACAGAAGCACTGCAGGAAGGAACAGGTATTAACTAAACGTTCACAGCTATTTCATTGTTAGATTTAAGCTCCCTTAAGCTTAAATTCTTTGGGTTTTGTTCCTTTGTTCTGCTAAAAATGTCATTTTGTCACTCTTCTTATTGCTGAGCCCAGAGGCAGGGGTCAAACAGATCATGGAAAAATGCCCTGTTAGTATGTGAAATGGCCATTTTATTTCAGGTCAACTGAGCCCACAGAGAGAGATGTCAAGAGCTGTAATATTGATACCACTACAGCAAATGACTTTCCATCCAGACACTTTGGGTTTTATACCAAATAGTGCAACTGGGCACCCTGGTAAAAGATTTACCTTTTACCATTACTTCTATTACAGACCACTGCTCAAGAATGTAGGATCTGTTTTAAGCATACTTCTAGTTCAAGAGGATTTGAACATAATTTTTTTCAATTCTTCCAGACCCTGACTATCTGTTCTTTTTGACTATTAGTTGGCATTTATGGAGAGCCAAATCTTACCTGCTCCTCCCTATTTACTGAAAAGTTAGAAGATTCAGGTACTCTGGTTACAACTCCTGGGGTAACACACCATTCATTCTGCTTGTGTAAGGGCCTTATAATGGGGTCTGGTACTCCATGTCACCATGAAGACAAGCCTTGCCAACATACACCTTCATAGTGTATGCTAAGGAGCTGTTGGCAGAGCTACAGCTGAGCAAGAGTCAAAACTAGATGAGAGGAAAATAAGATGCCTGTGACAAAAACACATTTTACAGAAAAAGGTGCTGGTGGGTCAGCAGATGACATTGATTAGTTAGTGTGTCTCAGTACAAAGTTCCCAGATGGGGATTCGATGTGAAAGGGCTTTGTTAAAAATGCCATCCAAATAAGGGTGTACACAATGGAGGTTTTGTGACTACCCCTTCTTATCTAATGAGAAGTTACAGAAAACTGGAGTGGTAATTGGCAGTTGGGTGTTGACTACATATAAGCTTTGGATTTGAAATCTTGGCTTTGGTGCTGCTTGGCACTGTGTCCATGGGCAACTGCTTTACCTACCTGAACTTTTATCTTTTTCATCTGGCAAAGGGCTTTCAGAATGGCAGAATAAAAACCTCTGGAAATCTACTCCATACAGAGAAAAATCTGGCAAAAATTGCCAGAACCAACTTTTTCAGAACTCTGGAAATTAACCAAAGGACTGCAACAATCTGAGGAATGTGTATTCAAGAAAAATGGCTGAATCTCAGTAAAAATAGGGAGCTTCGTGACATTTTATTTTAAAGAGACAAGGTCTGTCACCCAGGCTGGAGTGCAGCGGTGCAGTCATAGCTCACTGCAGCTTCAAACGGGATCCTCCCACCTCAGTCTTCTGAGTAGGTGGGACTACAGCTGCGTGCCACCATGGCCAGCTAATTTTTATTTTTACTTTTAGAGGCAAAGTCTTGCTATGTTGCTCAGGCTGGTCTCAAACTCCTGGGCTCAAGCGATCCTCTCACCTCAGCATCTCGAGTAGTTGGAATTACGGGCACGTGACACCTCGCCTGTATGTAACATTTTTACTTGACCAGTCTCCTTACCCCTCTTTCCAGATCTGTGGTAGGCTCGAACACTAACAGCTTCTCAACCGTGACAGCTCTGAGCACCAGCAGACTAGCAGCCAGCAGTGAGGCAGAATAGGTTTGCAGCCCTGGCAGACCTGTTGACAAGAAATACTTTTCTTTTTTTTTTTTTTTTTTTGAGACAGAGTCTCACTCTGCTGCCCAGGCTGGAGCGCAGTGGTGTGATCATGGCTCACTGCAACCTCAAACTCTTGGGTTTAGTGAGCCTCCTACTTCACCCTCCCAAGCAGCCAGGACTACAGGTGCACACTCGGTTTATTTTTTTTATTTATTTATTTTTTTTGAGACTGGAGTCTTGCTCTGTAGCCCGGGCTGGAGTGCAGTGGCCGGAACTCAGCTCACTGCAAGCTCCGCCTCCCGGGTTCCCGCCATTCTCCTGCCTCAGCCTCCCGAGTAACTGGGACTACAGGTGCCCGCCACCACGCCCGGCTAGTTTTTTCGTATTTTTTTTAGTAGAGATGGGGTTTCACCGTTTTAGCCAGGATGGTCTCGATCCCCTGACCTCGTGATCCGCCCGTCTCGGCCTCCCAAAGTGCTGGGATTACAGGCTTGAGCCACCACGCCCGGCCCTCGGTTTATTTTTAAACTTTTCTTTTTTTTTTTTTTTTTTGAGACAGGGTCTCATTCTATCACACAGGCTGAAGTGCAGGCATGATCTCTGCTCACTGCAACCTCCGTCTCCCTAGCTCAAGCAATCCTCCCACCTCAGCCTCCCAAGCACCTGGGACTACAGGTGCATGACACCACATCTGGCTAATTTTTGTATTTTTTGGTAGAGATGGGATTTTGATATGTTGCCCAGGCTGGTCTTGAACTCCAGAGCTCAAGTGATCACCCACCTCGGCCTCCCCAAGTGCTGGGATTATAGGCGTGAGCCACCACACTGGCTAAGTTTTTTGTACAGATGGGGTTTCACTGTGTTGACCAGGTTGGTCTTGAACTCCTGGCCTCAAGTGATCCTCCCACCTTGGCCTCCCAAAGTGTTGGGATTACAGGCATGAGCCACATACCTGACTTACAAGAAATACTAAGGGGAGTCCTTCAAGCTAAAATGAAGGGACACTGGGGAGTAACTTGAATCCACATGAAGAAATAAAGAACGCTTCTAGGGGTAAATACACAGAAACCATAAAAGGCAGTAGAAATGTATTTTGTTTGTAACTCTTTTCTTCTCCCATATAATTTAACTACATAAAACAATAATTACTAAACTTATTAGTAATAAGTACAGGCTTATACTGTAGAGAGATGTAGTTTGTATGACAAACAGCACAGAAGAGAAGGAAGGAAATGGAAGTGTATATTGCAGCTAAGTTTTTATTTACTATTGAAATTAAGTTTGTATTAATCCAAACTGTATTGTTTTAAGATGTTGCTGTAATCTTCAGGACAACTATTAAGAAAATAACTGTCAGGAGAACAGTGGGGTCCTCAGTAATGGTTCCTTTAGGCAGCTCTGCTGACCCCACCCTTTCCTGAACTGCCCTTCTGTCCCAGAGGAGTCACCCTGACCACGCCCATCTTGCTGCTGAGTTTTGGACCCCAGTCCTGAAAAGGCCCAGCCGTGCTGGCTCTGCCCCTCAAAGAGGCTGTGAGCAAGGTAGGAGGGAGCTGATCTCCTTTCTTGGGGCCTCACCCAGGACCCGAGCACCACCTACCCCTGTGAAGGCTCCAGGCCTTAAGTCCCTGGCAGGGGCTATGGGTTTGTGACTCCAGCAGAACAGAGGAACAGGGCACTGGAAGTGAGCTCAGCATGTGATTCAGTGATGGACCAGGTTTGGAAGGGCCAGTGTAGTTTTCAATGTTGTGGTTGGTTTGTTGCTGCACATTCCAGGACATCAGTATTTTAACAGGTTCTAAGTGCCTTTCTATTGTAACTTATGTTTTTCCTCCTCTTGGCTCCGCTGCTGTTAGCATAGAGTTTTTTAAAAAGAGATAAGCTAATGACTATAACAATATATTTCTCCATGGGAGAGGAAGTTTATAAAGAAACAAAGTGAGTTGCAAAAAGTAAAAAAAAAAAAAAAGAAAAGAAACAACAGGAAGTGGTATACTAGAAATTATTTCACACAGAAGAAGGCAGTAATGGAAAAATAAAGGAGTAAAAAGACAGACACATAGAAAACAAATAGCAAAATGGCAGATGTAATTCCTGTTTCATCGTTAATCACGTTAAGTGTATATGGACTGAGCATTTCAATCAAAAGGTAGAGATTGGCAGCTGGGCGCAGTGGCTCATGCCTGTAATCCCAGCACTTTGGGAGGCTGAGGCGGGCGGATGACGAGGTTAGGAGATCGAGACCATCCTGGCTAACACGGTGAAACCCCGTCTCTACTAAAAATGCAAAAAATTAGCCGGCAGTGGTGGCGGGTGCCTGTAGTCCCAGCTACTTGAGAGACTGAGGCAGGAGAACAGCGCGAACCCGGGAGGCGGAGCTTGCGGTGAGCCGAGATTGGGCCACTGCACTCCAGTCTGGGCGACAGAGAGAGACTCCGTCTCAGAAAAAAAAAAAAAAAGAAAAAAGGTAGAAATTGGAATAATGAATTTAAAAAAATGACCCAACTACATTTCTTTATAAAATACCCTTTAGATTCAAAAATGCAAATAGGCTGAATGTGAAAGGATGGGAAAAGATGTACTGTGCAAAAAGTAACCAAATAAGAGTAGGAGTGGCCCTACAAATATGTAACAAAATAGACTTTAAGACAAAAATTGCTGCCAGAGACTAAAGGATACTTTATAAAAAGGCCAATACATCAGGAAAACATAACACAGATGCCCTAACAACAGAGCCCCCACCCTAAAATACATGAAGCAAAGACAGAATTGAAGAAACAGCCAAATCAACAGTAATAGTTGGAGACTTTCATACCCCACTTTCAGTAATTGATAGAAAAATTAGGTAGAAGATCAAAAAGAAAACAGAAGACTTGGACAGTATGATGAACTAACTGGGTCTAACAGACATCTACAGAACAGCCAACAACAGCAGAATACACATTCTTCTCATTTGCACATGGCACCTTCTCCAGAATAGATTCTATGTTGAGCCACAAAACAAACTTCAATACGTTAAAAGGATTGAAATCATACAAAGTAGGTTCTCGGATCACAATAGAATGAAATTATTTCCTCATCTGCAAAAAATGATAACATCTACCTGAGCAGGGGATAAAAGAATTAACCCCAAGTAGCCAGCATGGGGCATAAGAAACTTTTTTATTATGAGATACTTTTATTATTGTTAAGAACAGAGTACATGTATGCTTTCCTTTGCCTCATGACTAGAGTGTAGCAAATGATGGGTTAACTTCCTCCTTTTAAATTAGAAAAAAATATTAACCATTTTCAATTTGTGGCAGATTATAAAATTGATAGTGTTATAGTTTTGAGAAAATACAGTATCACAACCCCGATGCATCTACCACCAATATGACTAAAAGCTGAATGTAGGACTACCTTAGAATACAAACTGGCAAATTTATAAATTGCCCTCTGTTTATAAAACAAGATAAATGATTATGGATCTACCTGAATTTTCCTTAGCAATAGACCGTGAATGTTCATTCATGTGTTTGACTCTCTTCATTTCACACCAGAGAGGCAAGATCAGGCCTCTTTCTTATGAGTTAATTCTTCTAGTCAAGTAATAAAGCTTGACCTTATACTGTCTTAAAACAGATCTTAGTTCAGATTATCTATGGCTGCATTCGTGCAACAATAGCTGGTTTGAGTAGCTGTTAACAGAGTCCAAATGGCTCATAAAGCCTAAAATATTTACAATTGGGATCTTTACAGAAAAAGTTTGCAGAACCATAACCTAAGAACTAAATAAATAATCCTTGGGTGGCACTGGCAGATGATATTCCAGGAAAGACACTGAAAAAAAACATGCAGTCATCCTTTTATTTCCAAGTTTGCACAACTTTCTTCAACATGGCCAATCTTGTTTCATCTGTAAACCCGTCCACTCCCTTCCCTTTATTACTTTGAAGCAAATCCAAGACATACATTGGTAATATTTCATCTACAAATATTTGAGTCTATTTGCATTGCATTTTAAGGCATGTAATACTTATGATAGCATTTATCTTTTTTGCAAATATGAGAACAACCACACTGTTAATTTTCCTTCAAATTCTACGGTGCAATTGGTAGATTGGCCAAATATTCTCTGACTTGTATTTAAAAATTACAAGAATAAGCTGGGTGCGGTGGCTTACACCTATAACCCCAGCACTTTGGGAGGCTGAGATGGAAGCCCAGGAGTTTGAGGCCAGCCTGGGCAACATAGTGTGACCCTGTCTCTACAGGCATGGTGGCACATGTTTGTAGTCCCAGCTACTTAGGAAGCTGAGGCAGGAGGATCGCTTGAGTCTAGGAATTTGTGGTTGCAGTGAGCCATGTTTGCACTACTGTACTCCAGCCTGGGCAACAGATCAAGACCCTTTATCAAAAAAAAAAAAAAAAACTTCCCAAAATAAGGAATTTAGGTTTTTCACCTAAGACAGTAATAGTGGAGACTTCACAGTTCTCCAGAAATTTCTCCCAACTCTTTTTTTTCACTGACCAAACTCAATAGGGAGGTAATATCTAATTCAGAACTGCTAAGACCACCCTTTTCGGGTTTTACAGTTATTTAGTTTAAATCAAAGATGTTTTTTCACTAAGCCTACACTTCCTATAGTGTTTAAAGGATGTGAGGTGGCTCAGCTTGGGACATTTTGGTGCTGTAACTTCACATTTCTCTCACTTTCATGTCAACCATTCCTACACCCCCACCCACAATTCTGAATGAGCTCACCTACTTTTACTTTATAGTGACTAAATTTGCAAATATCAAATTTTAAAAAGAGGATTAAAGAAAAAAGCTCAGATTTGTATGCCCCTTTCAGGGAAGAGCTGCCCTTTAGATTTGCATTCAGACCTTCCAAAGCCCTGTCCACGGCCCCACTTGCACAAACAAACTGATGTGACCCAGTCCCTGGAAGACAACCGAGGTGCACCCTGCCCCCACCTTGTGCTCAGTCATACTTGGAATGTCTCACAGGCAGCCTAATTGGAATCAATAAAGCAAAAAGGGCTAGCTAGCTAGAGGATCTTGTCAGAAGTGAAAGACAGACTGAAAATGTAGGGAATGTACTGAGTGAGCAGCAGTCTTTTCGGGTTCTAATGATAGAGAACACAGTTAAAAAGGCAGACTAATTGCTAGGAAATGTAATTCATTCTTTGGCTTGTCATTTAAAGGAAACAACTGGGGTGGCAACAAGTGTGAACTATTTTGTAGACAAGGATTTTTTTTGAGACAGGATCTCGCTCTCTCGCCCAGATTGGAGTGCAGTGATGCGATCGTGGCTCATTGCAGGCTTGATCTCTCAGGTTCAAATGATCCTTCTACCTCAGTCTCCTGAGTAGCTGGGACTATAGGTGTGCACCACCACGTTGGGCTAAGTTTTGTATTTTTTTGTAGGGACTGGGTTTCATCATGTTGCCCAGGCTGGTCTCAAACTCCTGAGCTCAAGTGATCTGCCCACCCCGCCCTCACAGAGGTTGGGATTACAGGCATGAGCCACCATGTCCAGCTGAGATTTTTAAATGAGAATTTTTAAATATACACACACAATTTTAAAATGGTCTCATTTTCCCCTAACACTGTTAAGTTCTTTGGAATCAAAGAACCACTTGACTGTACCAAAGGTCATAAGTAGTATAACATAGGATGGTCCTATCATAAATGTGTGGTTAAATTAGTGTTCTCCCCTTCTAGGCTCATAGCCTCCAAATGGCCATCATTTTCCTGGCTTAGTAAGGCTCATTACCAGCTGCAAGCAGCAGCAAAAGCATACACGTGAATGCAGGGATTATCAGTTCATCTCTGCATTATTGCTAAAAAAACTGGTTTTCCCATTTCAGTCACCCTACCACATTCTATATGGAAGATTATTTCCCACGTCAGAAGTGTATTTTCTCAATGCCATTTTCTCTTTAAACATTTTACATTTTTAACTATTTTACTCCCAAACCCCAAGAGCCAGGTTCTCTGTACCTTATTATTTGTTCATGGGTCTGTGGGCCAGGAATTTAAGCAGGGCTAAGTGGGGATGGTTCTCTGCTGTATAATGTTTGTGACTTCAAGTGGAATGACCCAAATAGCTGAGAGCTGGCTAGGCCTCTCTCTCCTCATGTTATCACCTGGAGGGACTCATTTCGGGCACCACTGCCAATGTCTCGGCACGGTGGTTCTCTCCCATGTGGCCTCCACTCACTCACTAATCTAGTCTGATATTCCCAGGGTGACCGGCTTCCAAGAGTGACAGCAGGTACTAGGAGACCTCCAGAGATCTCAGCTTGGAAGTCTCAGAATGTCACTTCTGCATTCTATTAAAGCAAGTCACAAGCCAGATCAGACTCAAGGAGTAGGGAAACAAACTCTACCTCTTGATGGGAAAAGGAAACTTGCACACAGACCTAGGAAGCATTGTTGGCAGCCATTTTGGGAGACAACTGCCACACCTTTCAAGAGCTAATCATGACGGAATGTTAGAAGACTCCTCCATCTTCCATGGAGAAGAAACATCCCAATATCTAATCCTGGTATCTAATCCAAGCACTGATTTTTTCCCATTGTTTTCCACTACTGAGTGGGGGAGAAGGAGGCAGCATCAGCATTAGGGTACAAGTGAAGATGAACAGAGCTGGGATGTTTCACGATAATCATATTCTCATATGACTTGTCTTCCATTCTCTTCTTCCCAAGCTTCCACTTTTAGCTTTCCTTTGTGAATCAAGACCATGGATCATTCAAAATAGCTTTTTCTTTTTTTTTCTTGAGACAGGGTCTCCCTCTGTCTTCCAGGCTGGAGTTTAGTGGCACAATCACAGCTCACTGCAGCCCCAGCCTGGGTGCAAGTGATCCTTCTACTTCAGCCTCCTGAGTAGCTGGGACTATAGGCAGTGCTGCAGTCACCACCACACCTGGCTAATTTTTATAGAGATGAGGTCTTGGTATGTTGCCCATGCTGGTCTTGAACTCTTGGGATCAAACAATCGTCCCCCCTTGACCTCCCAAAGTGCTGGGATTACAGGCATGAGCCACCATGCCTGGTCATTTAAAATATGTCGTTGGTATTTTATAGATAACTTTTAACTTCCTGGATTTCAGAACTAAGCAGAATTAGCATACTCTGATGCCTTATCCCACCTGTTACAGTAACTTTTCTCTATAAGATGGTACATTTTACTAACTAACCCTTTGTCATACTTAAAATGCTTAAGCAATGAAGGGAAGTCTTGATTCTTACTGTCTTTAGCAAGATGAGGCTCTAGGCCTCTCACTTAAGAATATCTCTTGGGAGTAATTCTTTTCTCTGAATTCTTCATGTGTTTACTGATGGTATCCATGGTAGTTCCTCTAGAGGCATAGTTGAAATGTATTAGTCTTTACTGTTATTCCTGTGAAGGCTTATAGTGTTGGCATCCATTCCCTTTGGATTTTGAGTCTGTGTTCACAGTTGATAACCTCACATTGAGCCATGATACTCTTTGTATCATTATCATTACCTGATATAAAGAAACCAGACCATTACCTGACCATCACCTGACATAAAGAAACTTCACATTGAATTCATACAAAAGACAGAAAAAAGTTTTGCTGAATTTGTCCTATATACATATATATAATATTTTATTTTAAAATGTCATTGAACATATACATTTCTTTAGCTTTTTCCAGGGGACATTGCACCTAAGTTTCAAAACACACAAAATAGATCCCCTTTACTAAACAGTTTTCATTTTTGGGTTACAAAAAAGTCAACGTTTCACAATCACAAAGCATAAAGGTACATGGTTCTGAAACAATTTCCAGGCAGATTTCTCTCATTCACTGTACGTAGGGTAGTTTTGGAAACCCAGACCATGATCCACCCCTTACAAATGATCTCCACCATGGGCCTCCCTGGGTCTCCAAAAAAAAAAAAAAAAAAAACGGGGCAAAACAGGAGGGAAATAATAACCTCAGGACTCAGGAAACAAACAGAAAATACTTGAGGGAGATCAGAAAAGTAGAGGACACAGGTTCTCCTTCAAGTACATCACAGTAGAAAACTACAGCACGTTTACAGCCTTATTTGGTCACTCTACCTGGTTGCTACATGAACAAAACTTCACACCTAAGACACAGAGGAAAAATTAAAGCTATTTACACAGATAACACTGTGGATTTGAAAGAGCAGTCCTCTGCAGACTGGCACGCCATCTGACAAAAGCCACAGTCCTCACAGAAGAGGCAAGTCAGGCTGCTCGCGTAGCGTCCTTTGAAAAACCCCAGTGTACAAACATGTGCCACATCACCACACAGAACCACAGTCTGCTCAGAGAGGTGGGCTATGGTGTGCAGGCTGCAACCTTTCTCTGCAAGTGTAAGTCCTCAAAAATCTGAGTTCCTCACATAAAATTCTGTGTTGTGGCCAGACCTTGTTTTACCATTTTCTCAGACTGGATAACTTTTAGGATCAGCCTGGTTGTTCTTTGCATAGACAATGACTCTCACAGCTTTCTCCAAGTGTCCCAGAAGCACTAACTTACTGAAAATAGAATCTCATCAAAGCTTAACATATTCACTCTGAAAACAGCGGAGCTGCTGGGTCACTTAAGGAAAGCTGAGAACCTCAAACCTGTGGAAGGAAAACCAGTGACCACTTGTGGCCTTATAAAGTTGATTGGCAGGTGAGGAAGGGGATATCAAGAGGAGAATCAGAATGTTAAAGACATGGGAGATTTGTCCCTAATGTTTTCATACGAGTGCTCTTGTTAAATGGAAAACCCTGCCTGCATGGGGAAGATCTGAGGCTAAATCTGGATCCTGGGACTGTCATTCTTCCCCACCAACATCTCCCTGTGGCTGTCATTCTTCCCTGGAAGTGAATGAATACTGAGAACACAGTAAGAGGAGGGTGGTCACCACTGACTTCACAAAGCCTCATGGAGGTTAAGTTGTTTAAGAATTTAAAAAGTAAACACCCCAAATCCTCCAAAATGGAATACTGTGGAAAATAACTGAAATTTCCACTGCTTAAGGCTTTGTCCTATTAAGACAGCTGAGTATTTGGCCTAGTCCGATTTTCACCTTTCTTTTCCACCTCAAGAACAGCTGATAGGCATGCGCAACCGCAGCAGAACACACCCTCCACCTCTCTGACTGCTGACACTGGCTGCAGGAACAAGGCTTTGGTTATCATCTAACAAAATGCCACAGAGTCCGGATGGACTGAGTTTGTTCTAAGGAAAGGAGTTTCACCAGATAGTCTGAAGAGGCCCAGTCCCAGCAAAGAGATTTAGAGCAGAAGAGCCTTTCATTAAAGTAGCCACACACCCCTCAAGACAACCATAAAGACTTGACTAGGACATCAAAAGCTTTTTATTAAACAAGACTTCCTCTGAGGCTATTCGAGCAAGCAGATTTGGCTATAGGTCAGATACGCAAGATTTCAGAACCATGTATAAATACGTTCTGCAGAGTTTCGAAGTGTGCGTCCTTTGACTTTTCCAGGAATGCATCAAGGGCCAACCCATTATGTAGACACAGTTACTGTTTCAGGACTGGGTGACATGGGGCCTGGGTAAAAAATAAGGCCAAAACTGAGTAAGCTCAGTTTATAGAGCGATATCAGTGCTGGGCAGATCTGCCATGCTTCATTTACATCATGTTTCCCACTTTTGATTTCTTCACCTCATTTATAGTCTTCCTCCCATCCCCCAAACACAAATATGACTTTATCTTATAACTAAGATCTTTCCACCCAAGGGGGCTTATGAAAACACTTCCTGGATGCCTTTCTAACTAAAACCAGCAGGACTAAATGCTCAAGATTTTATAGAGGATTTAGAGATGTAGAGGTTTCTAGAGTTTTTCCTGAGACGTGCCATAGCAGTAAATGAATTGGTGAATTGAGTAGAAGGTAGTTGTGACATCTACACCCAAATTCTTACTCTGGTGGCTTGAATAAAACTGGAGAAAGCTCAAAGTAGGGCCCAGATAGAGGCCCAGGAAAGCAAATAAATGAAAGGCAGCGGGGACACAGGAAGGATCCCAAAGACGGCAGCTCAGGGTCCTCTATGGAAGACTTGCTTAGGTTTCCTACTTACACATGACTCTGAGCACCAGGACAGAACAGGGAGTGGACCACACTGCTGTCGCATGCCTGAAGGTTTTCCCACAGCATCAAACTCTGCCAGGAAGCAAAGCATTTTCCACAGACTTCTCTCCACAGAGCTATCTGGGGTAGCTAAGATCTACTGTAGGGGGAGGAAACGTGCCGTCAGATGAAGACAACTCCTGACAAGGCCGAAGTCCCATTCTTCCCAGGCCAACACTTCCACAAACACCGGCTGGCGTGAATTCCCACAGGGCTTCACCTGCCAGACAGGGCGCTGTCTCCACACCGTGGAATGAGTTCATTCCTGAGTAGGAGGGGCTCCAGGCCTTTTCAAATACGGGACAACTCCAGAAATGCAGGTGATTTATCGCCCTGGAGGAGAAGTTTCTCTCCTCTCCTCTGGGGAAGAAATTCAAACAAACATGAGAACTGGAATTAGCTCTCTAGCATTCGAGGGGGTCACATCAGTGACCTTTTTCCTTCTTGGGTCAGAAGAGTGTTTTAATTACTCAAAGTTGTCAAAATGGTGGCAATACCTCAGCTCAGCAGGAAGAAGACTAGGTAATTTTGTGGCTGTACAGGTCTGCCTAAAAGACAGAAGTTTTACAGTCTACTTGGCCATTCCTCCCTGCGGAGAAGTAGCAGGTAGATACGGCGCGCGCTGTGCCTGCGGCTGCTGCTCTTGTGGTGAACACTCAGATGTGGGACCTGGAAGAGCTGGGACATGATTCTCTAGAGAAAAGGAGCACAGCATGAGGATGGCCAGTCAACCCATTTCAAATTCTTTTATTTAAGTGCCCCCCCCATCCCCCGCCCCGAGGGACCTTGCACAAAGATGATGGGGAGAACAGAACTGCTGCTCCTTGACAGAACTCTGATCCTTACACTTTGTTTGGAGTGGGCTTGGGGGACAGTCACAAGCCATGAAACCTGAATCCAAGATGGTCCCCAGACGAGCTATGGTGAACCAAAAGATGCAAAGAACTTCTTAAACTGCTCTATTAAACACTGCTTTATATGTATCCCCATGACACAGAAAAGTGGGATGGGGCCAGCCATTCCAGAAATGAAAATCCAGACTCTCACAGAGAACCCTTGAGACACACAGGGAGACCACTGAAGACAACAGAGGAACTGCTGGTCCACAGAAACACTCATAGTTTCATGAAAACACACTGATTTGGTGAGAAAATGCAACTTGGGAACAAACGTTACACAACAAAGATCCTCTGTCATGCAGGGCACTGGCCCAGATGCTGCCTGGGTTGTGTGGGCTGGAGGATGTGGGGACAACCCAGCCTGGGTGGGACTTTGACGCAGAACTTCCTCAGCAGGGTGTTGGAAAGTCCCAGGCCTGTTCTATGGAGGGGGAAAAAAAAAAACAGATTCAAGGAATGTCAAAAACTGAAAAAATAAAAAGTAAAACAAATCCCTGCCTCACTCCACCACTGCCACAAAAGAATAGAAACAGAGAAGAAGAATAGAAAAGAGAAGAACAGAAGAATAGAAAAGAGAAGGGGGCGGGGGTCAGACAGCAATCCCTGAAATAAATCTCAGGCTTCCTAGAAGGTGGGCACTTACACTTTGAGGCATGACCCCTACTTCCCAATGCAGCACTTTTTAACCCGTAGAGAAGTTGGCAGCTTGACAGGCTGAAGAGTCCTCTGCCATTTACACCTGAAAATGGCTGCCCCAGCTACTCGAGATAAAATAAATATGACATATATACCCCGAATAGGCAATGGCCACCTCGGAGGCCTAAGAAAGGAACTGAAATACAACACTTGGTAGCAGCCTTTGTGTTTTGCTCTTGTTGAGTTGACATGTTACTAAAGAAGAAATGGAAACCAAAGGGTCATCTTGAAGCATAGCCTTTTGGCCGCGAACTCCCCACCTGGGCTGGGAAGAGACTGCGTCACTTGGAACTCAGCTGGGGCACTTCCCAGTTCCGTCCTGCCAAGAGGCATCCCAGCTTTCTTCCCCTCTGTCCTCCCAATCCTCTGGGCCTTTTTCATGACAGCTTGTTTCCATGTATTAAAGGAATGACATATACAGAAATGTCATCTCCTGAGCCCAGTCGGTCATTAGATATCCGCCATCCTCTGTCCTTCAGCACACCCCGGGCACGCATCACCAGGTCCTGAGCTGCCAGTGTGTACCTGTGCAGGAGAGGCAGGAACGAGACAGTCAGTAGAGCATCAGGCAGAAGCCAGGGTTACGTGAGGCTGGGAAGGGGGAGGCATCACTATAGTTGTATAAATAAGTTTCACATACACTTACAATAAGAAAAAGTCAAGGTCATCGTTTCCCAAAATGTAGAACACCTAATGTGAGATTATTGTTTACATGGTAGTGGGATAAGGCACTAAATATAAATACATTAGATAATGTCTTACATTATTGACCTGCTCAGTCCTCTTTTGATGTTTTTGATTATATTGAGGGCAGTCTGTCTGCTGCTAGTGTAGCTCAAAGAGCTGCTCAAGCTCAGAGCTTTCCATGATAAATGGTATCTAGCTAAAAAAGTACATGGGAAAAATAAGAACTTTTGTTTTCAATATATTTAGTTTTAGAGTTATGTTGCTTTTGTGACAAAGAATAGTCATTTTTTATTGTAAAAATCATTTAAATTTTTAAAAATGAGTTAAGGAAAAATATTAAAAATAATACAACATGGCATAAGCATATAGCAAGAATGTGAAGAGTTTTTTTTGGTAAATGACAAGTCTTGGTGTGAGCGAGCTGTTTACTTGTCAATGTCACCCTCTCCTCTTGAACAATGTAAGTTCAGCAAGGGATCTCTTAAGAATTTGAAAATAAGATTGCTGAGATTTAAACTGTAAGCTTAAGGGGAAAGAATGACACTATAAACTGATGGAAAGTATTAACATCTAGGAGAAAGACTAACTTGGGAGGTGATTTGGGTGGCTATGGGCCTGGGTTAGCCCTGAGGCATAAAAAAATGAGACAAAACATTGGCAGGTGTCTATCCAAACACTGACCAGAGCAGAGGGAGTCATAGTTGACAGCCTTCAAAGGAACTTAGTTCCACTGGCAGGGTCATATTTGGTGTGGGATGGACTACTCTCTTAGCCTATACCATTAAGCATATGATTCAGCTTTATTCTGATTTCATGTTCACCAAAGAACCTCCTGATTATGATCTGCTTCCCTGCATAGGCCTGCCTACAGGAAAGAATGAGCTAGTCATTTGTACTTTAAGAATATCCATCAGTTATATTTCTCTGCGTAAATGTCAAGTGGCATTTTGGTTTACAGATCAATCTTGTGAGCTTGGTTAAGGTGAGACCAACTCTGATAATGAATCTCTTTTTTGTATCTTGATTAAATCAGTTTCTGAACCTGAAAAGCTAAGAGCCAGACTGGTAAATCATCAAGATAATAAATGTCACCGTATAAATCCTCTTGGAAGCCAGCCTGTAGGCCTTTTACAAGGGACCACCCTGATATTGCTAGTGACCTTTCTCTACTTGGAATGTCTCAGTAGTCTTGCCTTCAGAACTGTGAGTTATGGAATTCAGAAAACCAGAAGCCTCTCCATTTCTTTTGCTAAAATTCACAGACTTTCATGTTGAGAACTGCATCATCATTGCATTATTTAAGAACAAGTGCTCTAGCAAATGATCCCAGGACTGTGAAGATTCCAAGTTGTACAGTCTTTGAAGATCAAGTCTATTTGTACAGCCCAGATAGCATAGCAGACAGAAGTGTAACATCCACCACAGCAGAAAGGATATTATAGTCAATAGAAATAAATACCTTTCCTTCTAGAGGATGGGGTAGTAGGTGAATAATTTTTTCTATCTGTATTGAGAGAATTATCATCTTTGAAGCAGAAATCTTTAAGTTGTTCTTGAGGGAAGATGCAACCAGTTTGTCCTGAGGTTCTCCTCTTGAGATCAGGAAATAAAGGCCTCCAAAGAGGTCTTTGGCTGAAGAGCTAAGTAAATATCTCAAAATCGACATATTGCAGCTCATACACTATAGTCAGAAGAGCCTCTCAGCTGCTCACCTCATGTATTAGTTCGTTCTCACACTGCGATAAAGAACTACCTGACACTGGGTAATTTATAAGCAGAAGAGGTTTAATTGTCTCACAGTTCCGCATGGCTGGGGAAGTCTTAGGAAACTTACAATCATGCTGGATGGCGAAGGTGAAGCAAGGCATGTCTTACTTACATGGCAGCAGGAGACAGCAAGTGAAGGGGGAAATGCCACACTTTTAAACCATCAGATCTTGTGAGAACTCACTCACTATCACAAAAACAGCATGGGGGGATATCTGTCTCCATGATCCAATCGCCTCCCACCAGGTCCCTCTCCTGACATGCGGGGATTACAATTTGACGTGAGATTTGGGTGGGGACATAGAGCCAAACCATATCATCCCAGCTTACTCTTAGTTTTATATTAAATTGTATATGAGACATAAACACATGTCTGGAAAGGCCACCAGCCACACCAGAGTGACGTTTATTATCCTGGTGATTGACCAGTCTGCACCTGAGCTTTTTAGGTTCAGAAACCTGGCTAAGTTTATTTGCCTATCACGCCTGAACTTACCTTAACCCAGCTATGAGCTGACTAGACATAGAAAATTATGGTATGCTATGAGAAAATATGCCTGACAATAAAAGATACTCAATCCTTTTGTAGTTCATAAGCCTGTTTGAGTTTTCACACTTATGTGTGAGATATGCCTCCCTCAAACCTTGTTACTACATTAGCACATTAACCATGAGACATGGAAAAAAAAAATAGACACTCAAAGATGTCAAAAAACAGATACAAGAACTCAAAACGCAACTCTGTATGGCTATTTTAAGCTCCAGACAGGCGTCAACAAGTCCTGCAGTCATGGAGAAATGACTGGCTTTATTAGATTCATGAAAGATGAACAAGAGACCACCCTGATGCTGCTAGTACTAGTGACTCTGCATATTTTTTAAATGGTCAAAATTAGGTTGGTATTTTTAAAAAGCAAGTGTTAGGTCACCTAGAAAAGATGGCTACCCAGGAAACTCATTTCCCTGAGGGCTGTAGATAATTAAGGTTTCATTCTTCAATATGGTTATTGCCTATTCCAAGATAACTTCCTTTGAGATTGCTTCTCTCTTCACCATCCACTGTTTTCCCTTAGGTGCTGAACTTCCTGAGGGAAAATACACTCTTGCTTTCCCAATTTATTACTTCCCATTGTCTTCCTTTGTCTCTTACCAGTAGGCCCAATACCCTGCTAATCTGTCCTCTTAAAGCTTGATCCAAGGGTGGCTTCTCAATACTTATTCTGGTTAACCCCTTGTGTTTAGCAGAAATACTGCTGACTATTTTATCCTTAAAAATCTCTGTTCTTGGCCGGGCGCGGTGGCTCAAGCCTGTAATCCCAGCACTTTGGGAGGCCGAGACGGGCGGATCACGAGGTCAGGAGTTCGAGACCATCCTGGCTAACACGGTGAAACCCCGTCTCTACTAAAAAATACAAAAAGCTAGCCGGGTGAGGTGGCGGGCGCCTGTAGTCCCAGCTACTCGGGAGGCTGAGGCAGGAGAATGGCGTGAACCCGGGAGGCGGAGCTTGCAGTGAGCTGAGATCCGGCCACTGTACTCCAGCCCGGTCGACAGAGCGAGACTCTGTCTCAAAAAAAAATCTCTGTTCTTCTTGAATTCTCCTTTCTTTCTGGGGCTCCCATGCTATAACCCACTCCAAGTTCTCCTGTGACGGGGCTTCCATGACACACAGCACAAGTCCTTCTCTCTGATGCTCCTTCTTAATTTCCTTGTAGGCCCTAACTAAGACTTAGGAAGAACTCAATGAACATGAATTTCTTCTTACTTCCAAAGTGGAACATCCCCAGCTACCATCCTTAGTGAATGATATCCTAGTCTCTTAGGCAAGACATCAGTGTTTTTCAATGCCACTTTCGCACCCGGATATTGTTCAATTATGAAATCCACAGGGCAGGGTGGGACTTCTTTTTTTTTTTTTTTTTGAGACAGAGTCTCGCTCTGTCCCCCAGGCTGGAGTGCAGTGGCATAATCATAGCTCACTGTAACCTCGAATTCTTGGGGCCAAATGATCCTCTAGCCTCAGCCTTCCAAGTAGCTAGGACTAACGCATATTCTACCATGCCGAGCTAATAAACTTTGCATTATTTTTAGTGTATTTTATTAGTAGCACATGGCTAACTAAAACAAAATCTATATAGTCACTAAGATAATTTTGTTTATTGTGAAAACTGGTAGATCTGAACCTATATTTTGCAGTCATATATACATATATACACATATGAAAACTTATTTTGTGTTTTTAATTTATTATGTGCTGCTTTCCTTCTTTCTTGTTTTCTATCAGGTTGATAGCTTTAATATTCCCCTCCCCCAACTGGTTTGGAAGTGTTATTTCTATTATCGGTTATGCTTAAGTTTTTAATATACAAGTTAATCATATTTCTGTCCTCCTCCTGAAAATAAAAGGACCTTAGAATGTGTTCTTTCATCTTCCATGTTACTGCCTATTATTTTAATTCACCTTTTTTTGAGCCTGCCTTAATCATTATCATTTACAATCTACACTTACATAAATAAACCAACATACTCACTTCTTTGCTTTTTTTCTAACTATTCCTTGCTTCTGGATTTAATTTCCTTCTATTGAAGTACATTTTTAGTAATTTTTTTTAACAATGGTCTGTGAGTGACAAGCTCACCTAGTCTTAAGAAAATCTTTATTTTTACGTTTGATTTTGGCTATAGCTTTATTGTTATGCAATTCTAGATTGTCTGCTATTTTCCCTTAGCAGTTTGGAGACATTATTCTGCCTACTTCTGACTTCTACTTTTTTTGAGAAGTCTGTCTTTTATCATTCCTTTATAGGTAAATGAATTCTGTCATTGATAGCTTTCCAGGTTTTTGTTTTTTTGATGCTGATATGAAGTACCACTAAGATATAACAAAAAGGAACTTTTTATTTATCATGGTAAGAAATTAGTTTTACTCCTTCAAACTGAAAACTCCTGAAAACTTCTCAGCCATCAATTTTTTGGATATTGCTTCTCCTCTATCTTATAGTCTCCATAAACTCTTATTAGATTTTATTTTACCTTGCAGATTTCAACTTCTCTGTGATATCTTTTTTGGTTTTTGTTTTGTTTTGTTTTTGAGACAGAGTCTCACTCTGTCGCCCAGGCTGGAGTACAGTGGCGCGATCTTGGCTCACTGCAATCTCCACCCTCCGAGGTCAAGCAGTTCTCCTGCCTCAGTTTCCCGAGTAGCTGGGATTACAGGCACATGCCACCGCACCCGGCTTACTCTTAGTACAGATGGGGTTTCACCGTCTTGGCCAGGCTGGCCTTGAACTCCTGACCTCGTGATCCACCCGCATCGGCCTCCCAAAGCGCTGGGATTACAGGTGTGAGCCACCGCACCCAGACTTATACCTTTCAATTCACTAACTCCCTTTAGCAGTTTACTATCCATTTAGTGAATTACTTTATTTCAATGACAATGTCTCACCATTGTGAATTTCTATTTGGTTCTTGTCCAGATTGACCTCTTCTTACCTTATAGATTCTATTTGCACATGTTTAACTCTCTTCTAAATTTGTTCTGTTACACCCAGGTTTTCTTTGAGGGCCTGGAGGGAAGGCTCTATTGTATTTGGTCATTCTGTCTCATGGTGAGTGTAAAGGGAAGACATAAGCGCCTCTTCAGAAGGGGTTGTTCACTATGTGCCCTGCGTTATCCACAGAGATTTAAAATTTGCCTTTACTGAGGGGCAGTATGGGTTTCTGTAGTGCTAGAACATGTTCATTTCAGCTTTTCGTCTTAGGATCCCCACAGCACAGGAGTAATATTGTTAGAGTAGGCAGTTAGGTAGACATGAGCAGGACAGGGGAGGGCCCTGCCACAGGAATGGTGATGGTCAGGCAGTTGTTAAACCCTCTAAAATAACAACTGGTCACAGCCGGGACCAGGGAAATGCAGTCTCCCAATAGAAAACACCTGGCCAGGTGCAGTGGCTTATGCTTGTAATCCTAGCACTCTGGGAGGTCAAGGCAGGCGGATTAACTTGGGCCCAGGAGTTAGACACCAGCCTAGGTAATGTGGTGAATCCCGTGTCTACAAAAAAAACCCACAAAAATTAGCTGGGCATGTGCCTGTCATCCCAGCTACTCGGGAGGCTGAGGTGGGAAGATCTCTAGAGCCTGGGAAGTGAGGCTGTGCCACTGCACTCCAATCTGGGTGACAGAGAGACTCTTTGTCAAAAAAAAAAAAAAAAAGGCACCTGAAGCAGGTGATCAGCAGCTTCCTGGTAAGATCTCAGGAGACAGGCGAGTGCGCTCAAGCACATACACTAGGAGGCGAAATGGCGGAGTTTAACTGTCATATGACCTTCCTCCAGAAACATTCAACAGATAAGGGAAAAACGAATGAGCACGCGTACTTCAAAAAGCACACTGCGTATGCAGCCCCTCCCAAGTGTTGACAGGCCACTGTGCATGCAGACAGCCCACCCCGAGGGAAGAATCAGGGGAGAAGAAACGCAAACCATGCCAATGTATAAAACCCCAAGTCAAAGGCGGATGAGGTACTTGAATCTCTCAAGTTGGCCGCTTGGTCCTCTTCCAAGTATACTTTACTTCCCTTCGTTCCTCCTCTAAAACTTGCCTCAGTCTCTCACTCTGCCTTTTGTCCCTGGGCTGAATTCTTTCCTCCAAGGCGGCAAGAACTGAGGTGCTGCAGACCTGTATGGGTTCGCCGCTGCTAACCACATGAGGTCTAACTTCACATTTTTCCTGTGTGGTAAACCTACCCAGACATTTCCTCCTCCTCATAAAACCTCAGTCTTGTCAGGCAGCTGCCCTCATCCATGTACCCGTGTGCTTCAGAAGGGTAAGGACAGCCCCGCCTGAGGGAGACGTTTAGGGAAGATTCCTAGGACTTCTTCTTCCTACCCTGTTTCCGGGAGCTCAGAGTCCTTCACATGGCTTCTCTCCGCCGGCTTCACCAGTGCATGTCTATCCCTCCTTGTCCAAGAGCAGTGTGCGTGGACAACTGAGCCGTTAGATGCTGCACTCCATAGGTGACAGTGCAAATGCTCTAGGACCAGCTTCCTGACATTCCCTTCACGCCACAGGAGACCCGGCATTGCCATGAAACTCAGCAACAGCATTCAGGGAAGATGAAGTCACTTGCAGGAGCTTTCATAGATTCATCAACTCAACACAAACCCGGGGACCCAGCTCTTGGGAGAAGGCTTTTTGTGTCACCCCCATAGTGGGCCAGGCTGGTGGCCATTTCAGAGCTCATTTGCATATGAAATGCATGAAATCTTTTGCAAGGCTGCTTTAGGTCAAGACTGGGGCAAGAACAAACAACTTTCTTGGAAGAGAAAGAACTGCTTCTCCCGCCTCCATTGTATTCTCCAATTTCTACCCAATGGCAGGGCTCCCTGGGTTGGTGACAATGGAAGTGCTTAAGGTGGTACTAAAACAGAGGAGGGCTTCATTGGTTTTGTTACTGAGGCTGAACACAAGGGCATTTATGTGCCATCAAAGGAGAATTGTAGAAAGTGGTAGGAGAAAATTTGAGTCAAAACATACTGTATAACCAAAAAAATATCCAGAGCAGCCAAGAAGAATATGGTACAGCTGAAGACAGCGAATGGGAAGTGGATTCTGTTACACACCAAGTGGGACTATGTGGCAGCCGGAGCCTAGGTCTTCTGGAAGCTGAGTGTGGAGCAGCCCTAGTACCATCACTGAATGCTGGGCCAGGCTGCATTAGACAACTGTGGAGGAGTTTGAAATGCCCACTCCTAATGAAGCGTCTCCCCAGGAGACATGTTTTGAATTTTGGGAACATTTTTCTTCTCTAGCTGAAGCTTTCAATATTGATCAGCAAAGCTCTGCTGAAAGCAATGGCTGCTGGGCAGGGATCAGACTTGGCAAACTTCACAGGGCTCGGGCTCCGAGGGGGAGGGAGCAGAGAAAGGACAGCAGGGGAGGCATGGAAAACAAAAATGAAGAGGGGCTGAAGAGCGATGGGAAGACCAAAGCTCTTTTCATAACCACTGACTCTTGAAGTCAGGCGGAAGGAGGCCATAAATCCTCCATTGTCCCCTTGTCCTTGCAGATTCTGTTGCAGTCCTTAGCTCTTTTCCCTCCTAGTGGACCAGAAAAGGGCTCTGGGTGTCAGCGTGACTTGCCCAGGTTCCAATCCTGGCTTTCCCACCATCCAGATGGGTGGCTCTAGAAAAAGTCCTTAGCCCCTTGGAGCCCCTCTTTCCTTACTTAATTCTAGTGCAGACCCCTGTAACAGCTAAATGTGACCTTTCCATAAAGCATTCAGCATGGTGCCTGGCACACAATCAGAGGTCAATAAATGTTAGTTATGTTCCTCATTAGATATTAAATGCCTTTCTCCTCCCAAGGAGTTTTGTCTTCAGTCATCTACGTCTCATAGTCTGTTTTCTGAATCTTTAGTGTCTGAATCAGCACAAGAATGTCAAAAATAAGTCAATTTCAGGCTGCAGGCTATCACCATACCCTAAAGTTCTTAATAGTTCTTGTTGGGTGGGAACTTCAATTTGCCATTTGGATGGTACAGACAAGAGTCTTATAAGAGGGTGAGTAGTGGCAGGAACTGGGGAATTAATGGTTTCCAAATATTTGCATATAAAAGGCAGCCTCCATCTGCTGACACCCGCAGTAATACAGTGTGATGGGAACAGGAGGAGGAATCCCCTTTGCATTCTGAGCAGGCCTTAGAAATGTAAGAGGGAGAAAAGCTCTCCCAGCTGTGGAATGTTGGCAGGGGTCTATGGCAGTGGCGTCTTGGTGGGTGGAGGGTCAGGGGTGACTTGGAAATGGTCTTTGTTGTGCCCAGAACTAGCCAATTCGTCCTGGGAGGAGGCACACCTCTTAGATTCACTGCTGGGAGCTGGTCCACAGATGCCCCTTGTGTAGCTCTGGAACCAAGTTCTGAAGCAGGTGAAGCTGCTCATGCCAGCTTCTGTCCCCCGTCAGGTTATGGCGATGCCACTCAGGCAGAATACCCTGAGACGCCAGAATAATGATGACTGTTGTCTGCAGTGCTGTCACTGGGCTCACTGGGAGTTTGTGTGCTGCCAGCAGACACAAAGCTGCAGACTGGAGGGAGTTTCCCACCCCCATGAGAGAGGGTGAGAAGCCCTGCCAGGCCTCATCCACCTCTATGCACCCTGGCACCGGTTCCCTGGTTTCTTAGGTGATAGGTTTTTAGTTCAAATTCCAAATAGTGACATTTCAATACGAGCGGGCATAATAGACTATTTCCTTCTCAATCCTCCCTGGCAAGCCCTGTAAAATATCCTGATGTGGCCACACAGCTCTGCCACATAAACACCCTAAACAGGATGGGATGGTGGCTGCTTGTGTGCTGTTAGAGGCTGCCACAGCCAGGACCTCAGGCTGACTTCTGAATTCCCACAGATCTGAGTGTGCTAAACATTGCAAAAGAAAGAAAATTGCGGATTTTATCTAGTCTTCGAACACCAGATCAAACACTCATGAAACTGATATGGTGAAAAGTGGAGGAAACCCTTCCTTTTTGCATTTAAGGCATAGTTTTTGAAAACCTTATGGCATGCTAGAAATTAGTTCAGCTAACTCATAGAAAGGTTTCATAAAAACAACCTTTGTATTTTCCCAAAATAAATTTCATATTATCAGGGTAATGCAAACTAGCATTTAATACTTGCATTAATGCCTGTTGTCAGTGTTGGAGTTTTACTATTAACCTTTTACTGATTAATCTCTTCCTTCCAAGGCACACAGCCATCTGAGCCAAGGAGAGTGTGGATGTGAAGACTGACAAGTGTGGACATCAGGAAGGCTTCTTTCATTAGAGACATTCTCCATAGGGTTTATGGTATACTGGTACTTACAGATTTAATACCGCATAAAAGGCCCCTCAAGGGTCATAACAGGGAGATGGAGGGTCATTAAGTCCAGGATACAAAAAAAAAAAAATGAGGTGGGGCCAGGCATGATGGCTCACACCCTCAATCCCAGCACTTCGGAAGGCCAAGGCAGAGGCAGGAGGATTGCTTGAGACCAGCTTGGGTAACACAGTGAATTCCTTTCTCTTCTCTCTTTTTTTTTAAATAAAAAAGAAGTTTCCACAGACAGGTTTGGGGAAATGAAAAACTAGAGCAAAGCCTGCACGGTTTTGCCTGGGCACTGGGAATGTGAAACCATGTGCATTTCCAAGTTTGGTTAGCTATTCCCTGGCCCCAGTTACTCTTGGTTTTGCCCACTCCCTTCCCCTTCAGTAATATTAACAATTTATTCCTTTCTGACAAAATGGTAAGCGTCTTCTTCTTTGAGCGTTTACATATTTGCCTCCGTTTTGAATATTCTTCCCAGGAGACCCCCCCACTGAACCTCCAGCCTTACAGAGGGGACAGTCAGTCAGTTAGAGATATTTTGTGTCAGAAAACACTTTCCAGGCTTGAGTGCCTTCTCCAAATCATGTAGGATCTTTAGGGCTTAAAAGAGAACCTTACTGGAATTATAAGGAACCAGAGGACTATGCAGCCCAACCTCCATGACCTGCAGCAACCCCACTCCAGAATGTTAGCGCAATGCATTTCCTAGAACAGTTTATTTCATGATCCCGCAGGAGTAAAAGAACTCCAGTACCCTAGAACTTAAAGTATAATAATAAAAAAAATTTTTAAAAAAGGCAAATTTGAAAAATATGAAGTTATACTTAAAATGATGTTATTTTTTAAATATTAAAATATCTTGAATAAATATGAGTCACAAAAAAAAAAAAAAAGAACTCCCAGCTTCCCTACAGTTCAGGGCAAACTCTAATAAAAAGAAAAGAAAGAAAGAGGAGCCATCTCCTCCTTGGCATCATGGCCACCCTCAGACCCCCTGTAGAGCCCAAGATTGTTCAAAAAAAGAATCAAGAAGTTCATCGGCACCATCTGACCAATATGTCAAAATTAAGCGTAACTGGTGGAAACCCAGAGGTATTGACAACAGGGCTTGTAGAAGGTTCAAAGGCCAGATCTTGATGCCCAACATTGGTTATGGGAACAACAGAAAAACAGCACATGCTGCCCAGTGGCTTCCGGAAGTTCCGGATCCACAGCGTCAAGGAGCCGGAAGTGCTGCTGACATGCAACAAATCTTACTGTGCTGAGATCACTCACAATGTTTCCTCCAAGAACTGCAAAGCCATTATGGAAAGAGCTGCCCAGCTAGCCAACAGAGTCACCAACCCCAAAGCCAGGCTGTGCAGCGAAGAAAATGGGTAGACAGCTCATGTGCACGTTTTGTGCTCTAAAAAAACTGTAAAAACTGCAAAAAAAAAGAGAGAAACTTACTGCACTCATATTCTGGCTCATCCATAAAGCTGCCTTTTAATTTTCTGGTTCCTTTGTTGAGACAGTTCAAAAGAGCAAAAGGACTTAAGATACACCAGGGTCAGAAAGATCATACAGCTCATTTTTACTCCCATGTCTGCCTGAGAGATGGTGTGAGGGTCAGAACACATCTTCATGCTAATCACCTCTTCCCTCACAGCACATTCTGGAGGGGGAGATGCTATTTTAAATTCCTTGCTGGGAAGGATGTCAACAGAGGAAGACAATGCTGGCAATTTGTTTAGAATGGCTGTCACTAGGAGGCAAAAGAAAAATAAAAAGAAAAGGAACCTACAGGCAACATAAACAAAAGCCTAACAATCAAACAGCAAAAGCCCCTAGTCTCGCCTGTCTCAGGCCTCATTCCCTGTCTCTTTTTGTCCTGCCTCCTTTCTAGACAAAACTGGGAGATCCTGGTAAGACTCAAAGTAAAACAGGCCCACTCAAAACCTCAGATGCAGAAGCACCTTGCCCTTCTCACTGGCTCTGTTCCATTCCCCTTCCCTCAGGCTTCCCATCCTGGGGAGATCTTGTCCCTTCTATTTTGTGTCCACAAATAGGCTGACCTCCTTTGGTCAGTTCCTTCAGGCTTGAACCCAGCAACTCTCCACTGAAAATTAAATAGGCAAACTTGTAGTCCCAGGCTACATACGGAGAGATAGGAACTCTCTGGCCAATGAAGGGCTAATAGAGCCTCTGGAACTATAGTGGGCCTTTTCTTATCACAGAAATTATGACTTGGCAACTTCCACTCATTTCCATTTGGCACGACAAGATTCGAACAGCTCCCAGCTGGGAGGGCACTGGCTCTTGGGACTGAGCTCTCTTTGTCCATGGGCCTCCCAAGGAGACATCCTAAACTGGTGTGTGAGTGTGGTGCCCTCCTACCAAACTACACACAGATATGTATAAAGATGTCAGACACATGAAAGAGAACACCGTTTCACATATTCCTAAATTATGAGTTTGACAACAGAAATAGAAAAAACAACCCTAAAAGTTGTATGAAACTACAAAAGACCCAGAATAGCCAAAGCAAACCTGAACAGAAAGAACAAAGCTGGAGACATCGTATTTCCTGACTTTAAAATACACTACAAAGCTATATTAACTCAAATAGCATGGTACTGGCATAAAAACAGACACACAGACCAATGGGACAGAATAGAGAACCCAGAAGTAAATCCATGCATTTACAGCCAAATCATGTTCAACAGAGGTGCCAAGAACATACACTGGGGAAAGGACAGTCTCTTCAATAAGTGGTGCTGGGAAAATTGGATATCCACATGCAGAAAAGAGAAACCAGACCCCTATCTCTCACCATATACAAAAATCAAATAAAAACGAATTGAAGAGTTAAATATAAGACCTGAAACTATGAAACTACTAGAAGAAAACATTGGAGAAATGCGTTAGGACATTGAGCAAAGGTTTCTTGGCTAAGACCTAAATTGTGAGTCTGAAACAAATTAAGTTTCTCTGATGTCCCAATATGGTGTAATTACTAAGGAACACACATGGGTAGGAAAACAATCCTCATCTTGTTTCTCACCATCAGATTTTACAGAATACTTCCTGGTTGTGAATCCTAATGAACAAATTATGTACATTCCATATCGTTACCACAGACTTCCTTTAACACAAATAATTTTCACATTCATGATCTCATGAGATCATGGGCCCCTGCTGATCCCTCACACCTCATGTTGGCATTCTGCTCCCCACCTCCAAGGCCAGCAGCCACACTGACTGTTGGGTTCCAGAATGTGCCATATTTTTTCTCCCCAACTCCCGACCCCTGCCTCACTCCTGTTTGTTTATTCTTCAGGTTTAAGTGTAGACATCCTTTGCTTTAGGTTGATGCTGCTGTAATCCCTCCAGACTTTAAACTCAAAGAGGGCAGAGCTGAGGTCTGTGTTCTTCCCAAGTGTCTAGCAGGCCTTGGCTCACAAAATAGGTCCTTAGTGGTATTTCCCAAATGAATGAATCAGAATGGGAGTTATTCGTTAAGAAGAAAACCTTGACTCTTCAGTTCCTTTTCTATTTTTTGAGACAGTCTCACTCTGTTGCCCAGGCTGGAGTGCAATGGCGCCATCTCGGCTCACTGCAACCCCTACTTCCCAGCTTCAAGGGATTCTCGTGCCTCAGTGTCCCGAATAGCTGGATTACAGGAGCCACCGTGCCCAGCTAATTTTTGTATGTTTAGTATAGACGGGGTTTTACCATATTGGCCAGGCTGGTCTTGAACTCTTGGCATCAAGTGATCTGCCTGCCTTGGCCTCCCAAAGTGCTGGGATTACAGGTGTGAGGCACTGCACCCAGGCCAGTTCTGTCTTTTAAAACACCTTTTTTTTTTTTCTTATTTTTAGAGAGGAAGTCTTGCTGTGTTGTCCGGGCTGGTCTTGAACTCAAGCTTAAGCCATCTTCCTGCCTCAGCCTCCAGAGTCACTCAGATTACAGGCACGCACCATTGCACCTGTCTTTACAACCATAATTGTCTAGTCTGCAGTCTGAGAGTTTATTTCTTGCTGATAAACTGTGCTCCCCTCACAATTTTCCCTTTCATTCATTCATCTATCTGATATAGGATTCTTTATATTGCATAGGTTTGCCCATCTTCCCCAAAAGGCATACTGAAAACATTTTTTCTTTCCCATCCTGTTTGTTCCAAAGAGATCCTTGTGAACCCTGCCTCCATAGGTAACAGTTCTTGTGGACCCCAGGAGCCTGCTCTGACCTGGCATGTGCACACTGCCCACAGTTTACCACTCCTTGGCGTACAGATTTATCACCCTGGAAAAAGACGGGCTGGTAAGAAAGACCAAGCCAGCTTAGACACAGAAAAAAAGTGCTCAGTGCCTTTTAATGCATAACTGGCAGCTGGCTTTGCAAAGCTTTATAAAAATAATCGTAGTAGAGAAAAATCAACATGAGAATGTTGCTAACAAGTGGGATACATAACTTGAAACTTGAAAGGCGAAAAACACATTCAAATTCAAATAAAAGAATATTTAATTATAGTGCCATCAATTCCTCTGCACCTGAGCTAAATTATATCAAACAATTCTAGGAGGAGACAGATGGTCTACCTTCACATTTCCTGAATTTCTGTTGTGAAATATATGAGACATAATGACAACAAACATGTCTATAAGTGCTTATTATCTATTAGGCCTTTCACCTAATAATATATATGTATGAGGTTAATACTACTGGAATCTCCATTTTACACATAAAGAATCAAAGTCATAGAAGAGTTAAGACATTTTCCCAAGGTCCTAAGTCTAGAAGGGGAAGAGCCAAAATTCAACTCGGGAAGTAATTATGGATTACAGGCTCTTAACCACTAGACTACCCTGCCTCTCATATTTTACATACAAACAGATGTATATAACATTTATAGTTTAAAAATAACACAACAATAACCTGCCATCTACTTGAAGGAACAGAATATTATCAAGTAAATATCGTAGAAACCCAACAGGCCTCAAGCATATATTCCCCTTGGTACCTGCCTCTTCTCCTCTCAAAGTAACCATTATCTTGAATTTTGGGCCAATTCTCTTGGTTTTTGTTATAGTTTTAATGTCTATATCCCTAAATAATATAGTGGTAGTTTTCATTTCATGTAAATAGAATCCTAATGTATGTATTCCTCTATGGCTTATTAAACTCAACATTATGTTTTTGAGATTCTTCCCTGTTAATGAGCACAGCTTTGGCTCATTTTGGGGGTAGGGAAGGTGCCATAAAGTATCCCATTTTTTGTTTACCCATCCCACCACTGGACATGCTAACTACTTCCAGAAACAATTCTGTGAATATCTTCTTGTATGAATGACAATGCAAGAGTTTTTCCAGGGGTGTATGTTCTCGAATATTAGTGGCATCAGAATCACCTGGATAGTTTGTTCAAACACAAATGGTTGGTCCTGTCTTTGGAGTTTTGATTTCAGGTGGGGCCTGAAAATCTGCAATTCTTTAAAAAAAAATTTTTTATAAAATATATATATAAGTAGAGACAGGGTCTCACTATGTTGCCCAGGCTGGTCTTGAACTCCCAGGTTCAGGTGATCCTCTTGCTTCAGTCTCCCAAAGTGTTAGGATTACAGGTGTGACCCACCATGCCCAGCCAAAATTTGCATTTCTAACAAGTTCTCAGGTGCTGCAGATGCCACGTAGCTCAAAGGACCATGCTTTTCAGAACCACCGCTCCAGGGTACAGACCTAAGAATGGAACTGCTGGGCTCCATAAAAACACTATTGATATTTTGGTTATAATTGTACTGATTCTATGGATCAACTTAGGTAGACAGCTTCACTCCTTTGGCTCCTTAGAGCCTTGAAGTTATAAGAATTCTTGCCGGGCATGGTGGCTCATGGCTGTAATCCCAGCACTTTGGGAGGCCGAGGCGGGTGGATCACCTGAGGTCGGGAGTTTGAGACCAGCCTGACCAACATGGAGAAACCCTGTCTCTACTAAAACTACAAAATTAGCCGGGCATGGTGGCACATGCCTGTAATCCCAGCTACTAGGGAGGCTGAGACAGGAGATTCGCTTGAATCTGGGAGGTGGAGGTTGCGGTGAGCCGAGATCGTGCCATTGCACTCCAGCCTGGGCAACAAGAGCGAAACTCCGTCTCAAAAAAAAAAAAAAAAAAAAAAAAAAGAATTCTTTTGTGTACATTTATGCAAGGAATATAGACCGAACCAGCCAAGTAACACAAGTCAGCCCTTAGGGCCTCACTCTGAGAAATATCTTTCTCTGTGGTTAAAGGTTTCTTTCTTTTCTTCTCTGTTTTCAGAAATCAGGATCTTATGGCCAGAGGTTCCCTATGACACAGGGGGATGCTTTGGATAAAGTTAGCTCATGGCATAGAGGGATAATAGTCAATTCTGGCAGGTCAGAGGTGAGTGGGGTCTTTATCTATGCTTAGTTTATGAAATTAGAAAAAAAAGCTAAAAAATTCAGCCTTTACAGTTTTGGTATGTATTATTATTCAGGCCCAGGTACTTCCTAATTTTCATTATAATTTTTTCCTTTGATTCATAAGTTGTTTAGAAGTTTGGTTTTTACTCCATGTGAGTTTCCTCTCCTTTACTAGTTTAGAAGTTACCCTTTCTATTATTTTAACAGTTTTCTTAGCTATTTAAACTTATTTACTTAAAGCCTAAACACCATTAACTTCTCAAAAGAAGCACAGTATGTGAGCTAACACCCCTTGTTGACTATTTTGTACACTATTTTTATGCAATATTTTAGTTCTATCATTTTAAACCCCACACATTAGACATTCTTATTATTGTTTTACATAGTCAATGTATATTTAAATATACCCACATGTTTACTAATATTTTAGCTTAATAATCCATTTTATTTCTCAAATATTTCCTCTGGGATCATTTCCTTTTCTTATCTGAGCACACCCTGTAGAAATTTCTTCAGAAGAGGTTAGTTGGCAGTAATATGTATCAGTTTAAGTTTTGCCTGAAAATTTGTTTACTTATCCTTATTATTGATAGTTTTACTACATCTAAAACTTCTAGATTAACAGTTATTTTTTTCTTAGCCAACTGAAGACATAATCCCATCATTGGCACCGTTTGCTTTTGAAAGTTGGCTCTCAGTCCAAATGTCTTTTTTTTTTTTTTTTCCCTGGCTGCTTTTAGTATCTTTTTGGGAGGCAAAGAGGTTAAAGTTCTTCAGTTTCTCTCTTTTTTTTTTTTTTTTTTTTTTTTGAGAGAGAGTCTCACTCTGTCACCCAGCCTGGAGTGCAGTGGCATGATCTCAACTCACTGCAACTTCCACCTCCTGGGTTCAAGCAATTCTCATGCCTCAGCCTCTTGAGTAGCTGGAATTACACCAATGCACCACCATGCCTGCCTAATTTTTGTATTTTTGGTAGAGATGGGAGTTTCACCATGTTGGCTAGGCTGGTCTTAAACTCTTGACCTCAGGTGATCTGCCCACCTCCACCTCCCAAAGTGCTGGGATTACAGGGATGAGCCACTGCACTCAGCTGTTCTTCAGTTTCACTATTTTATTTCTCCTTCCAGAGATTTGTCGGGCTTTCTGAATCTTAGGTTTAGTATTGTCAAAAAATTCCATAACTTCTTCCCATCTCCTATAGTTTATCCTTTTGGAATTCTTTTAGAGCACCTTAGGCCATCTTTTTAGTCTCTTGATCTCATTTCACATTTTCTTTTCTCTTTGTCTAAGCCATATTTTGGATTATTAAGATCAATTTTTTAGTTCACCAGTGTTCTCTTCAACTAGCTCTAATCTGTTTAATTCAGTGAATTTTTAATTCCTGTTTTTATATTTTTCATCTCTAGAATTCCATTTTCTTAAAAATTGTTTAGTCATTTTTTTAGTCTCTTTTAAGACTCATATTTTAAATGCTTTAAATTTTTTTGTTTGTTTTGAGACAGAGTCTTGCTCTGCTGCCTAGGCTGGAGTGCAGTGGTGGGTTTATCTTGGCTCACTGCAACCTCTGCCTTTTGGGCTCAAGCAGTCCCACCTCAGCCTCCCGTAGTTGGAACTACAGGCATTACACCACCATGCTCAGCTAATTTTTGTAAAGATGGGATTTCACCATGTTTCCCAGGCTTGTCTTGAACTCCTGTGGCTCAAGTGATCCTCCTGTATCATCTCCCAAAGTGTTGGGATTACAGGTGTGAGCCAACACGCTTGGCTAAAAAAAACTGCTGAAGCATGTTAAAATATTTATATTTTTGTTGGCTTACTTTTGTTTGTGTTTTGAGACTGTGCCTTGCTCTGTTACCCAGGCTGGAGTGCAGTGGCGCAATCTTGGCTCACTGCAACCTCTGCCTTCCAGGTTCAAGCAATTCTCATGCCTCAGCCTCCCAAGTAGCTGAGACTACAGGCGTGTGACACCATACCCAGCTAAAAATATTTATATTTTTGAATGCGAAATCCAATAAAGAAGTATTTACAAGTCCAATTCTGATTTCTCTGTTACTCCTGCTGGCTTTTACTCACGGTGACTTGTGTTCCAGTTAAAGCTGCCTTTCTCGAGAGGTAGTTTCTGTTTATTTCTGAGAGTCTTCTAAGGATGTTGAGGTTATTTACACTGCCGCTAGACTGTAAGAAATACTTAACTTGGATCTTTCTCTCCTTACCAAATATTTCTCAAAAGAAACAATTCTCCAATGGATGACCATCAATGCTGGGTTGCATTTGCCATCACTCTCATCAACAGGATCAAAAATGGGATTATTTCTACTTTAGAGGATAGTTTAGAGGAAATAGAAATGTGAGAAAGGTATGCTGCTGAAATGCCTAAACACTCAAATTCTTTACCACTTGTATCTAGGTTCAACTTAAGGAGGATTTTTATTTGGCAGAGAAAGTACCTCTTTTTTTTTGTTTTGTTTTGAGACACAGGGTCACTCTGTTGCCCAGGCTAGAGTGCAGTGGCGTGGTCTCAGCTCACTGCAACCTCTACCTCCCAGGTTCAAGCAATTCTCCTGCCTCAGCCTCCCAAGTAACTGGGATTACAGGTGCCCACCAACACGCCCGGCTAATTTTTGTATTTTTAGTAGAGACAGGGGTTCACCATGTTGGCCAGGCTGGTCTAGAACTCCTGACCTTGTGATTCACCTGCCTTGGCCTCCCAAAGTGCTGGGATTATAGGCATGAGCTGTCACGCCCGGTCAGAAAGTACCTCTTACAAGAAAGGTAATCCCTTCTGCAGTTTGGTTACTGTACCATCCATATCAGCCTCTAAGTCATGAATGATGAAAACTGCATGATTATTATTTATTTCAGGCATGTCATGGAAGAATGCTTGAGGAATAGCCCTACAATTGTAGAAATGCACAAACCTGTGAGGATCATCTGGATCACAGTTAGGAAGAAACTGAGTGATTGCTTCTGCTACTTCTTCATTTGATAAAACATCCCAGAGTCCATCAGTGGCCAAGATCAGCACATCATCTGCTCCATGATCATATTTTGAGAGATCGTAGATTCTTACCTGAAAAAACCAGGAATGCCACCACTTAAGAAATTGGAAGCATATTATTCTCCCTAACAAAATGACTTCTGATTGCCCTTCCCTTTTCCTGCCAGCCTAGTGGTTTTCATTGTAGGGTACTTCATTATACAGCAAGCTTTGTGGCCAGGGATAGTCTCCCTTGGAGACTTGCTATATAGATACATGGGGCCTAATACACATTTGTGAATGAGCCTAAGAGGTGGGCTTAGTAATTGACACAGAAGAAATTAATTGAAAATGTAACGCCTGAGGTATAGTCAGAATGATGATTTGCAAGTGGATTTTATGCTAGCCAGAAGATCAGCAGTGAGCTTATTTGCTGTCTTCCTTTGCGTATTCATTCAACAAACATTTATTAAGGGCCTACCCTGTGCCAAGTGCTATAAATGCAAAGTTAAATATCTGATTTTTCTCCTTCAGAGGAGCTCTCAGTCCGTAGGGGAGATAAAGTCAATTCAGGATTCTTAGTAGCTGCTCTACATGTATTTGTCTAGGAGTAAGGAGACATTCTATTTAATGCACTCACTTGAAACCTTTCTTGCCTTACCTGCTCTGAGGCCCAAGGAGCCAACAACTCCTCTCACATAAGGATGGGGCTCTGACACTACCTTCAGGTTTCAGGAGCCTCAACTGAGGCTCACAGAAGATACATGCTCACCCCGAACCTCTAAAGCATGTCTTTGTCTTGACAAACTTTAAGTCTTTCCTCGTGTCTAGCACCTTAAATGACTTGGATATTTCAACACCCACCTAAGCTCTTGAAAGAGAATGAGGCAGTCTAGGCAAAACTAGTACGAATAAAAATCAAGCCTCACAGCAAGCTTTGTGGCCAGGGATAGTCTCCCTTGGAGACTTGCTATATAGACACATGGAGCCTAATACACATTTGTGAATGAGCCTGAGAGGTGAGCCTAGTACTTGTGGGCTAGGCCACAATTCTATGTTCATCCTACTTCAATGTGGGTGGGGAGGGATAGGGATGTGTGGAGAGGGGTTTGGGGTTTCACTGCTCTTCCCTCCTAGTTTGGCAGAATCACCCCCTGCCTACACCATCTCACGAACTGATTTAGTCAATCTCCTTCGGCCTCCCTCATTACTCTATTTTCTTTCTTTCTTTGTTTTTTTTTTTTAAATCGAGATGGAGTCTCTCACTCTGTCGCCCAGGCTACAGTGCAGTGGCATGATCTCAGCTCACTGCAGCCTCCACCTCCAGGGTTCAAGCGATTCTCCCGCCTCAGCCTCCCAAGTAGCTGGGATTACAGGCGTATGTCACTACACCCAGCTAATTTTTGTATTTGTAGTAGAGACGAGGTTTTACCATGTTGGCCAGGCTGGTCTGAACCCCTGGCTTCCAGTGATCCGCCCGCCTCAGCCTCCCAAAGTGCTGGGGTTACAGGTGTGAGCCACCACGCCCAGCCCATTCCTGTATTTTCTAAACGCAAGTCTGAGTGAAAGCGACGGGTCAGGGCACGTGTCTCATGGCCCAGCCATTGTTATGTCACCTCAGATCTAGAGACAATCATATCACCTCAGCCTAGAGACTGAATGTGTTGAGGTCTTTGAAAGCCAAGCCTCCTGTGTTTTAGAAAGGTTTGTCCAGGCTAGTGATGCCCTGCCGTGGGGCTGGTCCTGTGGGCTGACAGCCTATTCCCAGCAGCAGAACACAACAAAATGTCTATCCACAGGGCCCTGGGTGAATGAGCTCAAATGAAAAGCAGCCGCCAGACGCCAGGCCTCTGTGGACTGTGAACAAGAAGGTAACAATTAGCTAATGGCCCAGCACATGAGCTGTGCTCAAGGGAAGAACACTCAGGGGTACACTGCACTGGCGTTTAACATCTTCTTTTCAAAAGGCATGCTCACTTCAGGCTAAACTTATGTTCCGCAGAAGGCACTAGCCTTTTAAACCAAATTAAAGGAAACAGGAAAGCTTCAGTTTCCAGCAGACCAGAAAGTCCCAAATGTCAGAATTCTGTCCTCAGGTCACTGACGAATGTGGTCCAATTTTCACTCTGTCAGAAACAAGCCACCTTCCTATGCTTTATTTTCTATGATTCTTGGGTGTGTCAGAGTTTAACTTCTCAAATATTAATGTGCACAGAAATCAGCTAGGGATCCTGCTAAAATCCAGATTACAATTCAGTTCTGGGTGGGCTTGAGAGCTGTGGTTCAGCTTCCTCCCAGCTGATGCCAACGCTGCAGGTTCACAGACTGAGCCCTGAGTAGCAAGGTCAGAGAGGATTCCTACTGGGCCAGATTTGTACACAAGGGAATCAATGGCTCAGTGGACTTTATGACGACTGTGGAGACTGTTCCTTAGAGTGGGCTCTAGACAGACTGTAAATGTCACCTCTGGGCTCCCAGCTTCAAGTACTGGTTCACTGTGTTGTTACTTTCAGTATACAATAACTTTGCTTGAAAGACACTGCTAGGAGGCCAAGGCAGGGGGATAACTTGAGGCCAGGAGTTCGTGACCAGCCTGGGCAACATAGTGAGACCCTGTCTCTACAAAAATTAAAACAGTGAGACCCTGGGCATGGTGGTGCATGCCTGTGGTCCCAGCTACTTGGGAGGCTGAGGCAGGAGAATTGCTTGAACCCAGGAGTTTGAGGCTGTGGTAAGCCATGACTGTGCCATTGCACTCCAGCCTGGGTGACAGAGTGAGACCCAGTCTTTTTTTTTTTTTAAAAAAAATAGTGTTTGGGGGATTGATTCCTAGCTTCTTATTGGGTTATATCTACAATAAATTTCTGGGATGATTTGAACTCCATCTGATAGACAATGTTGAGTCATAAGAGGTGGTGAGATGTGGATGTCCCAGTCTTATGTTGGTAGTTAAACAGGAGATTCCATTTGCCTTGCAGCTTCTTCTAAAAGAGAGGGTTCAGGTCTGCAGATAACATCCATTTAATTTCAGAGTCTGCTCTATGAGTAGGGTGCCAAACCTTCTTTAAAGTGTTCCTGCTGACACAAGAAATGTGACAGGTTGTGTTATTCAAGCTGAAGTTGTCTTGTCCACACTCAAATGGAAATCTGGCCAACAGAATGGATGTGAGTTGATACATATACACGTTTTAAAATGCTACTCTTCAATTCCATCAATAAATGTAATCTTTCCCTAATTCTGCTGTTCCCATTTCTATGCTCAGCTCCCTAATGTAGTTTATTTAGCTAACATGAAAATCCTTGTCAAGACCATTCTTCATGTAATTTTTATGAAAATAATAAAAAGCTGATCACAACCCTGGTTCGTGAAGCACTCCCCAATTAACATCTTTTGAGGTTTTTACAACCACCCTGTTTCCTGCCCTTCAGCCAATTTCCAAAAATCTTTGCTAACTTTCCACTTACAACTCGTGTCTTATACGTTAACCTGTGATGCAGAACATCTTGCAAAAATGTTTTCAGAAGAATTGGACTGCCGTGCAAGTCATCCCACTGTGTGCTCATCCTCCCCAGCAACAAAGGCTTCAAAGGATTCCACTGGGCTCTGGAGTCCTGACCTTCCCTCCCTGAAGCTGTTGTTGGCCTTACTCAATCGGACCATACTCACATCCTCAAAGTTCCCCTGTTCAATTCCTTAAATAGCTTCTTAACGTTCCTGGAAGCCTCACATCAAACTAATGGGCTCTGAAACTCCCCAGGACTCAGACATCTGGAAGAGTCTTTGCAGCCCTGGAGGGGACAGGTGTGCTACAGAAAAGCCTTTGAAGTGGGACTGGGGAACATGGTCAGACCTTCTAATGGCTCCTTCCTGGGTTCCCATCTGCTAAGAAAGGGAGAGAAAAGCCAGACGAATCCTTGAGATTCTTGCAGTTTTTCAGAGCAATATAATCTAAGCAGCTGAAAAATGGGACCTGTGTGGACCTGCCTTTCTGCTGCCTTCAGTACACTTTTATTGCATACTTGCTGTGTACCAACTTGTTTTCCAGGCACTGGGGACACAGTGAACAAAACTGACAAAGCCTCTCACAACTTCTAAACTAGTAGACGAGATAGACACACAAATAAATTACAATGTCAGAAGATGACAGATGCTCTGAAGAAAAATCCAGCATGGTAAGGAGAACAACAGTGTCATTTTAGAAGATGAGGTCATGGTGGGCCTCTCTGAGAAGGTACCATCTGAGCAAGTCAATTTCCCATGGGTCCCTTCTTGCACCGCCCCAACCTTCCTTTGGGTTTCTGTTACTCAGTGTTAGACTGGTGGTGAAGAAGGGGGGCTGAGAAAGGTGGGTGCCACTCTCTCCTGTCAAAGCACTCCTGAGGAGGACCAAAGAGAGGCCATCTATCTTTTCCCTGGTCCTCTGCAGGCACAATCCTTTCACACCCACTAATGCAACATTTACCTATGTGCTTCACTGTGGGTAAACCTTTGTCTATCAGTTTTGTATGAAACTGTAATCATCGATTTATGGCCCTGTCCTGACACTAGGCTGTAAACACCATGAGGCTTGGGACAGTTTTTTCCCTCCTTGTATCTTCAATGCCCAACCTAACACCTGGTTCACTGAATGAATAGTAGTTGAAACTGATTGTCCCACAGAGATGAAGCTCTGTGCCTTGTCCTTTAGGGACAGAGAGAGATACATAGCATCTGATCTACCCTGGAAGACTGACAAGGCTGATCCCATCTCAGCGGAATCTGAATCTGGAATATGGCAGAATATTATTGCTTTTGCCAGAGCAACCAGGTGAAGAACAAAAAGTGAATGTGCTCCAGCCCCTCATGAGGCTTCTGAAGCTTTCCTTATGATCTGATCACAAAAAAGGAGACAGGCAACTGACAAATAGCACGCTGGCCTTGAAACACCGCTGGCATCTTTGTTATCAGCCTTTCAGGGCCCACTTTTCTGTCTCTTCTAAAAGATTAGATATTCTCACACCTAAATGTGTTTAGAATCACCTGGAGTGCTACCTTAACCAAATTAAGATTCAAAGATCCTACCTTTAAGAGTCTGATCGTACAAATCTGAGCTGCATACTTCAACAAGGACCCCAGGGAATTCTGACGCAAGTGGTGGGGGGAATCTCACCTTGAAAAACTGTAACAGATGAGAAACTCTTTTGGGGTAAGGTCCATCTTATCCTATCGGTTTTTGTGCCCAGAACAGAGCATTGTGACTAGCACTCAATTCACAACCGAAGAAAGCATTTCCTTATTGGGTATTTACCCCTGTCCAGCTTACAATGAACACCCAGGGAGTTAGTCATCTTACTATCCCACCAAAATTCAGCTTCTGAAGGCCCAGAAATCCCAATTTGTATTTCCTCTGTGGGTCTAGCAGTATCTTCTATAGTGTAAACCACAGTAGGTCTTCAGGACATACTTGCTGAGACAAAGCATAAACAGGGGAAGGAGAGAGGAAGAAACAAATGAAACATACAAGATACTTTCAGAAGACCCCCTCATTTCACGGTGATCCAACAGATTTAGATTGTTAATTGTGACACTTCCAAATCATCAAGAAAATGTAATGTGCTGATATATAACAGAAGTGGCAAACTCTTTCCTTTTCTTCCTTTGTTTTCAGGGGAGCTGCCAATAAACATTCAGTATGGGGGAGCAGGAATAAGTCTGGGGGCAAACAAGAACGTTGACTAATGTGCTCTGAATGAGCCAAATGCTGACTGCTGTCACAGAGCCCTCGGTTTCAGAGCACTAAGAGATGTCCTTAATGTCAACATTGGGCACTTATTCTACACAGAAGCCTGTGACAAGCAACTCTTTAATACAGCACCTCCACTTAGTGCCAGGCTGTAGGCTGCTGTTTCAGCGTTTGTGTAATACTTGCTCCCATCTTTGCCTTATTACTGATAATATTGCAGTGGCATGTTAGGAGGGCTCATACCACTATAAGCTGACGCTGGCTTCTTAAAGCTACTTTTAAAAAGAATCCATCAATTCTTCCATTTGCCAAATCTCTGCTGCTTCTCTAGGATGCCCTCATGGCTTTTACATCTTGATCAGTTCAGCAGATTCTCCAAACTGGTTTTGCCCTTTTAAGTACTCAGTGTAGGACAATGAGCTCCTGCAGCTCAGGACTGGCTTTGTGGAAGAGAAAGAGGCTTGCCCTTCTTGTCAGAAGCCTTGCTTCAGGTCTCTGCTTCTAACAAGCCTTGTGACTTGAGAAGATCTACCTTTTTTATTTTTATTTTTATTTTTTTTGAGACAGGGTCTTGCTGTGTCGCCCAGGCTGGAATGCAGTGGCACAACTCTGGCTCACTGCAGCCTCAGCCTCCCACACTCAAGCAACCCTCCCAGCCTCCTAAGTAGCTGGGACTATAGGCGCACACCACCTATACTTTTTTACTTTTTGTAGAAACAAATTTCATGTTTCTCAGACTGGCCTCAAACTCCTGAGCTCAAGAGATCTGCCCACCTTGGCCTCCCAAAGTGCTGGAATTACACATATGCACCACCACACCTGGCCTAGTGCTCAATTTTCCTATCTCTGAAATCATTTTTTAAAAACTGAAAAACACAAGAAAAAGGAAATATTATAACAACTGCTCTACTTCTCTCACAAAGCTGTAATTAAGATCAAATAATGTGGAAAGGAACTGCCAATTTTAATTCTTTTATGGTGCTGATCTCAGGGCAACCACATCTGAATATCGTCTAGTTGGTAGAAGGAAAGGATTAAGAGTGGGCTCAGGGGAACAGGGATTCAATTCCCAAAGTCTCATTTAAAATAGCAGTGATTGGAGCTCTCAATAGTGTTTCCTGGCAGAAATAGCCAAAGGTGGTTCCCAAGGTAAAGGTTGCCAATAGTTGGTGGGAAACAAAGAGATGAAATCTTATCCCTTCTACTTCATGTGTCCAACCCAACAGCTCAACCTATAGATCCTTGAAAATGACACTTACAACAAGAAGAAAAGAAAACACCAACATACTTCCTGCAGTCCTATAAAACAAGTTGATCATTTCAAGACTGGCATTCTAGCAGGCTACCAAAACTGCACCCAAATTCTCTGTAGTATTCTATCTACACTACTTGATGTCATGAAACAAACACTGAATCTGGTGGCAGAAGACTTGGGTTTGAAACCCACCTCTGCTTATTAGGCAAAATCACTGTATTCATTCAGTTTCAAAGCTTACAGACCATTTGCTTGGAATATCAAAGTTAAAGGGGGCACCAATTCCTTGGATGGACGAGCTGGACATTGTATGCCTTACGTGAAGAGGAAGCTGCAGGGGCCAAAGCCTGGGGATGTGAGAAAGGGCTGGTGTGTTTGGGCAGCTTTACCTTGCTTGGTTTGGCCACAGTACTGGATGTCCCCTGGGGAGTGGGGAGGGTGAGGCTAGACTTCTCAAATCTTCCCTGTCTCTGTTTGTGAAATGAGAGGTTAGACCTAGGTGGCCACTAGGGCTGCTCATGGCTCCAACATCCTCCAACTCTCATCACAGCATCAGGCCTTGATGTGACTGACCACAGGACTTCAGAACACTGGGCTGCAAGTGAGTTCAGTGACACCGAAGTGTTACAAATATGTTGGCCGCTCATACTATGCAAAAGGAGCTGTTTTGGCTGCAGGGATACATTTATACTTGAAATATGCCATAGATATTCTTGAGAGTTTGTTTTTTGGAGTCTACAGACCAAACATTTGAATTTGGAGGGTAGATACAATATAATAGCTCAAAAAGTTTCTTTCTAAACCAGCTAAAATAGGAGATATTGTGCAGAGAGCCTGAAGGTATAACCAATGCCTGGCTGCTATTGCATAAAGTTTCCACTTTCTACACACAAGGCCTGGCATGTTACAAGTCTCTGGGTTTCCAATGGTTTGTTCACCAGTAAATCCAAAGGACCACTGAATGAATTAGTGAATGAATGGGTTTCAATATAGCTCAATAATTATTTGAGGAATAAGTCTATCTTCACAAAAATGTCCTTTTGCAAAGATAAGCATCAGAAGAAATCCTAACCTGTGAGTGAAAACAAGAGGGTGCAGAACAGATGAACCGAGTTGCCTCAAGTCTATCCAGGAGGTAGGTAAGGCAGAGAGTGACCACATATCCCTGTTTGCTCCAATAGTTTTGGTCTGCACCTGTTTTCCCAGCATAATTATTAATAGTGTCCCCTTTGATTCTTGAAAATTCCTGGTTGAGGGGTTAAGTAAGATGGTCACCTGACATATAAATAATAAAATGACTGCTGCTTCTGGCCATTGGGACTGAAAGAATCAGTGTCACTACTTTACAGGACTCTTCACCACAGAAGGTTTTCAGAGATCTCAAGAGCCAGTGAGCAAGGTATTATGCATGCTGCCTTAGAAGGGGAGATACAATCACCACAGGTAAACTGTGGGATACTTGCTGTGTGACAAAGTCAATCCCACTGATTGCAGTTGTTCTGGTAGCAAGAAGCCCAAGACGTAGCTTGTTCAAGTGCAGAATGAGGTATATCATATCCTTAACCCACCAGCCTGGCGTGAGCCACATGCATTGTAGGAGTGAATCACACAATCTGGGACTACAATATAGATGCATCACAAACCTATTTTAGGATTGTAAAGCAAGTTCCTGCAGCACAGTGAAGAATAGCTTACTGATGGCAGTAGCAGTCTGTCTGGAGCAGCTGCTGCAAAGATGCTGGCTGTAGCAGGGGTGGCACAACTGGGCTGTGTGCTCCATGGACCTGGTGGGAGCCCCCAAGTTGGTGGGGCAGGAGCCCTCTCCTTCTGGGTGCAGGTACAGCCACCCAACCATGCTGCACACCCAGGCATCCCTATGCTCTTGGGTGCCTTGGAAATACCCCTGCCCCTGCAGGCTCAGAAGTGCCTGCTCCTGCTGCCTGGCCTCTCTCAGCTCCCAGTGCCCACTCCAGTGTGGAGCAAAGTTGTGGCTGAGCCTGGGCACTGTCGTGACCTGGCTGGGTGTGTGGGGGCTTGGGGCAGCACCGATGTGTCAGCCCCCTGCCACCTCAGCCACCTCTGGACTTTGGTCGCCACCAAGCATGAGAGGGAGGCCAAGGGGAAGGTCTGAGGGTGGCTCAAGGTGGGCCTGCAGGCACCTCTTGATGCAGACAGCCAGGGTGTCATGGATGACATGTTGATGGCAGCAGGAGGCAGACAGGTTCCTGGGTGGAAAGGGGCAGGTCCCTGGTGAAGCAGCACCTTCAAGCCAGGGATAGCTTGAAGCATGGGAGCCAGGCTGGCAGTTCCAGGTGGAGCTCACGACCTAGAGTGAGAACTTACGGTGCTTTTTCTGGCCCACTCATGGCCACCCATGAACCAATCAGTATGCACTTCCTCCCTTCTGAAGCCTGTAAAAACCCCAGACTCAGCCAGACTCACAGAAACAATGGCACAACCTGCCTGCAGATAGGAGCTACCCACTCTGGGTCTCCTCTCCACTGAGGGCTGCACTCATCAGGACGACCTGCCTGTGGAAAAAAGCTACCCACTTCAGGTCTCCTGGGTGCTGTATTATCGCTCAATAAAGTACCTCTTGGCCTTGCTTATCCTCCAGTTGCCCATGTACCTCATTATTCCTGGATGTGGGACAAGAACTCAGGACCCACTGTTGTAACACAAACAGGGCTGAAACACGCCTCCCTCTTGCCACACTGCAGGCAAAGAGGAGGAGAGAAAAGAGGAGGAAAGAGCCATGGCCCTTTGGGGAACCCAGACTTAGGAGCTCCCCGAGCCACGGCTGTGACACCCTCTTTGGGGCTCTACAGTTCCTGATACCTCCAAGCTTTCAGGCACCACTGCATTCCCCGGTGCCCACAATGGAAGCCACTTGTGGTATGCCTGGTTCAGCCGCGGCAGGGAACTGGCACCTGGCTGGTGCCACAGGCAGTATGTATGGATGTGTGTAGTGGCCGAACCCCATACTTGCTTAATCACTCACACACCCCTCACTGCCCTGTGCCTGGCTCACTCTTGGCAGGCATGGGCTCCGGGCCGGTAGCAAAAGCTGAGTGCAGACTGCCAGGCTGAGTGGGCAGAACTGGCCCAGGGGGCCTGAGCAAAACTTGGGCAAAGACACCACCAGCCATAGAGGTTTCTGGCTGGTGAAGCAACACCCTAAGGATCCTGTGACATTATCTGTTTCTCAAAGAGTGGTCTTTAGATCACTTACTACAGAATTATCCAAAATGTAAAAATGTTTAGAACTCATCCTAGATCAATGATTCAGATTTTCAGGAGGTGGATTCCAGGGATTTGCATTTTTTTCTTTTTCAAAGAGAGGGTCTTCCTCTGTGGCCCAGGCTGTAGTACACTGGTGCAATGTCTCGCCACAGCCTTCACCTCCTGGGCTCAAACAATGAATCCTCCCACCTCAGCCTCCCAAGTAACTGGTACTACAGGTGCACACTACCATGCCTGGCTAAGTTTCATGTTGTTTTTAGAGATAGGGTCTCATTATGTTGCCTAGGCTGGCTTGAACTCCTGAGCTCAAGCCAACCTCCTACCTTGGTCTCCTAAAGTGCTAGAATTACAAGCATGAGTCACCAGGCCCAGGATTTGCTTTTTTTAAACCAACTTCTAAACATTCGTATATGCATTAATGCAATAAATATAAAAAAGATACAGCATATTTAACTGAAACATCCAAATGAAATTATTATTTTTCAGGAGGGGATCAGAGGGCCACAATCTCCAATGAGAGGAAATGTTTGACACATACAGGTTGGTTTCTGTTGTGTGACCATGAATTTTGTGAGTTGCTAAGTTCGTTTTTTGGTGTGTGTCAGAGTAAATCTCAAGTTTTATTCCAACAGCTGGTTGGCAAATCTCAAGTCGTTGGCCAAATGAGAACAAGCCATGTAAATGACACACAGATGCACACAACTGATTTTTATAGCCAGACTTGAGAGTTAGAGATGGAGATGCACAGGCCACATCATGAAGTCTCTCCCATGTAAGGTAAGAACATACCAGAATCAAAGAAAGTAGCTTCTGCATACTTTTTTTTTTTTCTTTCTGAGACAGAGTCTTACTCTGTTGCTCAGGCTGGAGTGCAATGGCGTGATCTCAGCTCACTGCAGCCTCTGCCTCCTGGGTTCAAGCGATTCTTGCACCTCAGCTTTCTAAGCAGCTGGGATTACAGGCACGCACCACCATGCTTAATTTTTGTATTTTTAGTAGAGACAGGGTTTCACCATGTTGGCCAGGCTGCTCTTGATCTCCTGGCCTCAAGTGATCCACCTGCCTCAGCCTCCCAAAGTTCTGCGATTACAGGCAGGAGGTACCACACCCAGCCTGTATACTCTTTGTTTTTTGAGACAGAGTCTTGCTCTGTTGCCAGGCTGGAGTGCAGTGGTGAGATCTCGGCTCACTGCAACCTTCGCCTCCTGGGTTCAAGTGATTCTCCTGCCTCAGCCTCCCAAGTAACTGGGACTACAGGCACCCCCCACTATGCTCAGCTAATTTTTGTATTTTTAATAGAGACGGGGTTTCACCATGTTGGCCAGGCTGGTCTCGATCTCTTGACCTCGTGACCTACATGCCTCAGCCTCCCAAAGTGCTGGGATTACAAGTGTGAGCCGCCACACCTGGCCACCTGTACACTAAATGTGATTTTGTCCCCCAAAATATTCAAAGTGGCAGCGGTGGTGGGAGGGGGCAAATTGCCCCCAAGGGTGTGCCATGCTAATTGAGAACATAGAAGTATGAGATATTACAGATACGCAGGGTTGGAGAGTGGATCAAGAAAGCTGTCAAATATGAATGCCTAAGACTAACAAAGTATCCTTAGAACTCCTCATTTTCCCTTTTTGCAGGGGGATACATGTTTTGTGAGGTCTGAGGTTTATAAAATTTTGGGGGCTCTGTTTAAGAATACAAAAGTAATTATGAATAAAAACTTAGATACCAATGTGAATGTTTATTAAGAATGGGAAAAAAAAAATCACAACATGTTACTGGAACCCTGGAAGATGAGGTCCCTTTCCTTTGAGAAATGTTTACATAAATGTTTCCTGATTGCAACCTGGCTTCTCCTCATCTGGAACAGCCTGTCTGCATTTTCCGGCAACAATCAGAACTCACAGGGGCTGATCTGAGCAAAGGTCCCCAATACTTCAGTTTAATTAGCTTCTTTGTAAATCTGCCTTTACACTGCTAGATTTCCTTTCTTAATTAGCTAAACAGCTAACTCATCAACTTATATTACTTAGTCCTGGAAAGACAGATGATTATTACTTTCACCCTCAAGATTTCACAGTGGGGAGGGCATTTCTACAGGAAGGCCGTGACAGATGTCTGTCTCCAGGATGACTGCCATCAATTCCTTCCCTTCCTGTACAAGCAAGCATGTTATTCCTCACATCAAGAGGTGGATCCAATTCCCCTATCCTCAAACATGGACTAGCCTTAGTGATGTCCTTGACCAAGAGAATGTGGCAGTGCTGATGTTCTCTCTCTCTCTCTCTCCCTCCCTCCCTCTCCCCACCTCCTTCTTTCTTTCTTCCTTCCTTCCTTCCTTCCTTTTCTTTCTTTCTTTCTGTTTCTTTCTTTCTCTCTCTCTTTCTTTCTTTTCTTTTCTTTTCTTTCAAGATGGGGTATCACTATGTTGCTCAGGCTGACGTTGAGCTCCTGGGCTCAGGCAGTCTTCCTACCTCAGCCTCCGAGTAGCTGGGACTATAGCTACGTGCCACCATGCCTATCTCGGATTCTTGAACCACCCACTCTTAGAATATTTCCTCTCAGAATCCAGCTGCCATGCTCCGGGAAGTCAAAACCACATGGAGAGGCCACGTATTGCTGCCTCAGCTAAACTCCCAGTTGACAGGCAACATTAATATGTGAGAAAGCCATCTTGGACTTCTAGCCACGACAGGTCTTCAGAACAACCCCAGCCCCAACTCACATCTGACTGTGGCCATGTGAGAGGTCCTAAGGGAGAGCCACCTAGCTGAGCCTAGTCAACCAATGGAACTATGAAAGAGAAACAGAAATTGTTCTGCAAAACCTTTAAGTTTTGGAGGAGGTTTGTTTTATAGTCAAAAAGAGCACAGAGGAATTGTGTTGGGATATAACTCTTCCATGCCCTCTATCCCAATAAGACTGGAAAGACGAAACATGGGACATTGAACTCCCTGGATTATTTCTCTGGTCTCTATTTGTCTGTAAGTGGTGTTTGTTCCCTCTGCTCCTGTCCTCCAGCAGGTACATACTAGGAAGACCTTCCCGCTCTGGGATTGAGAGATGAGAGCCCACAGCTGTTCCATGGGTTTGATCTGGGGGCTAGAGGAGATGAATGAGAACTCCATTTTGGTCTCAAATCCAAACCATTTTAACCAAACCAATCTAACTTTATACTAGTTATTAAAGTTATTTTGACCCCAGACTCCAGTGTCTACTTTTTTAATTGGTTCAGAAAACTTACAACAAAAAAAGGCATATTTTTTCCTCTTCAGACCCCAACAAGTACCACCATTCTTCCTTTCATGTAGGCTGGAAAGCGAAGTCTTGTTTTTAAAATTTTACTCGGCTTCATCCTCTAAATCCAGTCTGCCTCACTGTGCCACCTTTTAGTTTCCACAGTCCCTTCACCAGTTCAGCTCCTCACTGCCACAGTCTCAGTCCTGCAATGACTGCCCTGTCTGCAGCTCCCCCATCTCCCATGGTTACAGCTAAGATACTCCTCTTGCTGAAGACCTTATCTACTGCCTTAGGTCCAGTTCAAGGACCTCTGTGGTAATTAGCTTTATTAGAGCTAACAGCCTTTCGAGCTAATCTTTCAAACTCAAATGGCCCCATAAGGCAAATTTTATTTCACACTAGACTATTTCTTCCTTTCTTTTAAAACAAATTGTCCTATTCTCTTCTTCTTTAGATTATATAGTTCTCCCTCCTATATCCAAATCCTCTAGTCCCTTAGAAAGCAAGAAACACATGCTTTATGGCTCGTTATTCTTTGGCTAGTCTAACCATCTAACTAGCCACAAATCTGAATTCCTTGAAGATATGTTCCCCAGCGCTCTACTCAGTAAACACCACTGGACTCATGATACCCCAGTGAAATTTTGTTGTTGTAATGGATTAGGAAGAGGCGCTAGGAAGTAATATTTATTATGCTAGGAATGAGTATTTATTTGTGCGGAGTACTTCATATGTCATTTAGTTTTTTTCCTTGGATTCCTTAGTATAACAACTCTATTGGCCTCTTTTTCACCAAACAGGAAGTTGAGATCCAGGGAAATAACTTTTTCAAGGTCACTTAGTAAGTGCAGCGATAGAGCTTGAAGCCAAGTTTGATTACCAGTCTAAGTTTTTTAACCACCATATCATATGGCCTCCAGGCTTTTTTGAGGTGCCCAGGGAATGCTTTAAAACAAAGTTTTCTTCCTCTTCCAAATAGAATTACTGTTACCATTTATTAAAACTTCAAGACTTTCAGCTATGCATATACGCTTTTCTCTGTATATCATCACACTCTTTGTATGAACAATCATGTTCTGTTTCACTTCAGATGGCACAGCCATTTTCCCATATCAATATGCACCAATATTGTTTTTTATGAATGGGCCAGACTGCAGAAAGCACAAAATACAACAAAATACGATCTTTCCCCAAATGGGATTTTGGCTTGGGCACAAAATGTCACCCAGAATCAGAAGACTATAAATGTTAAGATGTACACATGTTAAATATTATTCATGTTTTCATGGGAGAAAATGGGGAAACCCAGACAAAGCAGGAATTCTGAGATTCAAGGTCTCACTCTGTCACCAAGGCTTGAGAGCAGTGGTGCGATCATAGCCCAAGGCAGCCTTGAACTCCTGGACTCAAGTGATTCACTAGCCTCAGTCTCCCGAGTAGCTGAGACTACAGGTGTGCACCACTATGCCCTGATAATTTTTAAACTTTCTGTAGAGACAGGGTTTCGTTATATTGTCCAAGCTGATCTTGAACTTCTAGGCTCAGGTGATCCTCCTACTTCACCCTCCCAAAGCATTGAGATTATAGGCGTGAGTCGCTGTGCCTGGCCTTCATTCTCTCTCTTTTCCGTGGGGAGGGGTGGTGGGAAACAGGATCTTTCTCTGTGGCCCAGGCTGGGGTGCAGTGGCACAATCATGGCTCACTGCAGCCTCAACCTTCCAAGGCTCAAGTGATCCTCCCACCTCAGCATCCCCTGTAGCTGAGACTACAGGCACGTACCACTAATTTATTATTTATAAGTTCATTATTTATAAATAATATGTTTGGGAGGATTTATTATTTATTTATTTATTTATTGTAGAGACAAGGTTTTCCTCATGTTGCCCAGGCTGGTTTTGAACTCCTGGGTTCAAACGATTCTCTTGCCTTGGCCTCCCAAAGTGTTGGGATTACAGGTGTGATCCACTGTGATTGGCCCATTCTCTATTAAGAAGAAAGTGAATACAGGGAATCTTTAAGTGTGAAGCCTTCCAGAAGCCGGTGGGGAAGGAAGACTAATATTTACTATCGCTGACCACGTACCACATCTTGTGCCATGCAATTTCACTGATGTTCTCATTTGCTTTTCCTAACAACATGTCAACATAGGGATTTTTACCCCACCTTAAGGAAGAGAAGACAGGTTGTGACTGCTTGTGCAGTCCTCTGGTAACACTGGTGCTGGGCTGGAATTCAGATACTACAGTCTAAGGTCTTTGTTCTTTTAAAGAAGGCTGTTTCAGATAAAAGAGAAAAAAAAAACCTAGATTTTAGAAAATTGAGAGTGAGCTAAATAAGTGGTCTGGAGTTATAAAAAAATAGCTGACAGGAATCTTGATAACCAAAGAAAGGAAAAATGAAGCAGAAATAAAATTGGGACCCTGTGGTTCAGTCTAGCAGGGGCGGGAAGGGGGCTTGCTGAGCTGAGGAGGGAGCTGGCTCCGCAAACGGGCCCCAAATAGAGGAAGGCCTTGTTTCTCCAAGAGCCCAAAATGGGGTAAAGGCAACAGCATGGTCTTTGAGTGGAGGCTGGAAAGAAGGGTGAAATGAAGAAGAATCCTAGCTCTACGGAGGGCCTGTCACTGGCCAAAAAGGGGCGCGGCACAGAGAACATCTGGAGGTTTGGGCTGCCGGCCTGTGCTGGGCTGTCTGAGTTACAGGACATGAGATGTGTGCTGGACTGGGAGTGGTGGGAGAATTTCTGGGAAAGAAGAATGTGAGGAGAGCCTGGGCTCAAGTGCCTTTGAGTTAACAAATCCTTCCTTCTCCACTGAACTCTTTCAGGACAGTCTAAAAAAGTTTAAAGGCGAACTTCACTAAGCAAGAGGATGGGGGACCTGGCTGGGGACATTTTCCTTATGCTGGGGGAGAGGCTGCACCCTATGCTGTTAGGCAGGAAAAACCAGGTACTGCAGGCTAGAGGGGAGTCAAAACATCCCCTACACTCAACCCACACCTCCAGAGAACAGGCCTGCGCTCGACTGGTGGTGAGGGCCTCTCTTGGAATTCAGTTCTTGGCCAGAAATCCCTGCCTTAGACTGGGGAAGGTTTGAGGGAAGCTCAGTAAACCTGGCGGCTGCTCTTTGGGTTTGGCAAACTCGAGATTTTTCCAGCGCCTTGTGTTCAGCGAAACTGAAAACGTGTTTGGCTAGAAACCCTTCACTAATTTTTAAACCCCTGTGAGTTTTTTTTTTTTTTTAACATAAATTTGATCCACATGTTTTTGATTTATTTATATTTAACTCATCAAATCGAATTAGGAGCCACAATGATGAATGGGAACAATGCTGATTTCCAAGAAGATTTTTGAGCCCTTTTTCTTAGAATTCAAACACATTCCACCCCCAGCCCTCCACAACTGTTAAAACTACCAGACTGAGCTGGGTTTGAAATTTAGAACCCAAATGTGAAATAAAGATCCATGCCTGGCAAAGACAGAGCACAGCAGGGGAATGTTCTTAGGGAGTCACAGAAAGAAGGTGGGCTCGGGATGGGGGAATAAGAGAGGGAGTGGGTCGGTTATTCTTCCTTAGGTGGTTTCGATACGTTAATCGAGCTTTGGAGGCTCCCAACAGAGGCCACTTCTCTTGGGAATGATTTGATCACTACCACCCAGGGAAAGGGGGTTCCTGCTCCAAAAATTGGGAACAGGGGGTTCCTTGTACCTATTTTTTTTTTTCTTGTGTTCTCCGTAGTAGTCAATTCAAGCTGCTCTTCCGCTTCCCTTCTAACAGTTCCACCCCCTGCCACCCCTTCCTGGCTCTGGTGAAGGCCTCTCCATCTGGAAACATTTAACATGTACAACAATTTTAATCTTGTGCAAGAGAATCTTAGATGCACTACATACCCATTAAGTTAAATTATAGGTGTACAGTGTTACTTTGCACAATTCTGTCTGGTCTGGGTTTGCACACACAACAAAGGCCATTACTGTCTTTCCCAATTACCCTTTCTACTATATCATCATTTTCCACAACTTCAATCTTGAGGCCAATAGTATTTCTCTGGGAAACTCTGGCCCCCAAGGTCCCCAAAGTCGCTGTCTTAGGTTTAAGACAAAGGCACCCTCTTCAGAGCGCCTTGAACCACTACTTGGTAGGTCCCTAAACACTGACCAAATACATTGCCTTGAATTTGGCTTCTCTCCCCTACAGACTCTGATCTAATTACATAGGCCTGGGTACAAGTACCAGCTTGCTACTTAATAACTGTGTAACTTCGGGGGTTATTTTGCTTTCCTTGGTTCCAATTTCCCAATCTGTAAATTGGGTATAATAACTTTACTTACCTTACAGGGTTGTTGTAAAGAGTAAATGAGATGTGTCCTGTAAAAACCTTAATTTGTTGCATGGAGATAGGGAGGTGTTGGTCGAGAGATACCAAGTTTCAGTTAGACAGGAGGAATAAGTTTTAGAGATCTATTGCATGGCATCATGACCACAGTTAATAATAATGTGTATTTTTTAATTATTAAGAGTAGATTTTAAAAGTTCTTACCACAAAAAATAAGTATATGAAGTGATGACTATGTTAATTAGCTTAATTTAGTCATTCCATAATGTAAACATATCAAAACATTACACTATATCCCATCAATATACATAATTATTTGTCAATTAAAAATAAACTTGGTATGTTGTCTCAGCCGGACTAAGTAGTTAACAACAATTAGTTTTATTATTATTGAAACTGCCACACTTTATTCAACTCTAGAACTTTTCTAAGAGCATTTAAATTTTTGCAGAGGTTGACAGTTTCCTTCTAAATCCTCTCCTCTCCCACCAATGCTGAAGTGACCAACTCAGTGCCCTACAAACGAGTATCATTCAGCGAGGTGACACAAGGTTTCTCACCAACTGCCTGGGATTCTTACTCAGTTCTCAGGGAGTCTTCCATGCAGGCCCAAATTTTAAGCCTACAGTCCCTTCCTGAGATCCGCAGTAGCAGAGAGATTGGAAGATCTAAAATCTAATGCATAGAGAGCACTCGCCTTCAAGCCAAGTGGAGCTGCTGCTTCTCATTTTATATAAAAAGTATATGTGAGAAAGGGAGGTGGAGAAGGAGGTTTTTACTTTGCTTTAAGGAGCAAAATCAAGACCTTTACGGGGATGCTTTTTGGAAAGTAGAAAGGTGAAGGCAACATTTAAGTTATCTGACAAACGCCTCTCTCGTAAGGGGGAAAATAGAAAAGTCTGAGTCCAGTTATAAGCCCTGTGCTCAATGGCATTCAAAGAAAAGAGAGTTGAAGGTCCGACATTTATTGCTCTTCTCTGGTGAGAAGTAGTTTTAACGTTAATTCATGGATCCTGATGTTGGCCAGGAATTCACCAGCTTCTAGGGAGGACTTTGGACACCTAATGCAGTCATGGTCTTCATTATGCAGAATTGCTATGAGGACTCACGAGAGAACACTTGCAGAATCTTGACAAATGGTAATTATTATTTCTACAGAGCTGACCTCACTTGAAATCCTGGGTGATACCAGGAAATGTGTGTATCTTCCATGCCCAACATTTACTAGAGATTTCTCTTTCAGTGGCTTCTTAGTCCCTTTTATCTACATGTAGTATGGATGCCAGCCCAGCTCTAAAAAACCCCCAGGAAACCACTCCCTGCTCACAACTCGGCCAAAGTAGTGGGTCTAGGTGACTGTTTGTGCCCATAGAGGGTACTGAAGTGGACATACAATCGGAAGGGACAAATACACAGGCTGGGAAGTCACTTTGGTCTAATATAAAAGGTGAACTGGCCCAACCAGACTCCTCTCTAGAAATGTGGAATTGGGAAAATGAGAAACTGGGTTGATTGGTAGCAGAGCCATAAAGAATGTGGTTGGCCACATCAATGGCAGAACTCCATGTGAGGGCTGAGAATTTTCTGCTGTGGAGGCTTTGCAGGGCTGCCCTGATTTCAAAACCAGTCTCCCATAAAGCCTGGCTGTTCAATCGTTCTGCTCATGGACACCATAAATATCTCTTCTAATATTATTACTATTGTTTTTTTTTTGAGTCAGTGTCTCACTCTGTTGCCCAGGCTGGAGTGTCATGGCACAATTATGGCTCACTGCAACTTTGAGCTCCTGGGCTCAAGCAGTCCTCTCACTTCAGCCTTCTCAGTAGCTGGGACAGGCTTATGCCACCACATCCAACTAATTTTTTACTTTTTATAGGAACGAGGGTCCTGCTACGTTGCCCATGCTGTTCTCAAGTGATCCTCCTGCCTCAGCCTCCCAAAGTGCTAGGATTACAGGTATGAGCGACCACACCCAGCTGGCCTTCTTGCAGTATTATTAAACATATCTTTTTTTTTTTTTTGAGTTAGCTTGAGTAAGTTTCTGTTTCCTCTGACCAAAATAGTATTTGTTAAAACAGCATCTGGTCTTGGGAAGTACATGCAAATAGAGTTATGTCTAAATGTTCTGAGCATTTCCAGTGCAAGGAATTATTTTAATACTTAATTACAGGCAAGGTGCAGTGGCTCATGCCTGTAATCCCAGCGCTTTGAGAGGCTGAGGCAAGTGGATCACTTGAGCTCAGGAGTTCAAGACCAGCCTGGCCAATATGGTGAAACCCTGTCTCCACTAAAAATACAAAAATTAGCCAGGCATGGTGGTGCACACCTGTAATATCAGCTACTTGGGAGGCTGAGGCAGGAGAATCACTTGAATCTGGGAGGTGGAGGGTGCAGTGAGCCAATGTTGCACCACTGCACTCCTGGGCAACAGAGTGAGACTCCATCTAAAAAACACACACACACACACACACACACACACACACACACACACACAAACAAACAAGAAACAAAAAACCAAAAACCTTAATTACACACTGTAGTATATGCTATTGGTTTCTGACTTCTGCTTTCCTGATTTCCTTCTACTGTAGAAATTGGGAGAGTTAAAGCTCTTGCTCTCTCAACCTCCCTTGCAGCTAGGTCATGTGACACAGTTCTGGCCAATAAGAGGCAAGTGAATATCTGTTGGGACAGAGGCTGCCCCTCCTTTTTCCATCTTTGCATAGAAATGTCAGGCTTGGACCTGCCACCACCACCTTGTAACCATGAAGGGAAAGTCAAAGAAATGCAGAGATGCTACAGCCCTAACACAATGGAGGTGCTGATCTCCGCTAACTGCAACTTCTGTCTCCTGGGCTCAAGTGATTCTCCTGTCTCAGCCTCCCTAGTAGCTGGGACTACAGGCACGCACCATAATACCCAGCTAATTTTCATATTTTCAGTAGAGACAGGGTTTCTCCATGTTGGTTAGGCTACTGTTGAACTCTTGACCTCAAGTGATCCACCCGTCTCAGCCTCCCTAAGTGCTGAGATTATAGGCATGAGCACCCGGCCTGATCACAGTTATTCATGTATACCTTTTCCAGAGTGAGGATGGAGTGGGAAAAAGACACAGACGTGAGAGATACAGTGGAAGTACATATAACACAAGTTGGCCACTGTCTGGATATGGGGTTCAGTGACAGGAGGAATAATGCTGAAAATGTTTTATTGTACAAAATATAAACAAAAACCTCATGTGGTACCTCTGGAGCTGAAGACAGGAATGGTTTAATGTAGATGTTGGAGTCATGCACCTTCAGGTCATGGTCCCCAAGTCCCCTGGTCACTCCAATAGTTGCCATTACCCGGGCCTAGGAGTATAAGCAGAGAGTCATCAGAAACACGCACACAGTGAAAGCATCCTATTCCAGTGCAGCTGCCTGGGCTAAGAACAACCAAAGAATTTTTCAGTTTCTCCTGCCCGTCTTTCCAGGCCGCTTGCTGCTAATGTATGTGGATAGCTTTTACCAAGAAAGGGCTCACCGAAATCACTTCTGTATTTGAGGAGTGTTTTTTCTACCCATTATCTTAAGCTTGACAGGTTGCTGCTGTTTCTTTTCAGCTTTCTTTTTTGGAGACTGGAAGGAAGGATGCCCAATAAACTAACTCCAATGTATGCATGATGTCTACTGCTGTGGAAATCAGTTCATATCAAACCCAATAGGACAGATTCATCCATCCATCCATCCATCCATCCATCCACCCCCCCCACCCATCTTTCTGTTACATATCCACTGTACAAGTATTTGCTCTACACCAGCTATGTCCTTAGTCCTGTGATAGGCACTAGTAAAAGATGTAAAAAATGAGAAGTAGCTCTTGCCCTCCCAGAGTTCACCTATTATGTTTTATGGCTGGAAAAAGGAACTTAGCAACTCTATAACCTATCCTGCTAACATCTCCGCAAATTCCCTCTGGGTGGAAAGGAACAAAATGTCACCAGTGCTGTGACATAGCTACACAGAGACCTCAGGGCTGAGACCTCATCCTAAACTGTTTTTTGAATGGTGTAAGGAAGCAACACTATTACACAAATGCCTACACAGTCAGCTTAAATATCTCCTGTTATGCTGAAGATTTGATTTACCCAAACATTTATTGGGTGCCTACTATGTACTTACATCATGTGGTGGGGGCACAAATGTCTAAGGCCTCGTCCTTACTATAAAGAAACTTGGGGCCACGTGTGGTGGTGGCTCATGCCTGTAATCCCAGCACTTTGGGAGGCTGTGGCAGGTGGATCACTTGAGGTCAGGAGTTTGAGACCAGCCTGGCCAACATGGTGAAACCCCATCTCTACGAAAAATACAAAATTTAGCTGGGCATGGTGGTGGGCACCTGTAATTCCAGCCGCACGGAGGCTAAGGCATGAGAATTGCTTAAACCTGGGAGGTGGAGGTTGCAGTGAATTGAGATCATGCCACTGCAGTCTAGCCTGGGTGACACAGCAAGACTCAGTTTCAAAAACAAACAAACAAACAAACCAATAAAAACAAAAAGAAACTTGGTAAGGGAGATAAGAGGGATATGTCTAATTAATAACACATAAAATATGGTTAAGTACCAAAAAACACATAGAAAATGGGTTACGCAAGTTTAGAGGAGGTAAAAATTCTACTGAGAAGGCTCCATGGAGGAGGTGGCACTTAGCACAGAGAGGTGGATTGCATTGAGACAAGCGACACAGAGGGATGGAGAGAAAGTCATCCTGGGTGGAAGAAAGCAGTGTCCTAACCCTTAATCATAAAAAATATATCCAGTATAGTGTCATCGTTCAAAGACCTGAGCTTGAATTCTTACTCTATTACCTGAGTGATAAGAGTAATTACCTCCTTCGAGTGGGGATGAAGTAAATAAATGCTAAGAAACACTGCAATCAAATATATTGTCTTCATCTTCATCCTAGTCTGTCTACAGGGCTGTGAATTTTGAAGCTAGCCTTGGTTCACAAGGTAGGCAGAGCTCACATTAAGCAGAAATGAAATCATGACACTTTTTTGAGGGCAAGGGTCACAGGGGATAGACATGAGACAAAGCTGGACACAGTAGCCCACATGTGTAATCCCAGCACCTTGGGAGTCCAAGGCAGGAGGATCACTTGAGCCCAGGAGTTGGAGACCAGCCAGGGCAATGTGGCAAAACCCTCTGTCTACAAAAATATAAAAATTAGCCAATGTGGTGGCATGCATCTGTAGTCCCAGCTACTCAGGAGGCTGAAGTGGGAGGATCACCTGAACCTGGGAGGTCGAGCCTGCAGTGAACCGAGATTGTGCCACTGTACTCCAGCCTGATGACACGTCTCAAAAAAAAAAAAAAAAAAAAAGTGATGCAAAGCAAAGTCTGGGGCTCTCTGCCCCTGCTGGGAGGCTAGACTGGCTCCCTTCTAGCCAAGAAGTGCTCAACTCTAAATATGAAAAATTCCGAGTCCCTTGTGGCTCTCCTGCTCTCCCCGCAGAAATGGCAGCTTCTCTGTGTGCTTTTCCAGTCAAAGAAATCTGATGTTTCTGCTAGTGACCGACCTTGTTTACAAAGTATCCAGGTGTTACCCACACCAGTCTGTAAAAGCATCTGAAGAAAGAAAATGAGAAGTAATGGCCACAGAAGTACTCTGAAACTTCTGGGTAGGTGTACTCAGAGAAGAAAGAGAAAATCCCAGTCCAGGATCTACACGGAGCTCCAAGAACTTATGGAGTCCTCAGACAGGGGTGGTGTCCACCAATAAAAGCAAAATGGAGACATGGTGCCTTTTAAATAGGCCAACAGGTACACGGACAGAACTTGCCACCTGCCCATCACAAGACCATCAAGCTTAAATTACCTGAAATGCTTGAGGAACATGATGTTTTGGTGAAGTAAACTTTACACTAAAATTAGAAAAGCCTTGCTCCTTCAGATCTTATTGCTGTAAACTTCTAAGAATACATCATTCTATTTTCCTGTTGTATTAAGGAAAGTATACCGAACATAACCGAACAGCTTATTTAATACTTACGCATTTATGTCAGGTACCAGGCTAGACAGGTAACTAGAGATACAGGGATAACAGGATGTGCTCCTGAGCTTATTGGAACTCACTGGATATTAAAGGGTAATACAGAGAATCTCAGCCCCACAAAGAAATGGAGCTGCAGGCATAGGTCATTAGGCTGAGTCATACTCATTAATGGTGCCCATTGTACCGAAAGGCACAAATATTTATATCAGAACAGTGCCTATTAGCCCTGACATGATTCTTAACCAGAGACGGTGATTTGAGGGGTGTTCATTTTCATGAATGGGGTGTGTTTGTTTAAAAATGATTCCTACATGGATCAGATATTTGTGTTTGGTATTCATCCTTCTGTTGAAATGTATTTTTCCATTGAAATCACTGCTGGCCTACACTGAGCCCAAAACCTAATCACGTTTGTTTTCGTGCTCTTGCTCTGACACACACACACACACACACACTCTCTCTCTCTCTCTCTCTCTGCGCCCATGGAAGGCATCCTTTGGTTTTCTTGTGAGTCATTTCTTCTTGATAAAAACTATCGAATGCTGGAAAAAATATCAGTTGAAGACTCTTCTCAATGTGACCACATTCTTCACTTGGAACACTTTACGCCGAGCTGAAATGTATTAGCGTTCCGAGGAAGAATGCAATGATTCAGGTGTTTGCTCTTACTGGGAAATAGATTCCAAGCTTCTCTCCACTCCAGGATTTCAACCTCCTCCAGGCCTTTGCTCAGAGACCACTTTAGGATCCACAGCCTTTCTTTGGTTCAACAATGTGCTGTTCTGTGCTGGATTCTGACTGGAACCCTGGGAGCTCATGATGGTCTTTGTTACCTTACTCTGGGCTGTGGTTGCTGTGACCCTATAGTCTAATTACGGTGAAGCTTTGGACTCTCTTCCGTGGCGCAAGTGGCGAACAGACTTGCAAAGGCTGAACTTCCATGAAGAAGTCTGAGACCGCGGGAAGCAGAGAGAAAGCCACGGCACTACACTGGCGGCTGCCCCTCGCTTGGCTGCGTGATCTGCCTGAGCTGTTTTAACCGCATGGTCCCAGCTGCCTCGTCTGCCAGATGGATATAACACAGCCAGCTTGACCTGCCTCCTTGCTTGTTGTCAGATATAAATGAGATCATGTGTGTGAAAGTGGTCATGTTTAAACACTGTAAAAAGTTATTCGAATGGATTGGGAAGGGGGACGTTATTTTCACAAAATTGGCTTAAGTCCATTGTGCTCACTGCCCACCTCCCACCCTCACCACTCCGTGGACCCTGAAGACGGGAGGCCTGAAGGATGATGGATGGGATATGCTTTCAAGCTGTCAAGGCTATAAAATCACAAGCTGCTGAGTGGAACACACGGACTGCCACGGGCTATGTGGAGCCTCGCGGGCTATGTGGAGCGAAGGCGGGACAGAGCCCTGTCCTCTCCACCCAGGGGAAGCACAGGTGCCTACCTTCTTGCCTTCTCCATATATAAGGGGGAACTTCAAGTCCTCATCCTCAATGGTTTTGTATGCCCTGTAGGGGGATAAACAACATTTTAAAAAAGGTTTGCACTCAATTAGTGACCTGCTGCCCTGACACCGACTGCTAGGGATTTCATTTTCCCCGAGACCCCAACCACTCACCACACTGACTACCTCTTTCTTTATAGGGAGTTGTTCTCCCTACAGAATTGTGTGTGTGTCTTTTACCAAACCAGAAAATACTGTCTTCACATGCTTGAAGAGGGAGGAAATAAGTTGGCATATGCATAATTAGCAAAAAGGGGAGATGGGTTTCTGGCCTTAGGGTCTGTGTAATAATGAAGTGACCCAGCGACAGTATTCTCATCATGAATCCAAAACCGTGAGACACAGCGGTGCTCAGAGATGAATGGAGTGTGAACCGGCTTCAAGAGCCAGTTCTCACTTTCAGGGGTTGTTTATACCAAAACAGCCTTGTACTGCCAGGGCTGGGGAAGAAATCTTTAGAGCCTGGTTGTTCTCTATATAATATGCAAGGTTGGTAAAACATTCTTTGTTTCACAATAGCTTGTACATAGCCACTCAATACACAGAAAGAACCTCCAGTTTATGCCTCAATGGTTTATTCCAGATAGGGTCCCCCAGATGCCACGGCCTACACAACGGAGGTGGGTAAGATGAAAGGGATAGAGATGATGAAGACCGTGTCTTGCAATTTTGCTTATAACCAAGTTAAAAAACAAACAAGTGAACAAACAATTATTAGCCCAGTTACAGCTGTTTATCACCTTGAGCATGTAGCTTGACCTTTTTCAGTCTCAGTTTCCTCATCTGTACACTGTGGCTAATACACAGAATACCAAGCGCTCAGTACAGAAGCTGCACTTAGTAAGAGCCCACTTAGTGGCAGTTATTACTAATACTTAGTAGATAATTAACACTTGGCATACCGGTTCCCCTTTCTGCAAAATGGGGATAGCACTGTTCCTAACTTCAAATATGTTATTTAAAAGACCAAGTAAAAGATGGCGTAGGTTCTGTTGAGTTAGGTGCTGTAAGTAGATGCTTTTCTACAATAACGTCTCCTGAGTGCATTAAAAATCCTGATTTATTAAATGGCCTGCCATTCCTGGATATACCTAGGCTGCCTGGGAGTGAATCGGAAATCAAATTTATGGAAGCTCTTGAGGTACAAAAGAAGGTAACTAATTTCAAAAGCATGGAACCCCAAAGTTAAAGCAGGTCCATCCTCAGGAAGTTACTTGGATAAGGTGTCCTTCCCCTGAGGTGGAGAATCAGTGAGGTTTTGGCACCAGATGCGCCTGAGCTGGAGTTCGGCATTGACTTTGGTACAGTCCTGCGCAAGTGGATGTTCTCTCAGGCCCTCAGGCTCCTCATTAATCAATTAGGGCAAAATCTGGGGCTCATTCGTGAGACTATTGCAAAGATTAAAATGGGGAAATGAACGTGGAGAGCTTAGGAGGTACTTAGCGCTGTGCCTGGCACAACAAATGCTGCTGCTGCTGAGTGAGCCCAGAGGTATTCTAGGAATTGAATTTTCAAACAAGGAAATATACTGTTTCCTTCCTCCAAATCTACCAAATTAACACAAAGTGCAAATAACCACTTTGATGTTTTTACATACTCACATGAGCTATTTTAAACACTGTGGTATATGAGTTTTGGGAGGAACAAATAAAGCTATTATTAGAAGAATGGGGATTTTTTAAAACTTTCCTGGTGATTCCAATGTGCAGCCAAGGTTGAGATCCATTACTGTAGACCAAGCATCAATTAGCTAACATTCAAAATGATTCATCAATTAGCCCCTTATCAGCCTGACCCTTAAGACCACAGACTCCGTGGCTCAAGGGAGAGGAGGAAAATGGCCTGAGAAAGACCTTGAGATGAGCATGAACAGGGACTGGGGACCCCATGTGGAGGGGGACATGTGGACAGTAAAGAGACAGGCCCGCACAGAGAGGGGGCAGCAGTGGAGACCAGATGTAGAAAGGGGCTGGGCCTCAAGATCCAGGCACAGGAGGAGCCTGGATCTGGTGTAGAAGAGTTGGGTCTATGGCTTGACAGTCACAGGAATTAAACAGAGGCAGAAGGCTGCAGCTCTAGAACCAATGACTGGGTATCACCTACAGCTTAATAGAGACAGGCGAAGAGCACTCTTAACAGACTGTTGCAGGAGCACGAAGTCCATGTCTCACAACTCTGAAAGACACACACTTAGCGTTGTTACCCACAGGACCAAACCAACTGCAAATTTTAATATTATGTTAGCTTCTGTTTATCTTCAGGAACAGCAAAACATTATAAATAGAAACAATGGGCCGGGCGCGGTGGCTCAAGCCTGTAATCCCAGCACTTTGGGAGGCCGAGACGGGCGGATCACGAGGTCAGGAGATCGAGACCATCCTGGCTAATACGGTGAAACCCCGTCTCTAATAGAAAATACAAAAAACTAGCCGGGCGACGAGGCGGGCGCCTGTAGTCCCAGCTACTCGGGAGGCTGAGACAGGAGAGTGGCGTGAACCCGGGAGGCGGAGCTTGCAGTGAGCTGAGATCCGGCCACTGCACTCCAGCCTGGGCGGCAGAGCAAGACTCCGTCTCAAAAAAAAAAAAAAAAAAAAAAAGAAAAGAAACAAGGGTGGAAAAGGAAGGTTTATTCTGCCCTGCCAGTGTTGGTTTTCAATCAACTATGAGCACTCCCTCTCCCCCAGCAACTAAAGGCAAGGGGGAAGAACACCAGTGAGGAGGAAAAGTACAATCCCCTTTCCCCCTCCATCTTTCTGAATCCCAAGCGCAGATCATCATATAAAGTTAGGTGGACTTCCATCCATAGTTACAAAGCCTTGAGTAATAAAGTATAAAACATAGTACTCAAGAGTTAAAACTGGCAACTTGATTAGAGTCTGTATAAATTAATAATAGCTAATAGTAATCACAGCAGCTATGATTTACTGAGCATCTTCTACATGCCAGATACCAGGCTCTGTGCTGACTTATAGTATCTAAAATCTCTCAATGGCCTTACAATGTCCTGTCTTAGAGGAGAGAACTGAGCCCAGAGAGGTTCAGTTACTCCTCCCAGATCAAAAAGGTGGAGTGGTCTTAAAACGGGACTTGGACTTTTCCAGAAAACATGACAAAGAAACGTGATATCAGGACTTAGCTTTGGGAATTTCTCATTCTAGTTCAAGAGTCTGAAAGAAGACCATTATTATCCACTTTCTTTGGGTGACCAGCTGATATCTGATGAAGAAAAGAAGACTTTTGGCAAAAGAGGAAGGGGAATTTTCTGTGTGAGTGGCAAAAGAACAAAAGGGGATCATGTTTGTACAAAACCAGTGGCTATTACAGTACTGGGTCTACAGGGAAGAAGAGAGGAAAGTCAGCAGAAGTGATGGTCCACGTTCTTTTTCTTTCTTTCTTTCTTTTTTTTTTTTTTTGAGACGGAGTCTCGCTCTGTTGACCCGGCTGGAGTGTAATGGTGCAATCTTGGCTCACTGCAACTTCTGCCTCCCAGGTCCAAGCGATTCTCCTGCCTTAGCCTCCCAAGTAGCTGGGATTACAGGCAAGCGCCACCATGTCCGGCTAATTTTTGTATTTTTGTAGCGATGGGGTTTCACCATGTTGACCAGACTGGTCCTGAACTCCTGACCTCAGGTGATCTGCCCATCTCGGCCTCCCAAAATGCCGGGATTAATCCATGTTCTTAGACCTGCAGCTGCTTTTCTGGCCATCTCACTAGAAATGAGTGACCACAGAGTCAACCAAGCCCTCTCCCACAGAGAACAGACCTGCCTCAAACTGCTCTCAGTTTAAGCAGGCCATCTAAGTTCCGGCCCACTTGGAAGGCCTGTCTGTTTTATATTATAGTCCATGTCAAGGCTATCGGCCTGAATTTATGCTTCCAGCTTGTCCTTGGCTTCCTTCTTTCTCATTGGGGGAAGATAGGAGAGTGAAGCTTGAGAGCTCCAAGACATGGAGGTACTTTGAATTTGAGATGAAAAGAGTGTGTCCAGTCATAAAACCAATTCTTCTACACCAGATCCCAAGATTTTTGAAATCCTAATTAAATTTTTAAGAACTAGCCCCCCAAACAAATCACTCGCTAGTTTTACAGTAATACGACTGACCAGAGATTATATTATTTGTTACAATATAGCAATACTGAAAGGCTCAGGAAAGATTTTCTAGACAAACTCTTATTAATATTTTGGGCCAATTCCTTAGTGAGGCCAACTGAATCATTTTTTCAGATGAGAAAAAAAAAAAATGCAAGGCTTAAAAGGGTTGCTAAATTCTTGGCTTTCCCTAACTGAGAGGCATTATTCTCAGAAGTTTCCATTAAATTCTTTTTTAAAGTAATAGTTTCCTTTGTAATGTTGATTGTGCAAAGCTGTAAAAACAAGCCACTGTTGGTTTGGACCTACTGGAAGGAGCAGTTCAGCATTAAGACTGAAATGCCACCAAGTCAGCTGTACCCCAAGTATAGGAATCCCTTCTACAATACACCTAACCTTGGTTCCTGGCCTCTCCTGAATGGACTGTCACAGATGTCACTGTCCTAGGAGTTTAACGGGACTTAATGTCAGCCCATTCCATTGCAGAACAGCCCTGGGAAATTCTTTCTTAAACTGACCCAAACCCACTGGCCCATCTGGAAAAACATGAAATAAATCCAGACTAATTTCTGCTTGAGAGCTCTTCAATTGTTTAAAGAGAGCTATCTCAAAGTTTCCTTTTCCTTAGTTCTTTCAACTGTTCTTCACAGGACCTGGGGGATCCTAACCACTCTAGTCCCCATGCATCCAACAAACATTAACTGAGCACTGAATACTGGTATGGTAGTGGCTCCTAGGGTCTTTCCGGTTTGCCAGTGTCCTCAAAAAACGGCACCTGTAACTGAAAACACTTAAGATGTGGTCCAAATAAAAAATTACTTTTTTTGATTTGGACCTTGCATTTTTTAAAATTAACGAAGCTATTTCCATTTTGTATATATTTTTTAGGGTTACATATGGAGACTCTGAATGAAAACAAATGAAAAACCCCAGTCCACAAGAAAAAAGACCTGAGAATGTTTTTTTGGCTCATGGTCTCCTCTAGTTTATAACAACATACACAATAGATATTTTACCCTGGAAGGAAGGACTCCATTGCCCTTATTAATTTTATCTTGTTAGTTTCAGTCCATTGTTCCAACCCACTGACAACTTCCTGAATTCAGATCCTTCCATCCAAAATACCAGCTGTCTATGCTGTATCATGTTAAATTTGATAAGCAGCCCTGCCATCTTCATCCAGATCACTGAAAAAATTGCTAAATGGAATGATTAGAGACCTTCCTCTAGGCCAAGCTAAACACACAAGGGGGGTGGCAACATTTCAGGCATGTGAAGGAAAGTTTGTGCAATTCAAAAAAATCATATTCAGCAGTATTCTTTTTCATGAAAATGAAGAACCTATCAATTTCCTTTTTTATTTTTTATTTATATTTATATTTATTTATTTATCTGAGATGGAGTTTCACTCTTGCTGCCCAAGCTTAGGTGCAATGGTGTGATCTCGGCTCACTGCAACCTCCACCTCCCGGGTTCTTGGGATTCTCCTGCCTCAGCCTCCCGAGTAGCTGGGATTATAGGCACATGCCACCACGCCCGGCTTATTTTTTGTATTTTTAGTAGAAATGGGATTTCACCATGTTAGCCAGGCTGGTATCGAACTCCTGACCTCAGGTCATATGCCCGTCTTGGCCTCCCAAAGTGCTGGGATTACAGGCGTAAGCCACCACACCCGGCAATTTCCTTTTTAATACAAACGACAGATGATATAAAGCTCAGCAGAATCTTGTCTGGTGGAGAAGCACAGAAGACAGACTCAACAGTTGAGGGTGGACAATGAGATATTAATATTTAAAGAGGAGGTGTTTAGGATTTAAAAAGCTGTCAACACTGATCCAGATAGACACTGTCCTCATGGATTTCAACTCTCCTGGAATAGCTCTTGGGCTATCTATGAAGCAACTTAACTCAACCATTATCCACTCAGTATTTCTCCATCTTGTCCAAAAGGCTAAGAGAAGAAACAATCAGATGTCTTACAAACTCAGAATATATCTATGTATACAGTATTCGACCAACCTAGAAACCTTACCCAAAAAGAACAGATTACTAATTGAGCCTGACTTGTTGAACCTAAGCTGGCTCTCCTGCTTATATCACCTCCAGTGGACGCCGTTCCTTCAAATCCCTCTTGCTCCTAAGGCACGTGAGTGATGCTCATAGTTCCGACATCAACCCCACCCTTCTAGGCTGAGGCTCTCTCAATGCCCTTCTGTCAGTCCCTCCATCTGCCTCATATCCCCCTCCCTTACCCACCAGCCTTTCAGGACATTCTCCCACCTGCCCCGATGACTTCAGCCTAGGTTCAGATTGCTTTTCCACTCTTTCCAGGATGTCATTCTCAGCATTTTCTTAGAATTTGGTGGTGCTTTTGGATTCCCGACTTTACAACTCCTAGCCTACTTCCTGCTGACCTTTCTCTCTGTTCCCTATCATCCATCACCCTGGTCATGTGGCCTGCAGCAAGAACACCCCCGACCTCTGAGATTCTAATTGTGAATCACTTTCCCTCTCTCACTCCTTTGTTGAGGCTCTCAGGCCAGTTTCCCTCCTTGGTCCTGCTATTCTTACTACCTTCTGGCTAAACATGTTCCTGATCCTGTCTCCATCTGTGGCAAAGCTTTTTGACACTTTTCTTTGCTAGAACTTGTCACCTTCTCGATTTTCCAGTAACAAAACAAGGACTGAGTATTTTGCCTATTAACATTATGCCAAATACTGTCATCTGTACCTTTCAAACAAATCCAGAATCCTCAGATTTCAACACCTTCCCTGCTGTCAGAGCCCTAGCATCGTATTTCTTGCCTACATTATTGGGACGGATCCATCAGGCCTCTGTGCAATGATCTAGGCAAGAGGCAACAGTGCTAGGATGATGTCACCAGGCGGATGGCAGTGAGGGCGTTGAAAACTGTTCTGATTTGTCCCTTACTCCTGTTCTCAGAGCAACTGAAGTAATTATTTTAGAATGTCAGGTCACGTCATTATCCTACTCAAACCCATCAAAGGTTTTCCATTGCACTCTAAATAAAAGCCAAGTAACCAGATGGTCTTCTTTAACATTGTTCCTGTCCCCCAGATATCCTAGTCCCCTTTCCTGCTTTATTTTTTTCCATAGCATCCACCACCACCACACATTTAAAGAATTGTACTTCCTTACTATGGTTATTTCTTCTGTTGCTTCTTCATGCCCTTTAAGTTCTATGGGGATAGCTACCTGTGGCATCTCCTATACCTAGAAGAGTGCTCAACATATAATGGGTACCCAATAAATATTTGGTTAAGTGAGCAAATTAATACTACCTTCTCTATGCAGAGGCTTTATTCGTATTTTCTTGTTCCATAATATATTTGCAAAACAAAAGCAAAGAGCCTCCTTGTTCAGCTGCTTTCTAAGTCTGGCTATGCTGTTCTGACTGATGCTCACTCACAAGCACCCCTTTCCCACCTCTGCCCTAGCGGGCTGGGTGCTGTCCTTACAGGCTCAGACATTCTCTATGAATATCTGAACTCGAGATCCCCATGCAGCCACACCCGATGCCCTTTTACTCTAACGAGCAGCAGTTATAGGACTTCTCCACCATAAACATACTTTGTGTTTGTGGCAATTTTATACGTCCCTTCAGCAAAGCTTTGCTCACACTGTCCCCATGGCTGGGAGGCCTGCTAGCAAATCTCCCACATTTCTCTTTTAATCCACAAGCAACACTCTCCAGCTTAAAGTTCTCCACTGAATTCTCCTCATCTTAAAATAGAATCCAATGATGAGGCCCTCCATGATCTGGCCTTAGCACTCTGACGTCTTCGATCACTCCGATGTGCTCTTGTAACACTGGCTTTCTTGTTTTTTATGACATGCCAGGGGGCCTGGTCATTCCTTCTGTCTGGGCCACTCTTCCCTTTGATCCTGCCATGCTGGCTCCTGGGTATCACTCGGAAAGGCCTCACCTGACCACTCATCTAGAAGTCCAGTGTTCTCTGCTCCTGCTCATCCTGCTTCAGGGCTTCAAGCACAATCTGAAATGCTCTTAATTTGTTTACCTTCTGTCCCCACATCAGCTCCATAAAGGCACAGACTTTCTTCCTATGTACCTCTCTATCTTTGTATCTACAATTGTGCAGGCACATGGTAGACACTAGCCAAATGGATGAATGAATGAATGAAGCCTGGCATGTCTCCCTTAGCATGTCAGTTTCCCTCTAAAGATATCCCCCATTCACCCTGCCTTAATAGCTAGCTTTTCTATGGCTAAAATTCATGGCTGCATTCCCATTGGTGATACCTCTGACATATTTATATTTATATTTATAGTAATATTATATTATATTTATATTAATACATTTATATTAAATATTATATTTAATATATATTTACCTATTTATATTAAAATTTCAAGTTCCCTTTATTAGTAGTATATATACAATAGTTATAAAATCATAAAAAATAACATTTATGATTCTCTTGTCTATTCCTTTCTCAGTTCCTTAGTACCACGTCAGAATGGCAGTTTTTTTTGTCACAGATATTCACCAGGGTATATGGTGTTACCAAAACAATTTTCTAACTTGGTTTAAAGGCAAGTTCCTCACTTAAAGTTCTTCCTAGTCTTTGCTGGATTCCTCCATTTCCAGGAAGAGCCCCTATTCTGATTGCTTAACCCACAGGCCAGAAACCTAGAGTTCACACTTGGCATCATCTACATAAATCACTTCCCACGCTCTCCCTTGTAAGTCATGACCTTGAACTACAGAGAGACACACACACACAGAGAGAGAGAGAGAGAGAGAGAGAGAGAGAGAGAGAGAGAGAGATACCACTTGTTTCTCTAAGTCTTAATTCCCTTAGCAAGACTTCAAAGTCATTTAAGAGGAACGTGATCTCCTCTGGGGGGCATAACAGGACCTTCTCCCTTCGGGGACAGTATAATCTCAACGATTCACCCGTGCAGCTCCAATGACACACACCAGCATTCTTCCACTAACCTCTAGACATTGCCTTGGCTGCCTCTCCTCCCCTGGGGATCTTCCTTCCTGGAGTCTCTCTTCCCTGCTGGCAGAGCCCACTGTGGTATTAAAGCACACCAGGCTTGGAGTCAGAGGTTCTGAAGTCACAGCTCAATCCTCATGTGAACTGGCTGTATGAACCTGGGAAAATCCCTCAGACCTCACTGAATCTGCCTCTTCAGCTGGATACTTCATAGGACGGTTGCAAGGATTAAGTGCAAACATGTCTGGGAACGTCTTTTGTGAAGGATAAGGTGCTATTTAGCCATCAGTTGTGGCTATTAAGATCTTTGGAGCCTCATTCTTTCTTCAATGCAGAGGTGGAGCTAACAGGCAACTGTAAGCAGGAAGACACAGCACATTCCCATAGGAAAACCACTTCCTGCTGAGCAATCAAGCCACCTAATTCATACTTTTTCTACGGCAAGCATGAAGGAACATACCCGTGCAACTTTATCCAGAACAGTCCATTGTTCTCCTCTAACATGAGGACTCAGATACTCAGGGAAGGATGCCTCAGAGATAACAATCTAAAGAAGGTATAGTTGGGTTAGATTGAAATAGTCATAAAAGGAGGCTCTTTTTTTTTTTTTTTTTCCTTAGCTGAGAGCTCAGTGCTCCTCCAGCAGGGAGGAAAAAGCCACAGGCAGCCTTGTTTTCTTCTCATTAGAAACAAGTCCTAGCCCAGCAGAGGCACATTCCATAGGGGCTGGTTGGGTTTGAGTGGAGGCTGGAGCACAGAAACATCTTGGGTCCCCTTTCTTGCCTTCCTATAACAAAATCTCAGCAGTTGCTTAAATCTCAGGAGGCCTGGGATGAACCACCACCCAGGCCTGGCTGGACAGGAACAGACACATGCCTGGAGCCCAAATGCGACTCCAGGCTTTTAAGAGCTTGGCATGACCCCAGTTAAGCAATTCTGGAATCCACAGAGACTCTCCCTTGACTCCCCTCTCCCCACACCCACTCTCCCGAGACCTTCCTGGAAAAAGCAATGCAGGATTGGCAACCACCTCGTGCTTCCTTTTTTCTGCCAGCCGCCTGTATTTCCAAAGCAATCAGGCCCTAAGCCTAACCACAGTGCTCAGTAAATGGAGGCTGCTTTCTGATTCTTTAAGCGACCTTACAGCAGGCAGCCAGCTCTTCCCCCGTCACTACGAAAAAGAGAGAGAGAGAGTGTGTGTGTGTGTGTGTGTGTGTTTCCTTTAAGGCAACACAAGAAGAGTTTGATGTTTGGTTAGATCTTACTATTATATTTTAAATGTCATCTTTTAAGAGTCTTTTTTTTTTTCCTGGTGTCTAAGATTCACTTTGCCTTTGGATGGAAACTGTCTGCTGGAAAGACAGAGCTGCGCTGTGAAGGAGAGTGAAGCTAAGGCACCCTTAACAGTGGCAAGCTCAAGTCAGAGTTATGGAGCAAGATCAGTTCCTGGGGTGAGTCTGAAGAGGCTGCGAAACATGCTCTATCCAGCTGGGAGTTTTGGGGCTTAGCATGTTTGGGGATGGACCCAACACCTCGCCCCAGGCTCACCACTGTATAACAGGCTTTAGGTATGCATAAATCTAGTTTTGGGGGTCATATTTTGGCTCATTGGGTTCCTGAATTTATGTGTTGGAAGGTATTTTCAGTAGGTATCTGAATGATATGATCCCTGGGAAAGTTACCCTGTGGGGTGGAGGCTCTCTGAACAAACGCTACCTTGTTTTCTTTCTTTGGTTCTTGGAGTGTCCTTTAAATTCGTTGAAGCCTATAGGCCTTAAGCTGTGAACGACTTGATAGACTTCTGCTAAGACAGTACAAGTTAGATTCAGGCACAAATAGTACCTTTCAATTGTGAGTGTGATTAATATTTGGCGATAAACAGAAGAGGGCTGGTAGCAGCCTAGCTTGTGCATACCTGGCTCCCTGTAATGAGAGAAACCACCTACTCATCTCCTTAGCCACATGAAAGGCTGCTGGCTTTTCTTCTCCAGGAAAACGCTCCATAATGGGGCCCAAGCTCTGGTCCCCGACAATGCAAGTGCCCTGGAGGAAGTCGCCTGATTGGTAGGGTTAATCCACAGTCCCTGGGAAAATGCCTACCTCCCCACTACTCCCCATCAGCACACCTGAGCCAGACCCTGCCTAGGGTTCTGAGAGTGGTAACCATTCCTCTTTTCTGGCCTAAAGACTCTTCTCACCAAGACTATGGAGAATAGCAAGAGGCAACAGAGATTGATCTTTTTACTGGTCAATGTTCTTTGGGAGAGTCTATTGGGTTACAGCAGAGGTTTCACCAGTGGTAAGAAATATATCAATCCTGTTAACCCAATGTATGCACAAACAGATTGCAAAAAACAATATTTACCCTAAGTATGTGATATACACTGACATTTTCTTTCTATCCTGTGCTATTCAATTGTTTAAAATGCTGCTCTCCATATATTAAACTGATTTCACAATCCTGTGAATGGGTTCCTACCCACAGCTCAAAGTTTGGTAGAAGAACAGAACCTGCTCTAAGTAGCTTCCAAGGTAGGAGCTCAGGCTTTGACCAGATAAAAACAATGGGTTCTATTGAATTCATTTGCAAATATTTCCTGAGCACCTAGTAGGTCCCAGGCACTGGCACTGGCATAAGTGCCGGGTATATGGAGTAGAATAAAGAAAACAAAGTGTAAGTCACCTTTTGATTCATAGGCAGAGTTCAGCAGCAGAAAAGGATTCACTTGGAAAAAAATTATTCAATCAGTATTTTTTTAAAAAGTAATCACATGTATGTACAAAACAGAACTAATAATATTTCAGGATAAAACATTATGAATGTCTCTTAAGGAAATTCCAGATTTGTAAATTATTTCTGATTCAGTATCCACTTGATGTGCATTTACACTTGGCCATAACAGCTTCATATTCTAATCAATAACATTTAGCTCTCTCCACGGATATGAATCAGAGACCCTTACTCCATGAGCACACAAATGTGGAGTGATTTCAGCTTTCTCAGGGACCATTTATTCTGAAATAAACATGAATTTCATTGACATTCCCTTTATACTGTATGAGATCAAGTCAATATATACAAATCAGGATATGAACAAAATTGACCCCATAGCTACAAATGGTGGGGTGAAAATAGCAAACAGATTATTACAAAGAGGGTTTCTGCTGCACAGGCAGTTCCTCTGTGTCAGCCCTTGCAGCTTTCCCTCACGAAGCTTCTCCCACTCTGGTCAGGCGGATATTTGTATCATGGAGCAGAGTCCTGCAGTGTCCCCTGGGAGAAGCCACATGCAAGGACTTTACCCTATGCTACATCATTTCAAGACTTTCCATCTAAGTGCCTTTGAACTGATAACATTACACAGTGCAGAGCTCAAGTATCAGTGCTTTGAGTCTTCTGTTTTATCTTTAAAAACCATGAAAGTTTTGCACAAGTCTACACATGAAGTCCTTCTACCTCACTCCCAAAATTTTCAGGTGAAATACAGGCTTATCTTGTAGCTTCCCATACTCTTCTGAAATCTTCCACTAACCCCCACATTATTCAGGCCCCCAAGGGAAGAAGCACAGGCCTGAGTAACAGCTGTTGATATTTACCAATGGGAGGAAACCACACTCTTAGCTCCTGCATCAAGGTGGCCCTGTTGTTTCAGAGGATGGAGAGCAAAGGCAGCTGTTGTTAAATTTTCTGCTGTCACCTCATGCCCAGCAGTTAACGGATTTTCACATACCCCAATGTTTATTATACAATCTTTTTGTTCCAGGCACTAAGGATTTATATTTTTTAAAACTTACATAATCCTCACTGTAACACTGTAAGGTAGAGACAAACATTATCCTCATTACACAAATAAGAAAATGGAGGCATAAGAGAGGTCGTACATCTGGGGGGAAATAGGGGTCAAGCTCACTTCAGGTCTGTCCCAACTGCGTTACACTCTCAACCACACTTCTCTGCCCCTCTGTGAAGAGCTAGGAATCTGCATAAATACCACAAAATGACATGATATGCAAAAGAATGTTTAATTACTAATTCTCTTCCTGAAATTAAATTGTAAAAAAAAAATTTTAAAGCTCATCCTCACCTTCTAGGTTTTTATAATGGTAAGTCTCATAGAAGTTAAAACATACCAATACTCCTAGGGTTGAAAACTAGGGTCGTCTCTTAACAATATGGCAGATGTACAAGGTCACTACAGAATTAGATTTAACCTGAGCTTTGGCATTCAAAGTGTTCAGGTGCAATAAAGTCAGACTCCAAATTTTCATACCTAGGCGCCCAGCTTTCCACAGCGTGATCCAATGGGACCCCTTGGGGATGGGGTGTGTAGCATCTACTGAGGATGAGCAGGAATGTGAAACCATTAAGTTAAATGCCCTGGGCAGCATGGTCTCCCGGCCTATCCCATGTATTTATACTATGCGTGAAGGCCGGACTATCCAGGTTATGGGCACAAAAAAGGAAAAAGAGGAGGCCTAATCTGACCCTGGCCCACTGCTGTACCTGAAGGCTTTGCCATCCCTTACCAGCCACTGCCAGTCCAGTCTACTGGCACCTTATGAACAGTCACTGGCTCACTGCAGGCAGACATTCCCAAGCAATAGCAAGGGGATAACCGGGGCGAAGACCAGCAGCAGCCCAGGAGTCCCAATATTTTTACAGCCCAGGCTGCACGGTGCTCTTTAACCAATCACTTCTGCAAACTGTTGTTCATATCCATTGTAACACAGTCTAGGGCTGCCCAAAGCCAGTGTTTAAGGATATACAGCAATCGCCTGGGGAGCTGATTAAAAAATGCAGAATCCATAGGGATTCTAATGCAGCAGATAAGGTAGACCCTGGAATGTTTTCAGTAATTGCCCCAGATGACAAAGCTTCACTCTAGGTAAACCTTTGTCTATCAGTTTTGTGTGAAACTAATCATCCATATATGGCCCTGTCCTGACAGTAGACTGTAAACACCGTGAGGCTTGGGACTGTTTTTTTCTTCTTTGTATCTTCAGTGCCCAACCTGACACCTGGTTCACTGAATGAATAGTAGTTGAAACTGATTGTCTCACAGAGATGAAGCTCTGTGCCTTGTCCTTTAGGATGTCCTATAGCATCTGATCTACCCTGGAAGACTGACGAGGCTGATCCCATCTCAGCAGAATCTGAATCGAGAATATGGCAGAATATTATTGCTTTTGCCAGAACAACCAGATGAAGAACAAAAAGTGAATGTGCTCCATCCCCTCATGAGGTTTCTGAAGCTTTCCTTATGATCTGATCACAACAAAGGAGACAGGCAACTGACAAACAACACGCTGGCCCTGAAACACTGCAGGCATCTTTGTTATCAGCCTTCCTGGCCCTTACAGGGAGATATGCATTCAGCTCTCCAGCAAGGAACAGACACAAAACTTCAGCCTCTGTCTTAATAAGTCCTTGATTTACTTGTCTCAAGGTAAGAGGACAGTGGTGGTAGGTTGAGATTTTTCAGGGTTTGGAGTGGTGGCTTTCCAGCTCTTGTGTGTGGATTACTAGGGTAAGCCCAGAAGCGAGGAGTTTTAAACCAGCACCCCCAGATGATTTAGATGAAGATGCACTCAGGCCATCGCAGGTGAGCATCTTCATAGGATTATCAGCTCAAAACCAGCTGTGCCAGTTTCCTGCTGGGGAACCTGGGGAGCTGGGAAAAGCAGAAAATTTATCAAGCTCTGGTAAGAGTGAACTAATTATAACTGCTAAAGTGTTGGTTGGATGCAGGAAAATGTTTCCTTGGTGGGCTTGTGGGTACCTGGAAAATTTCAGGAGTGGCAGTGTACCTACTTCTCTGGAATTTCCTGAAAAATGGGATCCTAAAAATAGGCTGAGAATTGGCCCATGCGTCCTTTTTTTTTTTTTTTTTTCTTAAATCACCTTTTAAGTCACTGATAAAAATTTTATTTTTATTCATGTATTATTTATTTTGGATTCAGGAGGTACATGTGCAGGTTTGTTACACTGGTATATTGTGTGATGCTAAGGTTTGAGGTACAGATGGTCCCATCACCCAAGTGTCAGCATAGTACCCGATAGGTAGTTTTTCAGCTCACACCCCTCCCTCTTCTCCTAATAGTCCCCTATATGTCCTGGATGTACATATTGTCAGTTCCGTGTTTCTGCCCTGTGTGTAATTTTCATACTTCACATTCCACCCTAAGGTGGGGCTCTTAAGGGTGGGAAAATAAAATTCTGTTCATTATTGGCATCGTTAGCCTGGTTCTCCATGAGCTGACTCCAATGTACTTACCCAGTTTCATAGTCTGCTTCGCTGCCCACCACTGCTCTCCACCCTCTCGCTCCCTCCTACATGACACTTATGTGAGCCTCCCAGGACCATTATCTAGCTGATATACACCAACATAACTGCACACGAAGGGCTAAAACATTGAAACACTCCATGCTAGTCGGCAAACAATGGCTGTCTCAGTCTCCATGAATGCCCCCATCTGCTGCTCTGGACTCTCCCCTAGAATCCCCAAGATGTAATAGTAAATAAAGGGTTAATGCCTGGCACAGCAGGGAGGCTTCTAGGACCCTGCTGCAGCCCAGCTGGGGCCTACTCATCCATTTTGATTGTCCAAATATTTTGAATATTACCCCTGGCTTCCAAATTCCCAAAACACACATCACATTTTCAGCCCTCTGGGCTTCTGCTGGCACAGTGCCCGTTGCTCAGAATGTCCTTCCCTCCAGCCTTCTTGAAACCCCTCTCATAATCCAGATCTTTGGTTCAAACAATCTTCCCCAAGATGTCCTCCCCAATCCCAGTCTCCCCTCTCAAAACAACTACTCCCTCCACCACAGCCACGGGCATTTTCTTCAAACCTTTGTGTATAACTCTTATCTTTTGTCTTCCTTTAGTTATTTATATACGTTCTAACAGATCTACTTCCCCCACTGCTGAAATTTGAAGAATAGGTTTAAAGGTGAAATGAGATTGTTCAATACATTTCCAGAAAGGCCGGGCGCAGTGGCTCACAACTGTAATCCCAGCACTTTGGGAGGCTGAGGCGGCCAGATCATCTGAGGTCGGGAGTTCACAACCAGCTTGACCAACATGGAGAAACCCCATCTCTACTAAAAATACAGAATTAGCCTGTATTAGCGTGATGGCACATGCCTGTAATCCCAGCTACTCGGGAGGCTGAGGCAGGAGAATTGCTTAAACCCAGGAAGCGGAGGTTGCAGTGAGCCGGATCACGCCATTGCACTCCAGCCTGGGCAACAACAGTGAAACTCCATCTCAAAAAAAAAAAAAAAAAAAAATTCCAGAAAGCCAGTCTTGGGCCACATGGCAATTTCTTTGGAGCTAACATAGTCCTATCTGATGAGATCCTTCCGATGCAAGGACATGCTTTAACCACAGACGGGTTTGACCCTCCCAGTTTCTTGGGTATGGTTTGGAAGACCACAGGAATACATTAAAAGTTCCAGCATCAGCTGGGTGCAGTGTGGCTCACACCTGTAATACCAGCACTTTGGGAGGCCGAGGTGGTCAGATCACTTGAGTTCAGGAGTTCCAGACCAGCCAGGCCAACATGGTGAAACCCTGTCTCTACAAAAAATACAAAAATTAGCCTGCCATGTTGGTGCACGCCTATAGTCCCAGCTACTCAGGAGGCTGAGGCATCAAAATCACTTGAACCTGGGAGGTGGAGGTTGCAGTGGGCTGAGATCACACCACTGCACTCCAGCCTGGGCGACAGAGTGGAGTGAGACTGTCTCTTTAAAAAAAAAAAAAAAAAAGAAAGAAAAAAAGTCCAGCATCTAGAGGCCAGAGGCAAATATAAGCAAGTCCCCAAACCAAAAAACATCCTATCAAATACAGTGCCTGGGACAGAGGGGCTGGCAACGGGCTTCCTGACTGTACTGATGGTGCCTCTTCTGACAGATAAGAGCTCTACCTTCTCTGTGCCAAACCCATCTTCATCTGCCACGCTGCAGGACAGACCTGCTAGGTAGAAGCAGCCAGCAGACCTGATCTGACTTTAGTTTCTTCTCGAAACTGCCTTCCTTTGTCTTTTTGTTTTGTAGCTTCTCATTACCTTGCAGAGGCAGCATTTCAGCAAATAATAGATTGTAAACCTCCTGAGGCCAGCAGCAGCTCTTGCTGACCCTTTCACTCTCCATAATAGCTAATGATGATAGTATTAGACACTCATCGTGCACTATTATATGCCAGGCTTTGTTCAATGCACTCAACCTTACTAACCCATGATATCCCAACTATTATCAAGTACTGTTTTGTTTGTTTGTCTGAGATAGGATCTTGTTATTTTGCCCAGGCTGGAGTGCAGTGGTATGATCACAGCTCACTGCAGCCTTGACTTCCTGGGCTCAAGTGATCTGCCCACTTCAGCCCCCCAGGCAGCTGGGACTATAGGCACATGCCACCACGCCCAGAAAATTTTGGTATTTTTTGTAGAGACAGGGTCTCCCCATGTTGCCTAGGCTGGTCGTGAACTCATGGCCACAAAGGACCCGCTTCAGCCTCCCAAAGTGTTGGGATTACAGGCGTGAGCCACTACACCTGGCCTCAAGTACCATTATTAGCTTCATTTTACAAATGGGGAAGCCAAGTTGAGAGTGGCAAAATGATCTGAGGTGGGGATTGGCCCAGCTAGGCAGTCTGGCTCCAGCGTCCTTGCTCTTAACTGCTACTCAACATCTACTGTGTAGTAGGTGTACAATACAAGTCTGTCAAATATGTGAGAAGTGTCTACAGGGCCTTCTTGGTTAAAAGGACACTACTTTAAGAGAGATTTTTATAAGCACTTGACATCCCCAAACTTCCCCAGATGACTTGTAGCTATGTTCTCATCATATACATACTGTACAATCCCAAACACCAGTCACAGGGGACGCGCGGTACACACACTCTGCTTAAGCATATGGGGATAATAGAGATAAATGCTGTGAGTGTTTGAAGGGTCTGAGTGGGGAAGAAAGGCTTGGAAGTAGTTCGGCCACTTTAGAACAATAAACTTTTACTCACTGAAGCAGAGAGACGTGTGTGAGTGCATTCATGCGTGCATGCGTGTGCAGGGTGAGTGATGATCAATAGGGAGCGAACTGGTGGGGGCATCTCTTTTCTTTCTCCTCCCTGTGGTCTGACAAAGCCTGTCTGTCTTGGCTTGCAACCATTCGTAAAGACCCCATAGCTTCCACTGGCCTCCTGCGCAGGAGGGCAGGGAGCAGGGAGTCATTCATCAATGTCAGGAGATGTGCTGCACGCAGCAGGGCTCGCTTTCTTCCCTGCTGCTCCTGCAGCTAGAGCTGCAAATCTTGAAAAGATGCAGAACATGCACATAGCAAATAACCATTCATCATCTCAGCTCTGGAAGCCCCGGGAGAGGCCCCTCCCCATGTGGGGCTGACCCATTCTGACTTGGACTCCAGCCCCACTGGAATTTGGAACACAGGGACTTTTCAAGTGCCTAATCCCTGCCCCAGCCTATCCCCATCCTGGATAATCTATTGAGGTTTGGGGTTAAAATTCTCTGAAATGATCCCCCCTGCCCCTTTCTCTACAAGGTCAGATTTTCAGAGGGCTTTCAGCAATCAGACTGCTGCCAAGGTGGCCCGTAATCATTAAATTATGAAAATACAAGTTGCTGAGAGGAAATGAATACCAGGTTTCACTAGGGAAAGGCCTGCTTTCTTGTGAAGTAATTATAAAAGTAAAATATCATATTTCTCTGGTGAGTATAAAAAGTCTCCTCATAAGGTAGGTCTGTGGCATGACAGCAACATCAGGATTTACACTGGGGTGGGACTGAGAGATCCTTCTGTGCCCCCCAAATGCCAGAGACATCTGTAGGTAAATTTCCGAAGACTGGGTTAAGAGTGATTAAAAGCAGAAAGAGGGAAAAGTACCCAGTTTGAATTTTTCAATTACTCTGTAAAACTCAAGAGTCAAGCTGTTCAAAAATGCAGGGTTTCCAAGGAAGGCTAATAATGCTGAGCTAATTAGACCCACAGGCATGGCCAACATATAAATTCGGGCCCAAAAGAGGGACACTGTCCCTTTAAAAACTGCCTTGGGATCTGTGGAAAAGCTAATGAGGAGTGTCAGTTGGGGCTGCTTTATGAGGTGGTCCTCTAGAGGATAAAGCCTGGGGTTTCTGTAACAGGGCTTCTGTGCTTGATTCAATAAATCAATTTATATTAAATGCGGGTGCAGCTCTGGAGTTGGCTTCATAAAGCATTCTGTGGCGTTTCTCAATCTGCTCATCCACTTCCTTGTCAGCCTGCTTGAATGCACTGTCAGAGGGCATTGAAGACAGCAATAAAGAATAAGATAGAAGCTGTATCTGTATTTGTAAAACCCAACCTGGCAGCTCCAGACCATGCGTGGAACTATCTGCAGTGAGTTTCTCTCTCCAGAAAGCGTCTGGATTGTTGGTAAGAAGCCTGACGCTGTGGGGCTGTGCCTCTCCTCCCCAAGCCAAGCTCCAGGCTATAGATGGAGAATAAAGGTTGCCCCAAACACAATGGAAAGGGTTGTAAGCCAAGCTGCTTTTAAATCGTATTCTCAGGGCCTGAGATACTCCCCAAGAAATCAAAGGAAAAGCAAGAGGGACAACAGTGCCCACAGCTGGTCCTCATCCAGGAGACAGCTGAGAGAGCTGAAAGAAGGCTGCTGGGCTGCTTGGGGAGGGAAGTGCACCACTGACTAGGGCCGATGAAACGGGTCCCTCTTTAGTCTGGCCAGCTGGATGCAGCTTCTTGGTGGCCCAAAAGTGACCACTGGCTATGAGGTGAGTTGTTCCTAAGCACAATGACTGATGCCCCTTAGGGCATCAGAAAAGGGGATCAGAAAAGGGGTGTGAAGCCCACCCGTCTGCAGACTCAGAGTCCGGCAGCAGAGGCACCAGAGGCTGGTGTGGCTACACCATTCCCTGTCCACACTTATCAGTACCCAGCTTTTAAAAAATCTCTTTGCTTCCAGGTTCGGTGGCTCATGCCTGTAATCTCAGCACTTTGGAAGGCTGAGGCGGGAGGACTGCTTGAACCCAGGAGTTCGAGACCAGTCTGGGCAACATGGCAAAACCCTGTCTCTATAAAGTACACAAAAATTAGCAGGGTGTGGTGTCACACACCTATAGTACCAGCTACTCAAGAGGCTTGACTCGAGTTTTACAGAGTAATTGAAAAATTCAAACTTGGTACTTTTCCCTCTTTCTCACCTGAGCCTGGGGGGTGGAGGCTGCACCGAGCTGTGGTCATGCGATCGCCTTCCAGCCTGGGTGACAGAGTGAGACCCTGTCGTTTAAAAAAAAACCAAACCAAAAAACTCTTTGCCGTTGGGATGTTGAGTTACAGAGAGCTCCTTGCACCACCCCATTCCCAACTACACCCACGCTCTTCGACAATGTAGACCACAGCACCATCCCGTAGAACTTTCTGTGATGATGGAAACGTTCTATATCTGCATGGTACAATTCAGCAGCCACTAGCCACATGTGGCTACTGAGCAACTGAGATTCGGCTAGGGCAACTTGGGAAATAAATTTTTAATTTATGTAATTTTAACTAATTTAAATGGCCACATGTAGCTAGTGGCTACTGTGCTCGAGAGCATAGAGAAGGGAAAAGGTTTTCTTTGCCTCAATAAAAGTAGAAAGTGCTGAAAGGAGAAAACGAGCTGACTCCACTCTGCTCCCAGTGGAAAATCCCCTATTTGCTCATAGTTTTAAGGAAAAGAGAGGAGGGAAAATTATCGTGATGTATCATCAAGTTAGAATTATAAAAATTAGGGGCTCTAAGGGACAAAATAAAACATTGCCATCTCTGGAATCTTTCTAATGGGATCTGTCTTTTCCAGCAGCTCTAAAAGCAGAGCAAAGCCCACCCCCTGCCCCCAGCACACTTAGAGGTTGGCAGCAATGGTCAGAGGAAGTATTTTACAAGTGAGAGACCTAGGCCAGGATTTGCCCAAGGCCCCAGAAGCTTGGCAGAGCAAAGTACGCAAGGTGCCTATCACCAAAACAGGACTCTCTTTTACCAAGTCAAGCATGTGATCTCAAGTGACCAGTCCAGCCTGCCCCTGAAATAAGACCATCATAGTGTTAGAAAGGCTTTGCTTAAAGGAAGAATTCTGGTATACTTTGCTCATGACCAGAACCATCTGGAAGCAATATAGCATTCACAAGATGGACTTTTCTTCTTTGGCCCTTGCTCTCTCTACAAATCCCATCAGCCCAGGAACAGCTGCTGGAGAACCTGGCCTGGCGCCATGGGTGAAGTTTCAGCCCCCTCCCACACACATGTCCTTCTGGGTCCCTGGCTTGCTTGCCACCCCATGTGGCTGGACATGGCACAAAGTACGCTGATCCTACTTGAGAAAGCGAAATAGCTAGCGGTCACAGGAGCAAAGACTTGGTGCCACAAAGCCAGCTGTGAGAAACTGCTGTTTCAACTCGGTAACACAGACACTTGCCAGTAAATTACAGCCTGGGACATCTCAGAGGGCTGCGGGCTGGGATACACTGCTCTCGAGGCAACACAATGCCAGCTACAGTGTGCATCCTGCAACAGCAGCTCAACACAAAGGGATGGGGAAGATGGGCCCCAGCTTGAGGACTCTGGCACTGGGACCAATGACACCATGCACAGGAGGTGAGAGCCAAGGGGGTGATAGGGAGAGCAAGGGAAGACTCCATCAGGAATGAACTCAGCGCTGGGGGCACTGCGAAGAGAGCGGCTTTGTAAATCAAGCCACTGTGCAAACTATCTGAGGAGAGGGGGAATGGGAGGTGGGGGAGCCAGGGAAGAGGCCAACTGCATTATGAAGGTCCTGGTGACAATAACCTTTTGTCCTCAAAACAATTTGGGCCTGCCAAGCTGCTCCAGTCTCTGAGAAAGCGCGAGGGTGGGAAAAAAAAGGATCCCCATAAAGAGGCAACAGACTCATTCTTAATTATGAGACAAGGCTTCCCAGAGCTGACATCCTCTCCCACACTTCCTCCTGCGGCAGACACACCACCGAGCGCCGGCGCGATGCTCCTCTAATGACAGCAGGCAATTTTTCTAAGAACTGGTTCTTTTGGGATCTTCCCCAGAACCCCCACCCCCAAATGACACAGGCTCTTAGTGAGAAGTGTGAAGCATCAGTTTAATTTGACCAATGGTCTATAGGGTCGGACTGGGGACTAGAAAAGTGACGGCCTCAGCAGCTCCTAATATGCTTCATTCCATCCTCTTGACCCTATAGGATCGTCAAGACAGTGGTCCTGGTCCTGGTGGATAGAGGGCCCCTGCTTAAATGTACACCGAAGCTCGAAATGGAATTATCATGTCTAATTATCCTAAAGAAAAGCTGACTGGCACATTGTGTAAGAACCCCAACAAAGAGTCAGAAACCTGGATTCTAGTCCTTATTCTGACACGTTTGCATCAGGGGAGGCTGAGCAAACCGCCTAATACCTCTAGGCCTCAATGTGCTCACCTGCAAAATGGGAGGAATGGGGAGTCATTCCACATCCGGCAGTTCAGCATCTTAGTAAGCACCACACACTCTGAAGTTACGCTGCCTGGATTCATATCCCACTTTCTCCTTTTATGAGTTCTAGAACCTTGAGCAACTTAGCTCTGTGCCTCAGTTTCCTCATCTGTAAAATGTACCTAGTTCCTAGGACGGTTTTAAGAGTTAGGTATGAGGAATCAGGTAAAGCTCTCATCATAGTATCTGGCCCTTAGCTCTTCCAATAATTGTCGGCCCCATTACCAAGATGATTAGTGGGGGACGAAGAAGAAAAAAAATTCCACAACTAGGCATTTACTACAAGGATTAAACAGCTTTGCAGTAGTAATCCTTTACTACAAGGATTCTCACAGCTTTTACCTGTGAGAAGGTTTCAGAAAAATGGGTTCCAGGCCCACGTAATCCTTCCACCTCAGCCTCCCAAGGAGCTGAGACCATAGGCATTTGCCACCATGCCTGGCTAATTTAAAAAATTTGTTATAGAGATGGGGGTCTCCTTACGTTTCCCAGGCTGGTCTTGAACTCCTGGGCTCAAGTGATCCTCCCATCTCAGCCTCTCAAAGTGCCAGGATTATAGGCATCAGCCACCATGCCCAGCCTCCCATCTTTAAGTCCCAAACAATAACTGCTAGATCTAAGGCTTTCTGTTAGAGGGTAAAAACATTTTAAAAAGGAATTCATTAAAGTTGGGGGAGGGGGTGCTTTCTGTAGGCAGTAGTCTAAATTGAATGGATGATTGATTTATTGATTCATTTACTTATTTAGAGATGCGGTTTTGCTCTGTTGCCCAGACTGGAGTGCAGCGGCGTGATTCTGGCTCACTGCACCCTCGAATTCCTGGACTCAACTGATCCTACCACCTATGCCTCCCCAAATGCTGGGATTATAGGTGCGAGCCACTGGGCTTGGCCTAAACCGCTTTTCAATTTCTTAGGTTCTTCTAACAAAGATGTAAAGGGCTTTTCTTCACCTTAAGTCCTATAGTCCTATTTTCAAATCAAAAGTCAGAACAGGTAGGAAATGCACAAAGATGCACATAAATCTGCTTGTAGCCAAGGTTGCGAGCCAACAGCCGTGTGGGGAATTAGGCTGAAAACAAATCAGCAAATCACGTCTGACTAAAGCCATTCTCAGTTGCGGCTCCTTCATTATTCAGTACCTTCTGTGAAGTTCCATACAATTAAAAATAGCCCATTTGTGGACTGTTTATCTGCTTAGGACCATGCTAATGCAGACAGAGAGAGAGAGAGACAGAGAGAGAGAGAAGGAAAATGAGAAAGAGAACAAGAGCAAGTGTGCATGCAAGACTGAAAGAAAGTAACTGTGTGCATATAAAGTTGGATATAATCTAGTCCCTGAACTTAGCTACATTTTTTTTTAAAAAATTATAAAACCGGGACAATCTTTAGACATTTGCTAAATATTAAAACGTACAAGCCACTAAAACCAAACCAAACCAAAATAAGACAAACAAACAAACAAACAAACAAAAAACAGAGCTTCCAGGGTTTGGAGGAAGAAACATAAAAAAACTAACCCCATCACACATTCTACTTACAAAGAGACGTTTGAGTGGAACCTTTACAGCCTTTGAAAGCATCTTGCCCATTAAAGTGAGGATGCCTATTATCTCATTAGGAGTGCTTTTCAAAGTTAGTAACAATGAGCTGTTCTTCTCCCCCTTTGAATCAATACTAAGCATCTGCAACAAAGATACTTTTCCTTATTACAAAATCCTAGGCAGATATTTACTATTTGTTTTGACTACTTTAGATCTAATTTGCCTTTCTGGCATAGAAAGAACATAGGTACAGCCTTGCCTCAAGCTCAATCTGTTTTAAATGTGCACATCAACTGTCTGCAACAATGACCTCCCCACTTCTGTCAATTATACTTCTTTTCTTCCTTTCAGCCAATGCGTAATTGCTGCCTGTCTACTATGTGTCAGGAACAGGACTAGGCACTGGTGTCCCCCTCAAGGAGACTACAGACTTGTTGAAGAGACACATTTAAATAGGCAACTGGTGTTGTCAAAGACTTACCTTTATCCCCTGGCCTAAATCATTTAGTTTCTTACTCATTTTCGTTCCTTCTGTGTTTTCTGCTTCTATCCCTCTATTTAGTCCTTGAGACCTCACATAAATGTTGCTATGATAGTTTTTCTCTGGGTATCTGAATCTGCTTTCTCTCCTAGTCAATTTCATTCCAACTTCTCTTAGAATGGCCTTCCAAAAACATTACTTTCATTTAATTCTCTTTCTTAGGAATATATAAGAGCACCCCATAGCCTCCCAGTAAATCTAAATTTGTCTGGCATCCCATTTTCCCTATCATGTTCCCTCAGTACCAGCCCCATCTGTCTCTCACAGTCTCTCCTCTTCTATTTGGTCATATTCCTTGATATCTTTTAGATCTACTCTTTTCATGTGTTTACAACCATGTGGGTTCCTAATGTGATATTAATGAGAACCTTCCATCTTTCCAAATTCTACAATTCCCAGACTAAACCCCATGATGCTTTGCTGAATTACACTAGCTCTCACTTTAAACTCTTCCTGTACAAGTGCTGATTTTGCTAACTAAATAAAAATGGATTTACAAGAAAACCTAGTCAGGGCTGGTATGATGACCCTGGGGCATCAAAACTCCAGAACTCAGAGCTGCAAAGGTGAACCCTTTCTGATAAATCCATTCATATGTTAGAGCAGGGGTAAATTCTTAGGCTTGAGAACCAGTCTCTCATGCAACTACTTAACTGCCCTGTTGCAGAATGAAGGCAGTCACAGATCAAACAAACAAATGGTAATAGCTATATTTAAAAAAATTATTTATAGAAGTAGGTGGGGTAGGCAGAATCTGACTCTTAGATCATAGTTTGCTAACCTTGTTGTAGAGGAAGAAGAGTGGATACGGGTGAGGAACTTCTATTGGTTTGCAAAGGACAACCAGAAGTCCCTTAGATTGGCCTTTTATCTTCCCTGGGTAGCTCAACTTGTTCCCTGAAGACAGTATGTAGCCTGGAGGTAGATCCCTGGCCAAGTCATCACCATGGGAATTTGGGCTGTGACCATCTGCTATTGCTATTTTGGCCAATGGGGAAGAGATAAGAAAATCTACTTCGACTCTGTTGGAGGTATGGGGAAGAAAGGGTCCACTGTCTCATTCTCATATGTTCTTCCAGACTGGCAGGAGGCTCGCTTGTTAGGACGCCAGGGCACAAGAGCACATCTTCACCCACACAGTGCCAGGCACTGCACTCTCATTTAATCCTTATATCAACCATAGAGCGTAAGTACATATCATCATATCTGTTAGTCAGATAAAAGAAACGATGAGGTCTTAGTCAACTTTAGCCACTGCTCCATTCTAGAAATGGTCTTGATGCTTACACAGTTGTGTTTTTGGAATAAGAGAAGCCCCTAGACAAGAGTTCTTATTTCAATTTGAATGTGATATTAATGAGAACAGCTCATTAACTTTAGCCTTGATAACGAACCTTCAAAGGATATATCTTTTTATCACTTTATCCATGGAAAAATGGGCTCTAGAGGTTAAGCAATTTAACCAAGTTTGCTCATTTAGAAAAATCAGAGTCAGGATTTGAACCCAAGTCAGTCTGGCTCAATAACCCTTTGGCCATTCTACCTCTTTAATAACCCTGACCTAAACACATAAAGCTTCATGTGTTTTTAAAGCCCTCAAATGTTTGCTGCATGTGAAGTGAGAAATCAGGTCAGTTTCACAGGGTCCAATATCCCCAAGGAGAGCCTCGAAGAAGCAGAGAGGCAAACCAAGGCTTGTGATTTGGTCCTAAGCAAAAATAGCAGAGGCAGGTGTAGCCCCTTGTCCTTCACCACAAACCCAGGTCTCTGGCTGTGCTTCCTGATCCAAACTGTGTAAGTGGCTTTTTATGGTGGTGATGCTTCCTTCACACACACTGTGTGGTGCTGAGGCAGAGGAAGGCATGTTCTTACCAGCCTGTCATATTAAAGTCCCTGTAGAGCATCTTCTTTCCAAGCTCCTTTCTCTGTACCCTCCTTGGAAACTCCAAATGTGTGAACTCATTTCCCAGCAAGTGAGGCTGCATGAATGCCTAATAGCAAAAAGAAAAAGAAAAAACACATACATACACGTATTTAGAGAAACAAAATAAGAATCAAGGATGCTTTGCAGATTGAGACAGGCCATATTTTAAAAACAAGAAAATTGCCTCATATTTTAAGTAAATAGATTTCAGAGTCTAACCACTAATAGAAGATGAGCACATAAAAATGAACTTACAACTTTTTCATTTGATCTGATACATTGATTGGAACCAAATGTATAGCTGAAGGCATCAGGAAAAAAGACTGAGCTTCTCTCTGAAGCGTGGCTTTTTAGTTTTCCAAATGGTATATTGGTGAGATACGGGGTGAGAAAGCTCCCCTGACATGGCCTTTTCCACACTCATCTCACTTACATTCCTGGTTATCACGGCCTTGCCTTTGAAACCTGCGTGTGAGCTTTCACATAAACACAATGGCTCGAGTGCTGGTTGGGGCTGGATGCAGCAGACGGGAACTTTCTGTTGGACTCCCTCCAGTTTGCTCTGCAGTCATTTGATCGTGTCATTCGAAGACTATTCTGGAGCAGATGGCTTCTCCCCCTCCCCCAAATCTCTGTTCACACTACAAAAGTCTTGAGCAAACAGCCACTTAGGGAATTGCTTTGAAACAACAGTCTCATTGTCACATTCAAAATTCAAATCTAGCATATGCAATGCTCACATATTAACTTCTCTACTCAGAGGCCACACACCGCAAGCAGGCCTGCACTAGAACTTCCCCACATGAAGCTGTCCACCTGCTTCTGAGCAGCGTGGTGGAATGGATCTTCTCTCTTTTCTGGCAGGGAAAAGAGTGGGCAGAGCAAATCACAGCCTGGCACTGTAGGAAAGCAAGGGATCCCTGCCACCAGGCAGATGGTCAGGTCCTCAGTATATGGGTCGTAGGCATCTCCTACAGCTACTTTGCCAGGATGCAATGCCAGTGGATCTCCCACTGATTCTCATGAAGGTCTGGAGGTATTAGTTAGATATGAGTCATCTGATGCTAAGTTTTTCAGGAACCAAAGGGAGCAAGCTATATTGTCACCGGGCTGGTCATATATGCCCAGATATGGAACTCTGAGCAAGTAATTCTGGGTAGGCTTGGGGACAGGGCAGGATGGGATGAGACAGGGTGACTAAGGGTGAGTAGTAGAACTGTACTTCCCGTTTGCTGTAGCCTCAACAGTTTCCAGGTCTGGCGGACATTCTGGATCACTCTGAGGGGTTCTGAAAATCCTGCTGGGAGTAAGGCTTGCGGTACCGATGGGTATCAAGTAAGCTTAAATACAGGGTTTTACAGAGAGGTTCTCCTGGGAAGGAATGAAGGCAACTAACACTTAATCGGTCAGGTCAACAGTGGTGCTTTGGGTGAGATGAATTTGGGTGTGAATCCAAGCTCTGCTTTCATAAGCAATGTGGTTTTAGCAGGTTATTTAATTTCTTGGGCCTCAGTTTATCTGTAAATGAGATTAATTATATATCTCACACTGCTGTTTTCATGTAATGTCTATTAATATACTTATCTTAGTTGTTTCTGCTTACAAAAAATTATTATATAGTCACCTAATGATTATTGAGTCCTATTATATCCTGAGTACTACACTCAGTGCTTTGTGAGTTCTCATTTCACCCTCTTAACAATCTTACAGGCAACACTGGCTACATCATTTGTGGGGCCCAGTGAAAAACAGAAAGAGGAAGCCTGTGTTCAAAATTAAGAATTTGAAGACAGGAACAGCAGAGCGTTAAACTAAGAATAGCACCCTGTGCGACCGCACAAGTCACAGGCCCATGAAGCTAGTCGTGCCTACTGGGTACATACTATTTAATTCCTCTTTTATCTTGGTCCACCCGTGAAAACTAAGGAACAAAGGCATAAGTGGTCAATGGACAGCAGCATCTGTTATAAGCCCTTTATGATGTTTCAGAACTTTGAGATTGTATCAACATGAATATGACCCACTATCCAAGCTGGACTAACATGGGCTTAGGGGTTACCATGTGCCAGCCCCATACCAGACACTTGATACACCTGATCTTACTCCCCAACAATTTTACAAAGCATCAGTCATAGACTCGATTGACAAACGAGAAAACTACATCCCGGAGAGGTTAAGACCTAGCCCAAGGTCATTCACCCAAGACTGGGTGGATCTTGAGCCTGAGCTTAATATCATGGTTATAACCCTCATCCTAACCATATGTGGGGCCTTTAACCTACACATACATTTTAACAAAAGATAGTAAAGGGGCCATAAGAGGCCTGTGATCCTTTGCACTTAGACCATGCAGAGTCTGAATCAGTAAACCTTGTTAAAAGAACTCACACACACAGAGCCACACACGGTATGGGCACAAGGATATCTCTGACATTTATAACATTAAATAACTAGAAGAAATCATTGAATGAATAACTCATTAAATAAACTAGCCTAAATCCAAACAAGAGAATTCTATGGTGTCACTTACAATGACACTATAGAGAATATGCAATGACACAGAGTTGCGTTAAGTGTGAAAAAGTAGGTCTTCAAACAATATGTGTGTGTGCATGAACTTGTGAGTGCTGGGTCATACACGCACAGATCTTTGTAGAAGACATACATATGTATACAGATGCTCCTCTGCTTACAGTGGGGTTACATCCCAATAAACCCATCAGAATCTGAAAATATTGTAAGTCAAAATGCATTTCATACAACTAGCCTACTGACCAGAGCTTAGCCTGGCCTACCTTAAATGTGCTCAGAACACTTACATTAGCGTACAGTTGGGCAAAATTTTCTGGCAACACAGTCCACTGTAGAGTGGAAGCTGTTTACCCTCATGATTGTGTGGCTGACTAGGAGCTGCTGGCTCACTGCCACTGCGCAGCATCGCAAGGGAGTATCATACCGCATATCCCTAGCCTGGGAAAATATCAAAATTCAAAATCAATTTGAAGTATGATTTCTACCGAATGCGTATTGCTTTCACAACATCAGAAAGTTTAAAAAAAGTAGCGTCACTTTCATTCTGTTTTGTAAAATGAAAGCTGCCCTGATTTAAAAAAAAAATGTAAGTTGGGAACCATCTGTATACAAATGAACATGTTATGGTCTGAATGTGTCTCCTAAAATTCATGTGTTGGCAATTTAACCCCTAATGCAACAATGTTGGGAGGCACCTTTTGGGAGGTGTTTAGGCCACGAAGGTAGAGCCCTCGTGGATTAATGCTGCTATGAAAAAGGGCTTGTGAGAGGGAGTTCACTCTCTTGCCCTTCCACCTTCTGCCACGTGAAAACGGAGCAACAAAGCCCTTACCAGATGCTGGCGTCTTGATCCTGGGGGCGTCCCAGACCCCAGAACTGTGATAAATTTTGTTCTTTATAAGTTACTCCGCCTGTAGTATTGTTATAGCAGCACCAAACAGACTAAGGCTCTGTGTGTGTGTAAATACAGATACGTGGCATTACATACGTATTATTAACAAATAGGTAAGAATCCAAAGGGTATTCCTGAGCACATTTCTTAACAAACCCTGTGTCTAAGAAGGTGATGCATGTTCAGGACACACTACCTCAAATAATGGTACCTGGGCATTTGAGGAAACTAGAAGCAGGCCATAGAAACTAGGAAGAATTCCCCTTACTCCTCCTCTAAAGCAAGCCATGAGACCTAGCTGACCTTCCCCTGAAAACAGATCATTAAGACCTGATTCCAGAGGGGCACTGCACCGTACCCAGAGGAAAGAAATATCACACACGGATGCCAGGATGATGCTGGACAAACAGGCCTTGATAAATACCCCTACTCCTGAGTTTATTACCATTAGATCACACTCTTTTGTCCTTTGATCAAACTTCTGTATGACTGTCCCTAAAATTACAGTTTGCCCTGTCTCCTTGGGGCTTTATTTCTGAAGACATCTGTGTGACATAAGCTTATATTAAATCAACTTGTTTGCTTTTCTCTTGTTAATCTGTCTTTTGTTATAGGGGCATCAGCCATGAATGGGTAAGAAATCTCTTCTCCCCATACAAGGGTAAGTGTGGAGATTTCAGGTGCTTTGCCTCCTAACAGGAGGATGAGTGGGCCCTTTGATGGTGCTTTAAACCAGGGACACTTGGACTGTTTTTGGCTGGTATCCATTTGCCTGGGCGGCTGTATCAGAAGATCTGCTGAAGCAGATGTCTGCGGGTTAGTTGGGAACTCCTCAACAGCTTTGATAACTGCAGGGGCCACCTAACCTCTCCCTCTGAGGATGTGAAGGTTTGAAAGGGTCTTAAACATTGTGTCACTCTGAGGCACCTTCACACACAGAGCCTTTCATGATTTCCACAAACTGCTTGCTTTCTCCCAGGATAACAACAGGCTATGATATTTCATCAAACATATATGCCATTAGATGCACCCTCATTTTATTACTTCTAGGAAAGAAAAAAAAAGATGCCAATTAAAATATATATAATTCTTTCTTCACATTTCAAATTTTAATTTTATCCTTTTCATAACAACTGAGACCTAGACACATTTTTATTATCTATTGGATATATTTAATAAGGGATATAGAAGTGAAGTACGTTGGCTAAGGTTTCAAAAACTTTTACATTTAGAATCCAGCTGCTCTCATCATTTTTCAACTCTGAATCATGAATTTTCATAATTTTCCACACAGAAGTGTTGTGTGTTTCATGAGAGCACAGTGACGCAGCATTTTTTAAATAATCCACACAGCACTGGAAGCCTCAAAGCCAAGGGTGCGGAAGTTCTTAAGCCTGCTTTGCAATGATCTAGAGCCAGCTTACTTCTGACTCCCACTTCAGGAATGTGGCTAAACAAGTCTGATTCACACCTCCTCAAACTCCTCCGCACAATTAGTTGGATCCAGTGATGCTTAACAAGCCCTTCACTTTTCTCTGCAGGATTTTCTTCCAAGCTGCGGGACACCCATCCCACAAAAGTTTGGTGTGATGGTACTCAGGTTATTCTACCCCAAAATGTGGCACCTTGGCATTTGAGGAAACAGCAGAAACAGGAAAGTCTCTCAAGTTCCCCTTGTCCCTCTCCCCTGAAGCAGGTCACAGGATTCTCATTCCAGAGGTGCCCTCCCCATATCCAGAGGAAAGAAACATCTTTAACTCTGAAGACAAAGGGATACAGAAGAATCTGAACAAAGAGCCTAGCTAAATTCTCCCCAGTTTATTCCCATTAGATCATACCCATTTTATCCAATTATATTTCTCCATGGCTGTCCAGTCTTCCTCAAACTTAAGCCATAAAAAGATACAAGTTTACCTATTTCTTTAGGTCTTCAATTTCTCATAAAGTCTCCTGTGTCATGTAAAACTTATATTAAAGAGATTTGTAAAGTTTTCTCATGCTTATCTTGTCTTTTGTTATGGGGGACCTTGTGATGGGTGAGGAAATCTTTTCCACCCCTGCAGGTGTCTGCCTTTTTAACATTCATGTATGTCCAGGAGATGACATGTCATGTCTGTCCCCTGGCTGGCAGTAAAAATCAAATATAAAATTCAGATATGTTAAAAAACAAACAGGTGACTTAGTTCTGAGGAAATACTGTCAGACTTGCCCCCCAACTGATACTGATGCCACACTCTTAGATTTTTCCATCCTTCTAATTTTTCTTCCCTCTTGCTAACTGACACAGCACAGGTGGCATGATTCATTTTCTGTCACAATCATGCTTACCATATAATTTATAAGTACACCATGTGTACCTGTGATGTATTTTTGCCACTCTCTCTTTTTAAAAAAATCACCGCCCACCTCCTTACCAGCACATTCAATACTTACTGCTGTTGCATATGTCAAACCCTATGGAGTTAATGGTGTTAAAGGAACTCATCTCAAGAACTTGGTACAAACAGAGCAAACATATGGTTGCTTAATGAAAAATGAGATGCTAAAATACATGGCTGCACACAATTTGTAAAAACCTGTTGATTTTCAGAGGAAAACATTTATGCTTGTTAGTCTATCTTTTTGTGCAATCATAAAAGTCTATATATATAGTCTTATATGCACACGTTTACACATGTACAGTCATCAAAATATTAAAAAAGGTTGGCCGGGCGCGGTGGCTCAAGCCTGTAATCCCAGCACTTTGGGAGGCCGAGACGGGCGGATCACGAGGTCAGGAGATCGAGACCATCCTGGCTAACACGGTGAAACCCCGTCTCTACTAAAAATACAAAAACTAGCTGGGTGAGGTGGCGGGCACCTGTAGTCTCAGCTACTCGGGAGGCTGAGGCAGGAGAATGGCGTAAACCCGGGAGGCGGAGCTTGCAGTGAGCTGAGATCCGGCCACTGCACTCCAGTCCGGGCGACAGAGCAAGACTCCGCCTCAAAAAAAAAATAAAAATAAAAAAATAAAAAATAAAAAAAAATAAAAAAGGTTATCTGAGGGTTTTAATGTACCCATAATCGTGGATGTTTTGACCATTGGACACAGATTACTTTCATTTGAAAAGAAAACCCTCTAAAAATTAGTTTTTTGAGAACCCAGTGTTTAAAGCAAGTTTTAAAAGATTGTTGAGAAAAGCGTTACTGCTTCTTGTTCTAATAATTTTAGGGAAAGTCAAAATCCTGGAGAAGAGGCAACCAGGGCAGTGACCTGGCTCCAACGTGGGGATGTGGAAGATGCAGATTCCCATCAGGTCAGCACAGATATGTTTTGTCGGCAAAAGCAGAATGGCCAAACAACTTGGGGATTTGGAAACTTCTTAGGGCCTGCCCAGAATTCAGGTGACCATGACTGGCCAGAATTACTTCATTTGTACTGGTCTGTGCCTCTGGAAGCATTGCGCAAGTCAGCATTCTGGAGTCCTGAGTCTTTAAAATGATTTCACTTTGAATTTACCATAAGCAATAAACCCAAAGTCTATAAAGTGTTGGGTCAGGAATTTGATAGTTTGCTAATAATTTCCTGACTTTTTTCTTTGAGACAGAATTTCACTCTTGTCACTCAGGCTGGAGTGCAATGGCGCGATCTTGGCTCACTGAAACCTCCACCTTCTGGGTTCAAGCAATTCTCCTGCCTCAGCCTCCCGAGTAGTTGGGATTATAGGTGTACACCACCATGCCCAGCAAATTTTTGTATTTTTAGTAGAGACAGGGTTTCACTATGTTGACCAGGCTGGTCTAGAACTCCTAACCTCAGGTGATTCACCTGCCTTGGCCTCCCAAAGTGCTGGGATTACAGGTGTGAGCCACCATGCCCAGTCGATTTCCTAACTTTAAACTTACAAGATGCATGGACAATTTTGGTATGGTTTACTCCGCATTGTCCATAACTGAGCAGTTCATAAATATATATACATGATTAATGCCCCTTCCCAAGCCACATTTCATAGGGATGTTGGTCTATTAAAATTGTGGACCAAATGCAAGAGGGGCAAACTCACATTAACATCCCACTTCTGTCTGCAAAATAAAAATTCTGGATAGTCTCCTAAACATTCCTTATTTATCTGATATGCTGGATACATTCTGACCTTTTCTCTTTGGTGATGTTATTTGGATTTATTTATGTTAGAAACATCTGCATAGTGACGCAAGTTAGTCATATAAGCCATTGGGTATATGAGAATACCGGCTACACCTAAATGTGTTCATCATTTTTATTTTTTTATTTTTGTTTTTTGAGACAGAGTCTTGCTCTGTTGCCCAGGCTAGAGTGCAGTGGTGTGATCTCAGCTCACTGCAACCTCCGCCTCCCGGGTTCAAGCAATTCTCCTGCCTCAGCCTCCTGAGTAGCTGGGATTACAGGTGCACACCACCATGTCCGGCTGATTTTTGTATTTTTAGTAGAGACAGGATTTTGCCATGTTGACCAGGCTGGTCTCGATCTCCTGGTCTTAGGTGATCCGCCTGCCTCAGCCTCCCCAAGTGCTGGGATTAGAGGCATGAGCCACCATGCCTGGCCATGTGTTCATCATTATTAAAATCTTAGCTACACTCCAGTACCTAGCATAGCACCCAACATAGTAAAGGTGCTAAATAAGTATTGCTAGAAGAATGAATGCAAAACATTCTGACCTGCTCTACACAATCACAACTTAGTGATTATTTAAACTATAAAATAACACAGCCTTCAGTCTTTTGAAAAACTTAAAACTGAGGCCCATATTGTATAAAAACCATCTTGGACTCATGTAGTTTAGATTTAGTTAACTTCTTATAAATTGATAGATGTCTTCCCATAAAAACACATGTGCATGGCTGCATGTGGTGTTTAAAACTCCGTGATGTTATTTTACAAATCCTAAGAGTATCTAAATAATAATGGTATGTCTCTTCTTTACTTAATAAGTCTGCAGATGAGAAACCTATAAATTAGCAGTTGATATTAAAATGCAATTATTATTATTATTATTATTATTATTATTTGAGATGGATTCTTACTCTGCTGCCCAGGCTGGAGTGCAGTGATGCAATCCTGGCTCACTGCAACGTCAGCCTCCTGGATTCAAGTGATTCTCTCACCTCAGCCTCCTGAGTAGCTGGGACTACAGGCATGTGCCACCATGCCTGGCTAATTTTGGTATTTTTAGTAAAGATGGGGTTTCACCATGTTGGCCCGGCTGGTCTTAACTTCCTGACCTCAGGTGATCCACCCGCCTTGGTCTCCCAAAGTGCTGGGATTACAGGCATGAGCCACCATGCCCAACCTTAAAATGCAATTTAAAGTGTACCAGCCCACCCTGCGATAAAAAAGAAAAAAAGGATCTCTTCTTGTACCTCCATTTTAATCCTAAATTTTGAGGTTTTCCTTCAAGGAAACACAACAGAATGCTACTAAATGAGGGGAGAGGGTGGAGGTATACCCCAAATTCATGTGTGTGCCACAAATATCACCTGGGGGAGAAAGCTTGATAACCTCTGCCCTAGCAAGACCAAAGGCAGGTAACCAAGACTCTTAGGGACTCCAAAGAGCACAGGTTTGTTAAAAAGAGAATAGGACATATCCTCGTCGCTTAGTGATCTGAGCAGCTAAAAAAAGGAAACTTACAAACGTGGTTATATCTGGCCAGGAACAAGGACACCTCTCAGGAAAGGATGCTGGAATAACCGACTGTGTCAGGGCAGGACACCAGAGTTGGAATAGGGGAATTGGATGTCTTTTTATGGCCACTCTCCTCTCTAGCCCTGAGCAGAAACTGGTTTCTAAGGAAGAGAAGGGAGATGAGTTTGCACTGTGGAAAAATACAACAACTCCATCCCAAAGAAAGTCTCTGAGTACCTGACGGATAGAGGCATAACAGGAGGGAACAAGCCTGAAGGAAAGTCACCTTCCAGAACCTTCCAGTAAGCTTCTCACTAGGGAAGATGGAGGCCAGAAGTCTAGAGTAGGTGAGCAACCTGAACCCAAGGCTGTCTCACTCTAGAGCACATGGCCCTCAGCTCCACCTTCCTGGGCTCAAGGAGAGTTTTGAGCACCTCAGTAGGGCAAGGAGAAAAGAGTAGCTGGAAGCAGAGAACTCAGACCCCAGGGAGGGAAACTAGACCTGGTTATGGGAGGAGTCTAAGGTGACCAGGGCTCCAGCAGAGGGCTGAGCACCAGCCTTCCAGTGGACACAAAGATGGGGCTTTGAGATTACTCCAAATTGCATGCTAGGGAATACAAAATGCTTCCTCATTTTCTTCCTCCTTTTGATCATTTTTTTTTTTCCTGTTGCTTTGTGGTCAGCTGGCCAGTGAGTAGTGTCAGTCAAGGAGACTGTCCCAGGGCTTTGGGTATCCAGACAAAGGAATTCATGCAACTAACATTTCAGTCCTTACATATGCTAAGTATCAGGGGCTAAGGGTTTGGGGCTCAAAGAACACAAAAAGAGGCCCCTCTGCTCAGAGCTTACACACACCAGTGAGGGAGGCTGAGGACAGCTTACAGGCAGAAATGCAACCATTCGCAGGGACTAAGGAACAGAGTGGGTCACATACTGAAGAGGATCAGAGAGAATCTGCAAAAGAGCTTAAGAGTTGGTCATCAGGCAAGAGCTCTGGGGGCAAGTGTGGCCACAGCAAAGGCAGGGAAGTGGGAGACAGCACGGCACTTGAAGGTACTCCTAGGAGAGGAGAGTAGGGCAGAGAGGAGGCAGGAGTGCAGACATCGGCACCAAAGATGGCCCCTCCTGCAAAGGGTAATGTGCAGTTAAAGAAAGGATACATAGAGTTAAACAAAGCGAAACGACTGAAACTTTGCAGTGAATTATATGTGGTAAAGTGCTCTTCTCATATGCATACAAGCTGATGAAGTTTCACAAATTGAACACACCTGTGTAGCTGGCCTCCAGATCAAGAAACAGAACATTACCAGCACCCTGGGACCAGCGCCCCATCATCAGGACCCCATCCAATCACTGCCACTGCCCCAAAGGGGCACTATTCCGACTTCAAGACTGGCCCTGTCTGTTTCTGTGCTTCATCTGAAATCCTACAGAATGCCCTCTTTGCTGGGTATTAAGTCTGCGAAATTCATCCACGTTGTGTGTACTTGCAACTTGCTCATTCTCCGTGCTGTTCGTTAATTCCATCCTGTGACTATTTCATTATTTATTTACCCATTCTAGTCTCCAAGGGCATTCAGATAGTTTCCCATTTAAGCTATTACAAACAGTGCTGCTATGCACGTTCTGGTCTTTCGGCGAACATTCGTACACATTTCTGTTAGGTACACACTTAGGAGTAACAATGCTGGACCACAGCACTTTCAACTTTAGGGAGACTGCCAAACGCTTTTTCAAAGGAGTTGTTCCAATTTCCACCCCATCAGCAGAATGTGGAAAATAAGAATATTCATGTGTTAAATAAGATAAATGAGATGGCAGATTCCATGATAGAAAATCGTTCGTAAAGTTCTCTAAAAACTAGAATCCTCTACCTAACACTTACACATTAATTAATTTTTTAAATGTTCAGACTTCACAGCATTTGAGAGAAAGTAATCGAAATGAGAATTTTCCGTATATAATACAAATCTTTTTTTTTTAATTGAGTAATCTCTCCTTTTTCTTGCCCTTGGGGGGTGGGGGGGAATCTCATCAGATTATATGAGAAGAGGATTGGAAGCCTTGCATTCAAGATGATTTATCAAGATAGAAAGTCTAAGGTCAAGAATGAAATGAAATGAATAATGTCAGCCAAGCCACTGGTGATCACTAACGGTCACGCTAACAGTCAAATGAAACAGCTTTTCCAGAGCCAAGGCTGGCTGCCTGATTTATAGTGCAGGAACAGAATAGTTTGGTTTGGGTTAAAAAAAAATGAAGAAAAAATGTGAAATGGCTGAGATCCAAATACATATAGGTTGGATTCTTTCATAAAGAACTCTGGGTCTTAATTTGTTGTCAAAAATCTCAAAGTAACAAGAATCGAGCTTGTATGTATAAACTATTACACAACTGAATATGAATAAAATTCTGCCTGGTTTATGAAGATTTTAAGAGAAGTTCACATTTAAATTTCTACATGATCCAGGGAACCTACTGTAAATAGAAAAAAATGCCACAATAGCTTTTAGTTTGCCATTTTATAATGAGAAAATTTGAACCTCATATGCCATTTTACTAAAGGGGGTTAAATGAGGAAGGAGGTGGGACTGGAGTGGATTTTTTAAATGACTCAGACATTCTCCTAAGGAGCAAAGCAGAGAGATGGTGAAACTGTCTCTTTTTGAATAAAGCCAGGCTTGCCGGGTTTAGCCACCTGCTCTCAAGGTTAGGTGGGATGACAAGGTGGTGCCCCTGCCATTTTGACCCACCAGCACACTTGAACCTCCCCAGTTATAGCCTCCTGTCTTCAGAGCAGGTTCAGGCTTAAGGAATACTTCTCTGGAGATAATTCTTGAGCAGGAAAAATCCCAGAGAGCCAAGCAGCACCAGGGAAACAGCAGACAAACAGAACCCGGCTCGGCGTTGAGAGCTGGGGGTAGTTCCAAGGACATCGCAAGAAATCACCTCAGATAATGTTGCACTTGTGTTCATCAAATGTGTACTTGAAACCCATGTTCATCTCTTCTATACATTGCCCTTGATGAAAAACAGCTGCAAACTTGGATTATTCTGCAAGGACAGAAGGACGTTATTTGAAGATATGATGACACCGGCACATCTTAATGTAATCAAATCAGCGTTTATAAATATGTCTCGGCAGAATGGAGGGAAAACGATCATTCTCACACCTCAGGGCTATGGAGGTCTCCCGAGGGAAATCCATTTCTGGCTGTGACCTGAAGCAAAGGTAGGGTGATTTCCTTGAGGTCACAGCATCAGAGCAGTACAATCTGTTGTGAAATGTCCATCAACCAGACCCTCTTCCCTCCTATCAGAGCCTTGACTCTACCAAAACATTCTGTCCAGCTCGGTGAAGCCCCTTAAATATTTTATTTTAACCACCCTGGAAACATTAAAAACAAAACTCAGCAACAGAAGAGCAAGGGTTAGTCACGACTGAGGATCATCAGCTCTCCCTGGCACTGGGGCAGGAGTGCCCGTCCCTTGAACTCCTCACCACACACCTGCCACATTCCGTGTGAACACGTCAAACCCTCCAGCCTGCTCAATTAATCACCCTGCCTGGGAATCTATGAAACAAAGTTCACATTACCCAGAGAGCCGCATGAAGGGCCCTCTGAGGTCAGAATGCAAGACCAAACAAAATTAACGTGCCTGCCACATCCATCATCTTGTAATCTGCTTCCAGTTCTATAATCCCTGAATGTCCAGACTGTGCATACCAAGAGCACTGAACATTCCTCTTCGATGTGGATCAAGATGCTTCATGTAGAAAGGACTCTGATCACCTTCTCCACTAGCAAGAAAAGCATTAACCATTTCTACAAGTCAAACAGACCCGGACTGCAGACATCTGCTCAATGCAAGTGGCTAGGGACTCGGAAGTTTTAATGACTCTATCACAGATGTTTCTTCATATACCCTAAAAATAAAATTTGATTTGGCCTAAGAAGAAGGAATACACTGTTTATTTTTCAGTGACTACTAACTGATGAGGCCCCGTAAAGAAGATGATACAACTATCATTGTACTGAACTATTTTGTAATCAGTCAAGGGAATGAATGTTTAAAATAATGAATCAGTAGGATTACATGCATTTAAAGTTATAACACAGTATATTGTATTTTATATTACCATGCAATTACTTTTCATTTTAATTTCTGAGCATGCTATGAGTACCTAAAAGGAAGTATTGCTACTCATTCCATTCAGGAAGAAAGGAGATTCAGATTCATAGTGTGAGGGGAAGCTAGAGGTCACATGACTCATGACTGGGCTGGGCTAGGAGAAATCCACATCACATTCCTATTTTCCTCTCAAAGTTGATACTATTTTCTCCACCCCTCTCCCCACCAAGGTATAGTCTTGCTCTGTTGCCCAGGCTGGAGTTGCAGCGGCACGATCTCGGCTTACTGCAACCTCCGCCTCCTGGGTTCAAGCAATTCTCCTGCCTCAGCCTCTTGAGTAGCAGGGATTACAGGTGCATGCCACCACACCCAGCTAAATTGTTTTGGTATTTTTAGTAGAGATGGGGTTTCACCATGTTGGCCAGGCTGGTCTCGAACTCCTGATGACCTTGTGATCTGCCCACCTTGGCCTCTCAAAGTGCTAGGATTACAGGCGTGAGCCACTGTGCCTGGCCAATACTATTTTCAAGATTTTACACTGTTAATCTCTAATTCCCTCAAATATTTTACCATAAAGATTTCACCATTAGATTATTTTATGCTATGAGTATTCTAACTCAGAGTATTTTATGTTCTGATCATTTAAACTCCTGATGTCTGAGGAGAAATGTTTTTAGTTATAAACTGGAGCAACCCATTTGATTTAGGAGTAAGGATTAAAAAGGATATGGACAGCGTTCTCACCTTTTACAGATTCAGACATTAGATTCGGTTCTGTGAATTAATAGTGTCCACACTGAGTGTTCAAGAGCGACACCAAATTATGCATTAATCTTAGCAACGTTAGAAATGGCTCTTAAATAAAAACGAGAAAAAAATTATCCTGGTTTGCAGGCCAGGGGGATTTTTGCTACAGACTGAATGTATCTCCCCAAAACTCACATGTTGAAGCCAGATCCCCAGTGTGATGGCATTTAGAGGTGGGGCCTTTGGAAAGTGATTAGGTCATAAGGGTAGAGCCCTCATAAATGGGATTAGTGCCCTTATAAAACAGGCTCCAAGGCTGGGCATGGTGGCTCATGCCTGTAATCCCAGCACTTCGGGAGGCTGAGGCGGGCAGATCAGGAGGTCAGGAGATGGAGACCATCCTGGCTAACATGGTGAAACCCTGTCTCTACTAAAAATACAAAAATTAGCCGGGTGTGGTGGTGGGCACCTGTAGTCCCAGCTTCTTGGGAGGCTGAGGCAGGAGAATGGCGTAAACCCAGGAGGCAGAGGTTGCAGTGAGCTGAGATCGTGCCACTGCACTCCAGCCTGGGCGACAGAGCAAGACTCCATCTCAAAAACAAAACAAAACAAAACAAAACAAAACAAAAAAAAGGGGCTCCAGGGAGCATTCTTGTCCCTTCTGCCACGTGAAGTTTTTTTTTTTGTTTTTTTGTTTTAAAAAAAAAGATGGTCATCTACAAACCAGGAAGTAGAGCCCTCACCAGACCTTGACTCTACCAGCACCTTGATGTTAGACTTCTCAGCCTCCAAATCTGTGAGAAATTAATTCTGTTGTTTGTCAACTACCCAGTTTATGGTATTTTGCTACAGCAGCCCAAACAGATGAAGACAGGTTTGTAGTGGTAAGACTTTAATTCCTCAGACAATAGCTCAATGAGTAGTACTGTGTGTCACAAAACAGTACGGCCTGGATTAGTCCTTACACAGCCTTCTGAAGTTTTCTATCCCATTACTGATGAAGAAATAGGGAGTCATTGAAGTTCCCTGTGGAAATTACATACACTTACGTGACAAAGCTGAGATCTGAAGCCACATGCATCTTATTTCAGCCATCCTGAAATATACTGCTGACATTTGGGAATCTGAAAATGTCAGCATTCCTATACTTCCCCCAACCAAGTTAACCTCCCAGGTCCATTCTTGTAACATGAAAAGATGAAATCATTTTAAAACAGAAAGTGCAAAAAGTTAACTTATTATTCATTGCCTCTCATAGGAAAACAGCAACCTGAATAGGGAATGGGTTTCAGTAAAGAGCAGGAGGTGGGCTGTGCATGGTGGCTGACGCTTATAACCCCCAGCAATTTGGGAGGCTGAGGTGAGAGGACTGCTCGAGCCCAGGAGTTTAAGACCAGCCCTGGCAACATGGTGAGACCCCCATCTCTACAAAAGAAAAGAATAATTAGCCAGGCATGGTGGCACAACTGTAGTCCTAGCTAAACAGAGGCTGAGGTATGAGGATTGCTTGGGCCTAGAACGTTGAGGCCACAGTAAGCCACGGTTGTGCTACTACAATCTAGATTGGACGACAGAGTGAGACCCTGTCTCAAAATAAAAAACAAAAACACAATGGGAGGTGATGAAGATAGGGTATAACAGAGGCAAGGGAGTCAAAGACTTCATACCCTGCTGTGAAATGTTTGGGCGGAGGGCAGAAGAGAAAGGACTGTTTGGTAATAATCTAGAAGGCAATATGAATATTGTTTTTAATCTTTTTTTTTTTTTAAAGAGACAAGGTCTCACTCTGTCATCCTGGCTGCCCCAGGAGTGCAGTGGTGCAGTCTCGGTTCACTGCAACCTCTGCCTCCTGGGCTCAAGAGATCCTCCCACTTCAGCCTCCTGAGTAGCTGGGACTACAGACACACACCACCATGCCTGGCTAATTTTTTTTTTTGGATTTGTTTTGTAGAGACAGCATTTTGCCATGTTGCTCAGACTGGTCTTGAACTCCTGGTCTCAAGCGATACTCCCACTTTAGCCTTCCAAAGTGCTACAGGCGTGAGCCACTGTGCTCAGCCTGTTTTTAATCTTTCATTCAGTAAACAGATACTGATTCCATATCTCCTCTGTGCCAGGGTCTGTGTTGAATACTGGCAATATGAGGTGACTAAGGTAAGTGGCCTGCCCTCCAGAACTCAGTCTGAAGAGAGGGAGAGACCTGAACAAGCAACACCATACACTGAGAGCCACACTACAGGGATGTGCATGCTGTGGTACAAGCACTGGGGACTGACTCCTTAGGAGGATTAGGGGACACTTTGCAGAAGAAGTGACATTTGTGCTGGGGTCTCAAAGAATGAAAAGGAGTTTTCCTGACAGAAAAGAAAGACAAGGCCATCCAGGCAGACCATACTTCCAAAGGCATGGGCGTGAGAGATCAGAGAAATCATGATATGTCCTGGAAATAGAAGGTAGTTCTCTGTGGCTAGAGCATGGGATGCCTGGTGGCAGTGGTGGTGGTAGCAAGATTGAGATAGGACCGGAGATGTGGGCAGGGGCCAGGATTTCAGGATGGCCAAGAAGGGCAGTCTGCATCCTGTAAATTGTGGGGACCCAAAGGCTTTTAGACAAGGGAGTGACAAGTGCATAATAAGGTCACTTGGATAGCCTTGTGGAATAGAGTGGACAAAGTCAGACAGGTGGCAGAGAGGCCAGCTGTAATTAATTCTACTTGGAGGGACCCTTGCAGCTCAAAGGCCCTTGGTGACCCTATCATCCAGCTCTCCACTTCATAAGTGATAAACCGAGGTCAGGAAAGGTTAAGAAACTTGCGCAAAACTATCCAGCTGGTAACGGGCCAGAATGAAGATCTGTTGGCTGCAGTGGGGTCCCTTCCACTGGCCTAGACTACCAAAGAAAATGATGAGGTCTGAAGCCTGGATTCCCTAGTGGTGGTTGCAAGTTTATCAGCTTAAGACACCACCACAAAGGTTAGAAAGCAACAGTAGGTGAAAGACTGAAGTACTGTTTCTACAATCATTTTGGATTCCTGCTACCTTATACACCAAATAAGTAGTTAAAGCGACACAGTTCATAGAATAAAACGAACAAAAACACAGACATGGAATGGAGGGAAAGTGCAGAGTTACTTTCTAAATCAACCAAATTAATTAAATCCTGACCACACATACTGAAATGCAGGGATGCGAACAAAGTCCTTTTTGAGTAGCCTGGATCAATTCTTTCCTAAGAGCAGATGGGCACTATTTTAGCTGTGTTGTCTACAAAGAAATCCAGTTGGCAAGAAAATATTTCATCCACAGAACTATGATTCACAGGGTTAATCCCTAGAGGTATCTGCCCCAAAGTCACCTGGGATGATTACCAGAGTCACTTTAAACCGAGATTCTAAGCCTAATACCCTTGCCCCTGGAATTTGAAGACAAGGAAGTGAGTCTATTCTGTTTCCCAGAAAACTGAGTCCGCTCATAATTTCACTCCAAAGAGAATAATCTACATAGAGAACTTACTTTCAGGATAGAAACAGATTTTCTGACACCTGCACCTTTCCCAAAGGGCCTGTAAGACTTCATACCTGAGCATGAAGTAGTGGCGTGTCTGCAGAGACCTTAGAGCTGCCATGTCGGCAGATTCTTCCTCACGACGGGAATCAGACCAAGTTCCTTGTTTGAGTTAAAGTGCGTAGCAGGCCATGGAAGAAGGTATCTGTGTTTTTCAAAACTGCATCTCACATTGTACATAAGAAGCCATTAAAAAAAAAAAAAAAAAAAAACCAGAGCACACCATGTTTTCAACTGGTCACAGATGGGAGAAAATCAGCCACAATAATAAATTCATGGAGGTGGAGTGTGTCGTCACACACGAAGCCAGGATGTGTGATCCAGAAGGTGTGTGGGGGGGAGTTAATACCATATGTCATTTGAATGCGGTGAGCCTGCTCCCATGTCAGTAGCAACGTGTTCCTCCAGAACAGCTCCGATGCCATCCCTGATGCCACTGCCCTCTGCCAAGCCTAGATGACTCTTACCAGGTACTGAAGTCGCTGGCGCTCTGTCTCGGGGGTAAATTCTGAAGACATGGGGATAATTTCTCCGTTTCTGACGATTATGGCCCTGAAATGGTGAAAATGCATTGTCAGTAGCCAATCTCACAAATGCTCCGATTCTGTCACAACCATTGCTTGGTTCAGATCACACATGAAATGCCAAGAGATGTTTCTGTTCTCCCACTTGCATGGCAGGGTTCACCGTTCCCAGCTCTGGATCCCTCACCACATGAGAGGCATCTCTCTTTTAAGTGCATTGCATTCTAGTCAGCTTATGTTTACATTTTCTGCTAGTTGGAAGTGTGCCTCAATGCTGCAGCACCAAGCATACTTCTTTGCACATAACAAATGCTCAGTGAATAAATGGATGGATGGATGAATGAATGAATGAATGAATGATGCAACAGAGTCCTGCTCTAGCCCAGGGTTATCCAATAGCACCTTCTGTGACCATGTTTTTGTCTGTGCAGTCCAATATGGCAGGCACTAGCCACATGTGGGTACTAAGCACTTAAATTGTGGTTAGTGCAGGCAAGGAACTGAATTTTTCATTTTATTGAAGTTTAATGAATGTAGCTTTAAGTTTAAGCAGTGACACATGGCTAGTGTTGAATGTATTTGACAGTGAAGCTCCAGATCCCTGTTACTCCTGTGGGCCAGCAGCATTGGCTTCACCTGGGAGCTTGTGAGAAATGCAGAATCTCAGGTTCCACCCAACTTACTGTATCAGAATCTGCATTGTAATAAGATCCCCTGGTGATTCATAAGCACATCAAAATCTGAGAATGTGTGGCCTAAACTGTTGAGTTTCTAGGGTGATATCCTGGGTCCAGGAAAAACAAACAAACAAAAAAACCAAAAAAAAAAAAAAAAAACCCACTCATCTCAAGGCTCAGGAAACTCATACACTCCAAAAAAATGTATCTAAGAGCTATTGCCCAGTCAAGGACTTTTGAGGGAACAGCATTCCCCGAAGCAGATGTCTACAGGAGAGGCTGCAGGATCGATAACCATGAGCAACCTTTCCTGGGCTTATTCCCAGCGGCGCCTCCTGTTCTCAGACCTACTGATTCCAAAGTGGTTCCTGACAGCCACTTTTCAGCTATCGATCGGTTGTGGCAGAATGTTGTCATTTCTACAACAAATGGAAGTGGCTTGGGGAATTGCATTCTATATGAACCCAACTGCTCCCAGGCATCAGGGAGCTAGAGACCTGAGACCTGACATGCTTCTCAGTGAGGAGCCACCAACATGGGAAATGCCTTCGATCAGCTCAGATCTGAGTGGATGCCTCCTTCATTCTAGGGAGGCTGCATTATTTGTGCCAAGAGGCCTCTGGGCATCCCTCCCTCCCAATGCAGAGGCAGTCCCTGACTTGGAAACAATCCCTATAAATGGCTGCAGCTGTCATGACCCCACCCCCAACCCCTCACCACCTGTGCCCTAGTTGCTGCTGTCATAGAAACAGGAAAGGGTAGGGGGTACGTCCAGGAAGGGAAGGAATGATGACAAAAATCTTAAGGGCTTTAGAGAACTTATGACTCTAGGCAAAAATAAATAAATAAATAAATAAATAAATAAATAAATAAATAAATAAATAAAACAGTGGAAGCTGTGAGAAAATGGAAAAGTTTAGGGGAACTGACTGTTAGAAGATGAGGCCTCTTCGAATACTCCTTATCACTTTTATTATGCTGTCTGAAATATGACAAGTTAAAGATCCCTTCTTATAAAAAGGAGCCACTTGGAAAATGCAATCACTATTACCCCACCCCCACTAAGGTGTTATCCACCATTCACAAATCAGCGTGAATTAATTCCAATGGTCTTTGTTCTAATTACCAGGTGAGTATGACTATAATAAGGGAGTAGGAGTTTTGACAGGATGGAGAAACACAGGAGAATTTGAAAGGGGGCGGGGTCAGGAAATTCTAGGTTTGGGCCTAATCTTACAGGATCTAGAGGGCCCCTGAGAATCCGGGGAGCTGGAGTGAAAGTTATTATGTGATAAATTCCAAAGGTAATCTCCTCTTTCAAGATTTTGCCTAAAGCTACTCTTAACTTTTTCCTCTTTTTCTGCACCGCCCCTGAATTGCAGTTGAATTCCCAGGCGTGGACTAGGAAGAGCCGGCATGCCCAATCAGGCCATGAAAGCAGCTCCTCTAGGAACTGAGTGTCAGGAGCTCAGGGGCCTGGTGACTCCAAAGACTTAGGTCATGCCTGTCACAGAGCAGGGGCCCACTGAATGTTTGTTGACTAAAAGAGCAGATGAAAGAACTTAGAAGAAACTGTTCCTTGAATTTGAGGCAGGAAGAGAAAAGAACTAAAAGGCAGCAGATGTTCATTTAACAAAGTCACATGGGGTGATTTTACAGAGGAAAGAGGAGCCTTCAGCAAGACATTCACTGCTCCTCAGCCATCTTTTCCTCTTCTCTTCCCGACCAGAGTTTGTCTGTCACTTCCCACATGGGGTTCTCCCAATGTCAGTTACTCCCACTCCTGTATTTCTGACCTCTCTTTCCACTGGATCTCTGCCCATAGAACAAAACCATGCTAAAGCATTCTGTTTAAAATCAAAGCAAAACCAAAATCAAACAGATGATACTCTCCTAATCCAAACTCCACCTTTGAAAAGTCCATTTTTCTTTCCTAAGAACCTAAGCCTCATAAATTGATGATAATCTACATTCAGGGTCTATCTACTTCCTCACCTCGCATGGATCCCTCAAACAGAAGTACATTAACTTCTTGCCTTCCTCTACACCCAGCTACTGTCACCTGAGTCAACAAACGGCCCTTTTGTTGCTACATCTCTTTGGCATGTCATGGTTCTGATCTCCCAGGCAGCATCTGACTGTCTCCTAACCCTGGCACCAGGGATACAACTTCTCCTGGTTTCCCTCCTAACTCCCAGGACATTCTCTCTTCGACTTCTCTATCCCTTCGTTGGTGTTGTGGACTAGGATTCTGACTCACTATTCTCCCTGGGTGCTCTCCTTCCCTAACTCCTCAGCCACCAAGGTTAGGTTAGGTGGGGTTAGATCACTATCCCTCCGTAAATGTTCCCTTAGCCTGGTCCCTCTCTTAATACAGAACTCATCATATTTTCTAATTGATTACTTAACTATCTGCTTTCCATGCTAGCGTGTAAGCTGGACAAGAACCATGCCTGTCTTGATCAACACTGCAGCCCTACTATTGCAACCAGTGCCAGGCCATTGTAGGCAGTGCTATGTAATTTCAGGGTCCAGTGCAAAATAAAAACACAGGGCCCCCTGATAAAAAATGGAGAATTTCAAGACAGCCACAGCAGAGCATTACACCAAATGTGAGGTCCTTCTGAGAGCAGGGCCTTGTGTGGTGCGCAGGTTGCATGCTCACAGATAGCCCTGAATGTATACTCTTAATATTTACTGAATGGATAAATAGCTTCAACAACAACATACGCTGGTGAGTCCAGACAACCTTTCTAGCCCACACATCTCTGTTGTGCTCGGCCTGGAACAGCCAACTGCCAACAGATATATCCGCTTTAATATATTCACTGGCATTTCATACTTAATAAGATACAAAATTAATGATCCTGTCCCCAGCCCCCTCCCAAATCTGTCTTCTAGTATTCTCTGTCTCCGGGAACAACACAATTTTCCACCCAGTTGCTCGTCCCAGAAGATAGACAGCCATTCTAGACTCCTCCCTTTTCTCACCCCACATGTCCAAATAGGCACCCAGGCGTGTAGATTTCACCTCCTCAGCAGCACAAGAATCCCTCTCTTTATTCCTGGTAGTGCCTTGGTTCTGGTTTCCATCAGAGGTTATCTACGTGACTCAGGAGCTCTCCACTGCTTCCTCAGTCCCTGTTCTGCCCTCCTCTGCCCCGTGCTTCATAGGGTCACAAAGGTGATGTTAAAGCACTGCTCTCATCGTGCCACATCCCCTACCTAAAGCCCTGTGATGGCTTCCCAGCTTTTCCAGGTTCCTTTGTTATCTGGTTCTTGCCTGTATTTCTCGCTTTAACCTCACTCTTGCTACTCCCTTCACATCTGCTTCTCCCTTCTCATGGCCAGCCCATTTCTCTGAGTCAGCTCAGAACGCCTTCTGTTGTCCTCCTGGCCTACCCTCCATGCCCCTTCTCTGTGACCCTGTGGTGTCATATGCCTAGCTGCACCCTTACCAGTCCTTGCTATGACTGTTGGCTTCCATGGCTGTCTTGAACCACCCAGCGGATATTTTCTAAGCAGAGTCTATGTCGTTGTCTCTGAACCTCCAGTGCTTGGTGCCTAGCACGTGGCAGATGTGCAACAACTGCTTGCTGATGGATAAGTGGCTAAATAGAAGAAAAGGGAGCTGGACTTGGGAGGAACAGAAGACTCCAGAAATGATGGCCCTAAGTAAGACTTTCCTTAGTAGCAACATTATATAACTTATAGTCTGAGCCCTTAAAAATCCATACGCCTTTTTGTTGGTTTTACAAAAAGACAGCAGACCTAAGAGGACAATGTTCTGGCTGAGTCGCCATGGAGAAGTGCCTTGAAATAGAAGGGGGAACAAGGCAGCGCCTCTCTCCTTTGTGGGCAAGGGACGGGGAGAGGGCAGCAATGGTAGCAGTCCACCATGTTTACTTTGCTTTTTAATTTCAAATTCACACACAGTGAGGTATCTGCATTCTATTACAATATGACTGTTTATTACTTTCTTAAATAGATAATTATATCCAAATCCATCTATGTACAGAACATTTTTTCACTTCCGTTTGAACTACCAGGCTCTTCCTTTAAGAGGCATCCATGGATTAAAGATGACAGCATGTTTGACTGCCAGCCTTCCCAGTGCCTACATCGCAATGCCTCTTCCTATGTGATCCTTGCTTCCTTTTGATCTTTCTGTCTTTCATCCCTCTGATCTTGGGATCAATTTGTCAGAGTGCTGGTCTCCAATCTGGAGGAGGGCAATAAGAGGAAAGGGGTTTCAAAGGGAACGGAGTGCATGTGAAAGCTGACAAATCTCATACTAAACAATCAATAAAGTAGAGAAATGCCTTTAAAGCTGCAGTCTGTCATCACAGGACCCCTGTACTTCCTAGCTTCTATTTCATTATTTTATGAGATGCTTTTCCTAAGGAAAATTAAGAAAAAACAAAAACCAAAAGCTGTGGAAGCGAGGGTGCAGAAGAGCTACGTACACACTCTGACCTTCCTTCTGGGGCTTCGGACCTAGGCTTGTGGATACCACCATGACCAGAATTTGAGTAACATTCCAGTGGTTAAATGAGAAAGTTGCTGGGGTTGAGGTGATTTAATCCACTGGTAAACACCTCCCGTCTAATACCCCTTCCCATACAGAGGGGATGGGTTTTAAACATATTATCCAATGTTAAGATTAGCCTTTCCTTTAAAGACTACAGTTGAAATTTATATGATATCAATTCCAGTAAAATTGATGGGACGTTATTTGTGATACAATAAACAGTAAGGTTTAGGGTATTCTTATGAGTCGACTGGAAGAATGGGAGAAAAGGAGGTAAAGCAAGACATTAATAGTTTAAAAAACTCAGGCTGAGTGCAGTGTCTCACGTCTGTAATTCCATTACTTTGGGAGATCAAGGGGGGACGGATCACTTGAGATCAGGAGTTCGAGACCAGCCTGGCCAATATGGTGAAACTCCATCTCTCCTAAAAATACAAAAATTAGCTGGGTGTGGTGGCAGGTACCTGTAGTCCCAGCTACTTGGGAGTCTGAGGCAGGAGAATTGTTTGAACCTGGGAGGTGGAGGTTGCAGTGAGCCGAGATCGCACCACTGCACTCCAGCCTAGGAAACAGAGTGAGACCCTGTCTCAAAAACAAAAACTCCCTTTGGTTCCTGCCCCAAATATTACCTACATGAGAAGATAAAGGTAATTTATTCCTAACCAATGAGAATTCTGAGTTAGAGACTAATTCCTAGAAAATCCCGCTACTTCTCTCCTCTAATGCGATATTTTGGAGTTAAAAACACATACCTTTATTCCCCTAGTCTAAATATGAAGTGATTAAGAGAAACAGGGAGGGTAAAACAGGATGCTCACTTCAAATATTAACTTGATTTTACAATTTTTCTTAAAGGGATCATATTAACTCTTGTTAAATCTCAACTCAGTGTGATGTTCTCAGAGCAGGACTGACATGTGCCAACAGGCATTTGACAAACAAGCAGAAGAAAAAAAGCTGATAAAAAATATGATTAGGCAACTGATAGAGGAAAAATGCAAATGTTTAATAAAGATATGAAAAGATGCTCAGTCTCACCAGCCCATGAAAATGCACGCTAAAGTAAAAGCAATATATAATTTTGCTCATTAGGTTGGGAAACATTGAAAAAATCAACAATATATAGTTTCCATAGAGTAAAAGTAACTTTCATAATGGGAATGGGGATTGTCACACCTTTTACATTGATTACAATTATAATTACGTACCCAATGGTTCAGTCATTCCACTTTTGGGAACACATTCTAAAGAAATAAAAGACTCAGTACAGAGGCTATACATACAATTCAGACTTTTGACGTTATTCATTGGGGTAAAGACGGGAAACAGCCCGAATGTCTGTCAAAAGGGGAACTGTTGAATGGATTGGTTTGTATTCTATAAGCCATTATACAGCCATTAAAAAAAAAAAAAAAAAAAAAAAAAAAAAGAGGCCAGGAGCTGTGGCTCACACCTGTAATCCCAGCACTTTGGGAGGCCAAGGTGAGTGGATCACCTGAGGTCAGGAGTTTGAGACCAGCCTGGCCAACATGGTGAAAACCTGTCTCTACTCAAAGTACAAAAATTAGCTGGGTGTGGTGGTTGGTGCCTATAATCCCAGCTACTTGGGAGGCTGGGGCAGGAGAATTGCTTGAACCTGCAAGGCGGAGGTTGCGGTAAGCCGAGATTGCACCACTGCACTCCAGCCTGGGCAAGAGTGAGACTCTGTCTCGAAAAAAAAAAAAAGTGAAATTCTATTTTGTGACCTGGAGTTATCCATGATATAGTAAGTGAGAAAAGTAAACTGCAGAGTAATGAGTAGTACAATCCCATTTTTGTAAAAACAAAAACTATATATAGATATCCCATCTATGTGAGGAGTCTGATTCCATGCCCAAATCCTGTGTGCTATGTTTCAGGCCTGACCACAGGCCATTACAAAGGCTCTGCCCAGCAGGCCTTACAGGGGAAGCTGCCCTCTCCACACCGGATGTGGTGCACAGTCCCTGCACTGCAGCCGCTGAGAGGACTGCAGCCCAGGACTCATACCCCACTAGCCTAGGAGTCTCCACTGAGAAACTTCTCTGCTCTGACTCAGTCTATTCGTAGTCCTTCCCCTTCTCTCCCTGGCCCTCCATCCCTCGGTCCACCAAATGGCAAAGCCTTTAGTTCAGAGCTCTGGGCACTGAGACTCCCTCCTGCTGGCACTGCATGTCATCTGCCAGACCTTCACGTGTTGCCGTCCTACGGGGAAAAATGGAACCCTGGGGAGTCAGCACTCCCTCTTTGCCTCTTGCCAGGACTATTGCAGTAAGAGAAGAAATGACTGTTACTTTCAGTTTGGTTTATTGTCCTAACTGACCACCTCGACACCTGGCAGCTTGATAACATATAATTATGTTTGAATGAGTGGCAAGGAAGTTATGGAAGTGGGAGAGAAAGTTAATTTTTCTTTTTAAAACTTTTTATTATTTTTAATTTTTTAAATTATTATTTTTTTTCTTTGTAGAGACGAGGCCTCACTATGTTGCCTAGGCTCATCGTGAATGCCTGGGTTCAATCGATCCTCCCACCTCAGTCTCCCAAAGTGCTGGGATTACAGGCATGAGCCACCGCACCTGGTTAACTTTTCTTTATATATTTTTGTATTATTTGACTGTTGCACGAAATGTGCGCTCCTTTTGTAAATTTGAAGAGAAACTGATTTGCCCAGATTTGGCTATGCAGTCACAGAAGACCTAGAGTCTTCCTGAATGCTGATTCATCTTTGTAATGTTACCACCCTTCATGAACCCCACATGCCTCAAGCACCTCTCCATGAGGTTCTACTAGGTGGCTCAACCACATCTCAGAGGCCGTTATTTGGAGCTCAGGCACAGCAACAAAACTATCCTGCATCTGTTTCAGGAGTCACTAACTGAGAAGCCAGTGACTGAATCTTCTTTTATTTTATTTTATTTTATTTATTTTTATTTTTTTTTTGAGACGGAGTCTCGCTCTGTCGCCCAGGCTGGAGTGCAGTGGCCAGATCTCAACTCACTGCAAGCTCTGCCTCCCGGGTTCATGCCATTCTCCTGCCTCAGCCTCCTGAGTAGCTGGGACTACAGGCGCCCGCCACCTCGCCTGGCTAATTTTTTGTATTTTAGTAGAGACAGGGTTTCACCGTGTTAGCCAGGATGGTCTCGATCTCCTGACCTCGTGATCCGCCCGTCTCGGCCTCCCAAAGTGCTGGGATTACAGGCTTGAGCCACCGCGCCCGGCCCCATGAATCTTCTTTTAAAAATAAGAACTGGTTAATCCTAAAGATACCTGTATTTTTCTACATCACTTGTGCTTTAAGGAAAGGACTCAGAAAAATAGGTTTAGAACTGCCAATCACATTCAAAATAAAAGTATAAGAAGAGGTTCCAAGTGAGGGATTAAATGCATGACTAAAGAATTCATCAACTCTTCGATTGAAGGTTAGAGCTTGTTAATCTTAGCCATATAAAGAAGTTTAGACAAGGAGTGATGGCTCACATCTATAATCCCAGCACTTGGGGAAGCCAAGGCAGGAAGATCACTTGAACCCAGGAGTTGAGACCAGCCTAGGCAACATACTGAGACCCTCATCTCTACAAAAAATAGAAAAAATTAGCCAGGCATTGTGGTGCACGCCCATAGTCCTAGCTACTCAGAAAGCTGAGATGGGGGATCACTTGAGCCCAGAAAGTTGAGGCTGTGATGAGCTATGATCATGCCACTGCACTCCAGCCTGGGCAACAGAGCAAGATGCTGTCTCAAAAAAAAAAAAAAAAAAAAAAGGTTTAAACAGGTGCGATCTCCCCCCATAGCCTGGGCATTCTGTATCAGTCTCATACATATATTTCACTAAGCACCCAAGAACTGACTTGAAACTATGCCCACAGGCTCTACAGTATACATCCAGGTGTGATTTATTCAGAGGCCATAGGGAAATTTTCAATGTGTTCAATCAGTAACACTGATAAAGCAAAACCAAACCAAACCAAAACACCACTCCCAACTCAATTACCGTATTCATTGCCTATGGGCTACCTACCACCACGGACTGCCAGAGTTCCAGGCCCAGACAGCCACCCAGAGGTCTGGAGGTAGCAGTAGGATGGGGAAGCCACACCCCCTTCATACATCACTACTAGGAGAAGGGGACATCTTTGTTGTGAGGCAGCAAACAGCCAATTACGCTTTCTACTGCTTGGGTGAAATATCCCTTGTTCCGTAGCAAGCAAAACTCAACCTATACTGTTGTGTGCTGTGGTTTCACCCTGCAGAATAAGGAACTTTCCTTCTAGATGGTCTCAGAAATGTTCTCCCTCCACAGAGCCCCAACACACAGGGTGCTACTGGGTTTGAAAAGTAGAAGCTCATTCACACCCCCTCACTTCTAAATTTCCTAAAATGAAATGACATTGCGTTAGTACACTGCAGAGCTACTGTGTTATTGGCTACGGCTACAGAGAAAGCTTCAGATTCATGCAAACAAGTAACAAATTATTTCTTTCCTTTTTTTTTTTTTTTTTTTAGGAAAAGGTCTCTTTCTGTTGCCCAGGCTGGAGTGCAGTGGCATAATCGTGGCTCATTGCAGTCCTGGCCTCCTGGGCTCGAGTGATCCTCTCACCTCAGCCTCTTGAGTAGCTGGGACCACAGGCATGTGCCACCATGCCTGGTTAATTAAAAAAAAAATTTTTTTTTTGAGACGGAGTTTCACTCTTGTCGCCCAGGCGCGAGTACAATGGTACGATCTCGACTCACCGCAACCTTCACCTCCCAGATTCAAGCGATTCCCCTGCCTCAGCCTCCCAAGTAGCTGGGATTACAGGCATGCACCGCCAGGCCTGGCTAATTTTGTACTTTTAGTAGAAACAGGGTTTCTCCATGTTGGTCAGGCTGGTTTCAAACTCCCGACCTCAGGTGATCCGCCTGCCTCGGCCTCACAAAGTGCTGAGATTACAGGCGTGAGCCACCATGCCTGGCAATTAAAAAAAATTTTTTAGTACTGGGTACTGGGTTTAAGTGATCCTCACACCTAAGCCTCCCAAAGTGTTGGGATGGCAGGCATGAGCCACCATGCCCAGCATAAATTAAGTTTTAAGGGAAAGACGAAGTTTGGAGAATCAAGTAGTGCAAACACAGAAACACTCTGTCAGCACCTTCTTCGTGTAACCCTCAGAAAGCCTAAAAGCCCATGTTCTGGCAGGGCATATCCCAGAGCACACTTCAGCCCTTCTGCCCTCTCAAGGTAAAAACCTTTTGTCTTAAAACCAGACAAAATCCCCAAATTCACCGTCAAATAATAAATAGGTGCTATGTGAACATGGCATGGAGACAATTAATAGGCATAGAGCTTTTCAGCCTTGGTAGAAAGCTTTGCCCGTGTGGCACTCCCTCTGCTCTAGACACACAACAATGACCTATAACATGAGGTGGGAAAGAGAAAGAGAAAAAAATTATACACGCACACACACACAAATATATAACCCAGCTAAAATATAAAGGTAGCATCTCTCTGTAGAGTAGAAATGGAAAAGAAATCCAAAATCCCTACGCTGCTGGACTTGAGAAGCAGGTAATGGTGTCCAGGAGTCCAATTTCTATGGAGTAAAAGGTATTAAAAGTCCTCCAAGTGGCCGGGGCAGTGGCTCACGCCTGTAATCCCAGCACTTTGGGAGACCGAGGCGGGCAGATCATGAGGTCAGGAGAAAGAGACCACAGTGAAACCCTGTCTCTATTAAAACTACAAAAAATTAGCTGGGTGCAGTGGCGGGTGCCTGTAGTCCCAGCTACTGGGGAGGCTGAGGCAGAAGAATGGCGTGAACCCAGGAGGAGGAACTTGCAGTGAGCCGAGATCGCACCACTGCACTACAGCCTGGGTGACAGAGTGAGACTCCGTCTCAAAAAAATAAAATAAATAAAATAAAAATAAATAAAAATAAAATAGTCCTCTAAGTAAGACAAAGGGCAGCGATCAAGCTCACATCTGAAGTCCAATTCCAAACCAAGTCATTTTACTTTGTTATACCCTGGTTTCTTCTCTCCGCAGCAAGAGAACTTGCTGAATGGCAAAGCAAAATGCTTTGAGGCTCTAGTTTAAAATAAAGTCCTGGGAGTGCAGAACTTCATTCCCATCTTTAATTCCTAAGCAATCGGCCAGCCCTGTAGCATGGAATCCACCCACTCACGTAGCTAAATGTGTGTCAATGTAGAACACACACACACACGCGTGAGGAAGGGCCTGCCATCATCTACCCTTTCTGGGTTGTTAGGTTCTGACAGTTAACCTGGAAGGCTATACTGTGACAGCCAAAGCATGAAATGATAAAGACTGTGGGACAAAGGCTAATTGTCAAGCCCTCCTCCAGCTCAGAAGGTTCATGGCTTTGGAGGAAATTCACATATATATGAGTAATTGGTAGTAGGAGCCTGTGTGTTGTGGCAGAAACAGCACCGGCCCGGGAATCTGAAATTATAGGTGCCAGCTCCATTGTGTGCTACTGTTAATAGTCTTTAACTCTGAGCCCTGGCATCCTTGCTAATAACAAAAAGGGGCACAATCAGGTGATTTCAAGGCAACTTTCAGCGTTAGAGTGAAATGCTTCTGAAAAGAAGTCTGATACACACTAGGGTAGGAAAATATTGACAAGGACTCCAGTTACTACTTTTCTTCGCAGGAGGTGATAATCACCACAATTTAGATTCTAAGAAATATAAAACAAACACAGAAGCAACAGGATGGGAGAAACCACCCTTACTATTTCTCTTAAATCATCACAGACAAGGAACCTGTTACTGAGCAAGGCCCCCAATGTAATTTCATTGTTGTCATCAGTCCCCTTGGAACACAGAGCTACAAACAAAAAGGCATCTCTGACAGTGTTAAGAGTATTCATGGATGCCCTGATTCCATTACACACTCTTTCAGCTGAAAGTGATTTGAAACGCAACATTAAACTGCACATTTCCAGAATGGAGGAGAAAATCTGGTACAAGGTGACAAAGAGAAACCATTTGGAAAACCCTTTTTGACAGTGTATATCAATTTCAAGGCACAGGGAGGAAACATCTATTTTGTTCAAAAGCATCAGACCTTGTGGGTTCTGTTTGGATGCAGCAGAAGTGTTGTTCTCTTTCAAAAGTATTAGAAACGCATTGTTGGGAAAGAAAGCAGGGCAGCTGAGGGACAAGCCAGGGTTACCTTACCATCATCAGAGGTTGGCTACTCTGTAGATGCTAATTAATGGTATTAAAAAATAGCTGAAGGGGAAAAAGTAAACCCAATAGCCTGGAATCAGTTTGGGTGTATTTCTTGTCATTCAATTTTCAGAATGGAAACTACTAAATAAGTCTGCAAATATGATGATTCATTTAACAAGACCCCAACTATGCAATTAAGCTCCTAGGCAAAAATATTCACAAGTGACGGTCAAGGGAAAAATATTTCAGATCTTTAAGTAGCAGCAAAAATAAGTGACTGCTCATAGAGCCATAGCTGAGTCCAATGTTCCTTGCTTTCTTCACAACCAGCCCAGTCTGTGTTCATACCACCCAGAATAATTTCTCAGTGTCATATTCAGCCACTTTCTGTAGAAACATCTTAGTCTACCATCTTGTATACCAGCAACACTCATGAAACCCAGCACACCAACACAAAATTTTCCAGATCAGGTAAATGACTTAGTCATTAATGAAAGATTTTCAAGGTTCATATCATATCTCAAAAAAAGAGGTCTACGTGTTTTCTTTCTATTTTTGAATTACAGTCTGCATACCATAAAATTCACCCTCTTACAGTGATACAAGTCAGTGTTTTTTGGTACATTCTCAGGGTTGTGCGACCATCACCATTATCCAATTCCAGGACATTTTCTTTTTTTTCTATTGTTTTTTTGAGATGGAGTCTTGCTCTGTGCCCAGGCTGGAGTGCAGTGGCGCGATCTCGGCTCACTGCAAGCTCCGCCTCCCAGGTTCACGCCATTCTCCTGCCTCAGCCTCCCGAGTAGCTGGGACTACAGGCTACCACGCCCGGCTAGTTTTTTCGTATTTTTAGTAGAGACAGGGTTTCACCGTGTTAGCCGGGATGGTCTCGATCTCCCGACCTCGTGATCAGCCTGTCTCGGCCTCCCAAAGTGTTGGGATTACAGGCGTGAGCCACTGCAACCGGCCCAATTCCAGGATTTTCAAAATCTGAAAAAGGACTCCCTATCCCCTGTACTTTTTAGTAGCCGCTCCCCATCTCTCCTTCCTTCTAAGCCCTGGAAAATACGAATCTACTTTGTCTCTAAGGATTCATCTATTCTGGACATTTAATATGAATGGCATTATACAATACATGGTCTTTATGACTGGTTTCATTTGCTAAACATATGTTTTCAAGGTTCATCCATGTTACATCATGTATCAGTACTTCATTCCTTCTTGTGACTAAATAATATTCCATCACATGAACACATTTTGTTTATCCATTCATTAGTTGGCAGACATTTGTGTTTCCATTTTTAAAAAAGTAGTGAATAATGCTGCAATGAACATTTGTGTACAACTTTTTGTGTAAATATATGTTTTTAGTTCTCTTGGGCATATACCCAGGAGTGAAATTATTGAGCCATATGGTAACCTTAACTTTCTGAAGAACCACCAGTTAGCTTTCCAAAGTGACGGTACAATTTTATATTCCTAATTGGTGGGTTTTAGAACTTTCTCTTAAAGGACTCGAGTTCAAACTAGATTCAGATCTGAAAATCTCAGTGATTTCTTATTCAGCACCCTTTTAAAGGCACTTTGCTGAAAAAATTTTGCCTGCATGTTTAGATTTCAATGTGTATATCACACAATGCTTTATTTTTCATTTGCATCAGAGTATATGTATTCTGCTTCTCTCTAGTGCAGGGTCAATATCTAAAATTCACAATACCGCACGGTTTCCCAGCACAAATGTGTACAACCATTTGTTAAGTGCCAAATCAAGCACACTTTCTTCCTCACAGCAAGTAGCCAGAACAGGTGAAGCCACCAAGGGCATTTATTTTTCTCTCTACTGCAGTCTATTTATGAGTAGGATGAACTTTTCTCTGGTTTTTAAAGGTGACTATTGACTACAATGGCTCACTATTTGTGTGCCAAGACAGGGAGGACTTGCAGAGCCCAGGAAGCAATTTCTTCACTAATACCCTGGATTGGTCACACCCTTGTTTGATTTGTGTCCAATTCGGACCACTTTACTTGAAAAATAGCAATGTGACGGAACAACTGAGCAGGGTCCCAAGAAGAGGAGTAAACACAATTCAAGGGGTGGAAAATAGAAGCTTTGAAGAGGCTAAAGCAAAAGTGGTATTTTAGCCTGAGGGAAAGAATGAGGAACAATCTCATCACACTTGCCTTCATGCATTTAAAACGGGTTTATTCAGAGAACAGCAGGTGACCGGTTCTTCAAGCTCAGAGTGAAACAAACAGGAGGAAATCACATCAAATCAGTAAAATTCTATGGTTGGAAAAGGGAAAACAATTTCTTGATCTTCACTTGATACATCTGACCAAAGCTCATGGATCTCCATCCCTGGAATTCTTAAAAGAGATGTAAGGGAGCTTTGTCTGTATTTGCCCGCCAAGAAACTTGAGGCATCCTTCACTGTAGTTTCTTTATGGTGCTATAAATCAGGAACTACGTCTGCTGCATGAGGGCAAAACCAGACCCATAAACAATGAGATCTAGACTGCATAATGTACTGAGAATGTCTTACAGTGTGCACTGTGGAAGTAAACAGGACCTCTTCTTTGCCACATGCTCCTGTTCAAAATAAGTTACACTACTTCATCTGGCAAGGCAGGGAGGCTCATCTGTGGTTCATGGTTAAGTTACACGGGCTAGATGCTGCACACTAGCCCTACTTGTAAGGCCTCTCTGGCTCTGCCTGGTTACAGTTACCCAGTGTCAGTTCCTTACACAGCAAAGGCCTGGGAAGCCCATCTCTCATTCATTGAACATAACCCATTAAGTTGGGCTTGGGAGCTGGCTACGGTGAAATGAAAAGTGATCAAAGTTTGCAGTCCAAAGTCAATTTCAAGGTAAGAATTAAATATACTGGGAAAGTGAGTTAGCTACTCTGAGAATCAATTTTCCCCACTTGACAAATACCACTTTCTTCAGACTAAATGAGTGTATGTATGAAGGGACTTTATAGATTATTAGTGATGCTGAATGAATAAATTAAACTCACAAAGAGTCAGTAGGATAGTAATTTACTTGGAACTTCATTATTTTTGTGTGATGATAAGTGTCTACAAATGGGATCTTAAGGAATTGTACGAAAGAAAAAAAATTTTTTTGTGACCTCGCTTAGGCTTTAAGAATAAAATGGTTGTCTCACATTTTCTTGTTAAATAAAAATTTAACATTTTGAAGATTTCTCCTTGTCATTTCCATTTACGTGTTCAGATCCCCCCAACATTCTACAGAAAAGAAGGAAGATTGACAGGGGAGTTGGGGGTATTCTTGAATCCCTTGCTCAATAGCTTTGAAGCCTCACTCTGTTCATTAATATTAATGTTAGAGTCTCCTTAACATTTTCCCAAGCATATCCATGATTTTTAATTTTATTGTGACAAAGAGATATATATAAAGGATTCCCACACCAAATCCCCTTTTCCTGCAAAAATTCTACTCAACCCATAATTTATCCAAGGCTCTTACAACTGTCCAAGTAAAAAATGAGTCTGAACTGTGTCTGTGGAAACAGAAAATTCTTAGAGATAAAATATATAATTTTAAAAAATTATGTGGGAATTAAAGGAGAAGAAAATGCCTGCAAATCTGCTGAGGTTCCCAGCTTGGGCAATGAAGGACGATGATGCTATTAACACAGGAGAGACAAGCAGAAGAGTTGGTCTGGAGAAGACACTGCATTTTGGGCATTTGAATTTGGGGCATATGCCTGATGTCAGGTGGAGGGGCTAGTGAAGACACAGTTGGAAATGTGGGAGTGGTGCTCAGGAATGAGGTCAGGGCTAAAAAAGATTTGTGAATAGTCATGTCTATATGGTAGTTAGATTATAAAACTGAAACAAGTGTTCTAGGGAATGCATATAGAAAAAGGGGAGAAAAACAAAGCCGAGAACTGAACTAACATATTAAGTGAAAACACAGAAAAATAGGTCCGTTCTCTCATCCACCTTCTAACCTCAGCTGCCTGTCAAACTCCTCTTCACAGAATAAATCAGTTAATTTAGGTTGGCCTCTACAACATTTCCCATGGAATCCGGTCTGAATGAAAACAGGGGACCCCCAAATGAAGACTCCTCGTGCTTGAAAGAGTTCAGGAAACATTCTTCTTTGTCACAGGACTTTTCTGAGTCTTTAATATACTCGTGTGGATTGTTGTTTTCCAAAACCAGGTTCCATTCTAACAATGCCCAAATCTAACTATGGGACGAACATCTAACATCTTTCCACCTTTCTACCATGTGTGGGTCAGATTCAGGGATGGAAGCACTTGACTGAGCTATAGCTTAGGGATACAGTGGGCTTCACTCCTGGAGCCTCACCCCCTACTCCTGAAGTCCTGTTGGATGTAAAATCGGAACTGTTCTGCTCCCTCTTGGAAAAAGGCCACAACAGGTCATCTCTCTCTGCTTCCATTTTTTTTTTTTTTTTGAGATGCACAGGCAGAGGTAAAGAGGCTGAGACTGTGGTAGGGGCTTGCCTGGGAGAACGCCAGGTTCCAGGTTCTCTCCCCCTCTCTCTGGCTTTTTCCATTCTGGTTCTTCTCTTAAATAGTTTTCCAGATAATGGGGATCAGGGTGGGCTCCCACTAACCTCATTTCCACTAGTTCTGACTTGAAGCTTGGGCTTTCTTGTTCCGATTCGTACTTGATTTTTGTATTTGCTGCTTCTCTGGAATGACCTTCCCTCATCACCAGGATTAGAGGTATTATCTTCCCTCTCACATTGAGAAGGTGGAGAAAAATCACAAGAAAAACTAAGGCTCCAAAACAGATAAAAATATTACAGAGGAGAATCTTGCTGCAATAAAAGGGATCAAATCCTCTGGTTTCAATGGATTATATCTTAGGGCCCCAAAAGTCCTCAAAAATGAGGCTGTCGCAGTACTATTAGGGATCTAGAAGGAAGGGCAGTGAAGAAGAGATGTGGCTGTGAACAAAGATTAGAGATAGGCAAATCAGGTGTAATTTTTAACATGGGAGACTATGGATTCTACAACGTGAGAAGGGGAGAGCTGTCTTAAGTCTAGAGTAGGCTGGGGACAGTGGCTCACACCTGTAATCCCAGCACTTTAGGAGGCTGAGACGGGAGGATCACTTGAGTTCAGGAGTTCGTGACCAACCTGGACATCATCATGAGATCCCGTCACTAGCAAAAATACAAAATATTAGCCAGGCTTGGTGGCACATGCCTGTAGTCCCAGTTACTCAGGAGGCTGAGGTGGGAGAATGGTTTGAACCTGGGAGGTAGAGGTTGCAGCGAGCCAAGATCAAGCTACCACTGCACTCCAGCCTGGGTGACAGAGACAGACCCTGTCCAAAAACAGATTCTACAGTAGATCATGAAAGAAAGGCTTGTGAAGCCTAGTGAAAGAAAGCAGCAGTCACTGGTTGTCTACCTGGGTTCCATAAGAGAATAAGTCAACTCATTCCCAATGCTTCTCTCCCAAACCCCTTCCTCGTCCAGCTAAAAGAAATGGTAAGCCATAGTCTTTACTTGAACTTTAGAAAGCAATAGTCTTTCATGATCTTTTGGTTGACAGTGAAGAGGAAGGGTTAGTACAAGTAAAAATAAGCAAGTTAAAAACAGTTGAAAAGTAACAAAATGGAAGAGTTTCCATCCATGAGACACTTGTGATTCAGCTCTTTGGCATGGCTGTTGGAAGAGTGAGGGTAGGTTTTAAGGACATTACAAGGTGGGTGGCCTTCGGCTCTCTACCGTGCAGGCCAATTCAGCTCTGAGAGGTGCCACATGTGAACAGGGAAATCACACAAGAACAGGCCAAGGAGAGACCTGGATGATGAGAGGTGCAAGCCAGTCATCATCTTTGGATGGTAAGAATATCATGTCTTTCTTGTCTTAATCTTGTATATTTGTATATTTAAATTGTACATAAGTAGCTCTCTGCTTCTCCCATTTGACAGACAGCCGCATCTTCTCTCTGGTGGTGAAGACACCGGTGGACTCCACTATATACTCAGCACCAGCATTGCCCCATTTGATTTTGGAGGTATCTTGCTCCTGGAAGATGGTGATGGAATTTTCGTTGATAACAAGCTTCCCATTGTCAGCCTTGATGGTGCCATGGAATTTGCCACGGGTGGAATCATACTAGAACACACAGACCATGTAGTTGAGGTCAATGAAGGGGTCATTGATGGCAACAATATCCACTTTATCAGAGTTAAAAGCAGGCACCCAATACAACCAAATCCGTTGACTCTGACCTTCAGCTTCACCACAGTGTCTCAGGGATGCGGCTTGCAGCGGGAGGCCAAAAGGATCATCATCTCTGTTCCCTCTGCTGATGCCTCCATGTTCGTGATGGGCGTGAACCATGAGAAGTAATGACAACAGCCTCAAGATCATCCGCAATGCCTCCTGTATCACCAACTGCTTAGTGCCTCTGGCCAAGGTCATCCATGACAACTTTGGTATCATGGAAGGACTCATGACCACAGTCCACGCCATCACCTAGAAGACTGTGGTTGGCCCCTCCAGGAAACTGTGGTGTGACAGCCACGGCGCTCTCCAGAACATCATTCCTGCCTCTACTGGTGCTGCCAAGGTTGTGGGCAAGGTCATCTCTGAGGTAACGGGAAGTTCACTGGCATGGCTTTCCGTGTCCCCACTGCCAGTGTGTCAGTCGTGGACCTGAACTGCTGTCTGGAAAAACCTGGCAAATATGATGACATCATATTTGAAGCAGGCATCCAAGGCCCCCTCAAGGGCATCCTGGGCTACACTAACCACCAGGTTGTCTCCTCTGACTTCAACAGTGACATCCACTCTTCAACCTTCAATGCTGGGGCTGGCATTGGCTTCAATGACCACGTGTCATTGAAGCTCATTTCCTGGTATGACAATGAATTTATCTACAGCAACAGGGTGGTGGACCTCATGGCCCACATGACCACCAAGGAGTAAGACCCCTGGACCACCAACCCTAGCAAGAGTGAGAGAGGAAGAGAGAGGCCCTCACTGCTGGGGAATCACTGCCAGACTCAGTCCCCCACAACACTGAGAATTTCCCTTTCTCAAGTTCCCATGTAGACCCCTTGAAAAGGGAGGGGTCTAGAGAGCCCCACCTTGTCATGTGCCATTAATAAAGTCCCCTGTGCTCAGCCAAAAAAAAAAAAAAAAAAAAAGTACATAACATATACTGTATATGTAATCAGTTTTTTAAAACAAATGTTTCATGAAGGAAACATGTACATGAACATATTTTGTATATTTATAAATATACAAAATAATTTTCTGAGGGAGGAGAGTCATCATCCACAAAGAGGTGGCCCAGGCCAGGGAATACTGAGACTCAGGTGAGCTGGTGACATTTGGGAATGTGGTCCTGAAAAGATGAAGAGTACTTACTGAGAAATACAAGGAAAAAGTAGGGGAGGGGAAAAGAAGGCGGGCGCTGAATCTCAGAGGAGCCAATTGAATGGACAAAGATGACGGCACATGAAAGGCTAAAGAACCGTGGGAGCAGCCTCTACAGCAAGCTGCAGAGATGACAGGGAGAGAAGAAAGCAGGATATCAAAGCAGGAACCAGCTGGACCTATGTAAGCTGACTTGAGAGGCACCTGTGATGTCAGCAAAGATTTAATCAGAGCCAAAGACAGCCTCTCCACAGGCTCAAAGGGGAACTCTCCTTCCAGAGTTCACAAGGGGCATTCAATGGTATGACTGGTCCAGTTGGAAAATGAGGTTGGGGAAAGGGTGGATGACCAGAAAATGGCACCCCCAATGGTGAGACTCTGCAGACAGAGACCCATGGCCAAAGAGGCACTGAGAGGCACTGTTTGGTCCTTGTGAGAAGCCTCAGTGCGGTGGCTTTTATCCCCATAGTCCCTCATGCTCTCATAGGGCTGGGTTATGAATCTGAATTATGAGTGTAGACAGTAGGGAACAAGAAAGGAAGAAGAACATCATGGATAAAATCAGGAGTGTAATTTTTGATAGATAAACTTTCCTGTTTTTGCTGGGATTAATTATGCCAAAAGTGGAAACTCAGCTTCCTGAAAGAAAAGAGATACCTCCCATTTCAACGCAAGAAATAGGAGAAATATTTATACCATGGCCTAGTAAGGCTGAAAAAAAAATCTTCAGGTGCATAAAAAATATCTTAAGTTCTAGAGAAACATTTATAGTTACTTAGGGTTTAACTTCTTTCTCAAACTGTAAAATGAAAATAGACCAGTTTCCCCTTAGATATTTCATAGGAATGAATAAAATCAATGAAGAGATAAATTCACTGGAAGAAAACACACTCTAGTAAATTAGCCAGAAATTTGTCATCCTTGATCTACCATTTTCAAGTGTTTTTTCTGGGGGCAAGTTTCAAGTGTAAGGTTGTCTTCTACAATAGCATTATTGAGAGGCACTTCCTACCATAACACCACTCCAGAAAACACTCGGAAGAAGCACTATCCTTTAAGACCCATGTTTCTGTGTCCCAATTTCTATGGACTTATTCAAATTTACAATTTCAAATGTTTAGCATCAGTCAGTAAGTCACACACTCCACAGAACAAGAGGCTCTTAGAACACAATTATTATCTTATTCCCATTGGCTGGTCTCATTCACAACCACCTCTCAAAGGAGAAAAGCAGATGGAGGCTTCCCACATGCAACCCTTTATGGCTCCAGTCTGGTGCAATTTAGGAGTGAGGTTTAGAAGGAATTAGAAAGCGCATTAATAGAGACATTCATTGTAATTTGAAACATGAATTTGCTGTTCAAAAGGCTAAACTGGAGTGCTTAAAGCTAAGTGCTTAAAACTACCCCAGAATCCTAAAGTAATGTACCATAATTGCAATTACATTACTTCAATAATAGATTTAAAAAGTTAACACTTTCTTGTGTTTGGCTGGAATCACTCAGTCATCCACTGTAGTTGTGAGATCTCTTTCTTGGAAATCAACATCTTCATTTGGTTTCCACATGAATAATTCTTGGAAGCTACAAAGTCTTTGAAGGGTATTTATTTTTGCCTTGAGGGCTGGTGGCCTCAAAGTTCACATGAATCTCACAGATGCAAACTATCTCAGCATGATTCATCTATGCCTATAGCGTTCTCACCAAAGGGAGGTCCCTGCCTGTGTGGGGTTTCTGTATTTATACTGCTTGTGTGTTTATTTGTAGTTAAAATTGTTTTCACAAGTCAAATATATTCAAAGATGACCTACAATGCACATGCATGAGAAATTAAGCCAAAACTCAGATTCTTGACTGAGTCACTGTTTGTTTTATCTTGGTGATGGGACATGTGCTTCACCTGAACTTCAAACTTCTTATCTTTCTGCCTCCATAATTGCAATCATCCCACTCTCCACACTGGCTACATTTTATTTAAACCTTCAAACTGTGGAGGAAAAAAAAGCAGCATCTAACCCAAGAGAGGTGTCACCTAGACAGGAATTATCTGACAGCTAAGAGAATTTCTTTTCTCCATGAAATGCTGTGGTGGTTAGGCCAATTCCCAGAATGACTAAAGAAAAATAACTTCTCCTATAAAAGGTGAGAAAATGACCAAATGACCTAGACTAGCTCTGAAGGGTAAGCACGGAGTCCCCGGTTGAAGACTACATTCTAACCACACACCAGTCATACTCTGCTCTAGGAAAAACCTTAAGTACTTGTGATCTTCTGTCCCTAACTTAGATGTTGTTTACTTTCAGTTTACGTACAGTGCAAACACCAGGGCCTACATGATTTTCAAGTCAAAAAAGATAAGGACTAATCCAGGAAGGAGAAGGAATTCTGTTTCATGCAGACTCACAGACAACAGCAAGAGATAACAAACCCACAACACAGGAAGCTTTAGAAAAAAACTAAATAAAAAACCGTAATCTCAAAGAAGACTACAGCTAACAAAAAATATTAATACTATAAAGTAAGGTCCTAAGGACACCACAGCTATGGAGGAACAAGGGATTGGAAGTTCATATCCATTATTTGGAAGCATTAAGAAATGTTTAGATTATTTTCCATTACTCTGTGTTTGAGGAGGAAGGGGAAAAGCTGTTTTAAACCTGTATGCAGAGTGTAATTTCCCTAGGGGGAAAGTGGGATTATGTATGAAAAAAGGCTGGAAAGATGTACTCGTAATTGGTAACAGTGGTTGGGGAGGGGAGGAGATTACAGGCAATTTTTCCTTTTTGCCTGTTTGTATTTTCTACAAGAAACATGACATATATCTACAGCAAAAACCACGTTAACACATCCTTGAATTTTCCTGCTAAAATTGGTCTATGTTTTTTGCTAAGGTAGAGATCTCTACCACAAAACACCAGGCAGAGACAGGCCTGTTTAGTGCTTCCCATCGCCCCAACCTTACAGCCCTTCATTTCCCCATAAAAAAGGGATGGAGAAGGATACTGAGAATCTCTATACAACGTACCCACTTACAGGAGCATTTTGCGAGAGTTTAGGGAGTCCACACAGGGGAGCAGGCTGGCTTAGTGTAATAAATAGGCTGCGGTGAGAGTCATTCTAGGCCACAGCACTCATGGGCATGATCCGCCTTAATTTTACCCATGGGGAATGACACAGCAAGCAGCTGGAAGGCTTAGACATGAAGACTGACCTCTGCAGACTGGTGTGAGGGAAATGGACGTGGCTCCCAGCAGCGGCTCTTCCCACTCTCGGGACCTGTTGTCTGTGGCCTGAGACCAGAGACCCACAGCCAGGCAGAAGGTCTCCCAGCACAGGCCCCAGTTAGTGCCCCGTCTGCAGTTCCTTTCTCGGTAGCATCGCCCTGCTATGTGCCAACAACTTGGGAGTCACTGTTTTAGAGAATCTGCCAAGCCCCAAGTTTGCCTTCAGGTGAACCCCTAACTATGTGTGGCCCATCTTAGGAGTTCCTTAGCGAGGTTTCTGTCTTGCACAGGTAGTCAGGTGAGTGTGCACAAAGCTCTGTGATCAGACCCTGTGGTGACCACACCTGACGTGTGCTTGTCCAGAGGGGGCTCACTGCCATGGAGTCTGCAGCAGTGCCTGGCCAGATGAGCATCAGAGGCCTCAGCAAAGGCTTTCCTGACCTTCCTCTGGGAACTCTGGGTAGCCAAGGAGCAGCACTGTGCTCAGAAAGCCACAGAGCAGGACAGGAAACTTCAGAAGCTCACCTTCTTCCAAGGCTTGGATTTTCATTCAATTGCAGACTCTGTTGGAGGCTCAGAATGCGCCTGACAGCAGGCATGGTAGATGTGCCTGACAGCAGTAACTTACGTATACCCCGAGAATGAGCCTTATAGAAGACACACCTGACAGCAGTTAACTCAAGAAATGACGGTTGCCACGTGGAGGGTGCTAGGGGGAGGATGCTAAGTGAAGATGCTATACAAACTGTGTCCTTTTTTTTTTTTTTGAGATGGAGTCTCGCTCTGTCGCCCAGGCTGGAGTGCAGTGGCGTGATCTCAGCTCACTGCAACCTCCGCCTCCCGGTTTCATGCCATTCTCCTGCCTCAGCCTCCCAAGTAGCTGGGACTACAGGCGCCCGCCACCACGCCTGGCTAATTTTTTTGCATTTTCAGTAGAGACGGGGTTTCACCATGTTAGCCAGGATGGTCTCGATCTCCTGACCTCGTGATCCACCTGCCTCAGCCCCCCAAAGTGCTGAGATTACAGGCGTGAGCCACCGCGCCCAGCCTCAAACTGTGTCCTTTTTACAAGCAGGCGCAGCTCTGTCCAGACTGCCACCACTGGGCCGTTCCTGTGTGTAAGTTCCCCATAATAAAATCTTGTGTCTTGCTTGTTGGCTTTGGGTCTCTTCTTCAGCTTCTTGAACCTGGTGCCATCCCTACTGAAATTAATAGGGATCTAGCATGACAAAGGAACATGTGATGAAATAAGCTTAAAACAGGGGCCATATCGGTTAAGAAATAAAGAACACCACATTGACGACCAAGAAGGGAGGGGCTGGCAGAAACCTGGAGGAGGCTGAAATGTCTTTGGACCTGAAGAACTCTGCACGATTCAATCCTTCCTCTAATTGAAGGGAAAGAAACTATTTTTTTTTCAAAGCACCTGCCAAGTAGCAGGTACTGTGTCTAAGTTCTCTTCAACAACCCAAGGAGGCAGATATTACTCTTACTTTGCAAGAAGGGTTTTTAAGTGATGGTCCTGAAGTCCCCAAGCAGGGACTGAGAAGCAGATTTACCTGGTTCCCAATACGTGCTGCTGCCCAGATCAACCAAATGGTCTTTTCAGGTCTGTGAGTCCATCCAAGGTCATCTCCTGCCTGCCCACATTGGGATGTTTGGGTGGAATCAGGCAGTCCAGGGTTGAGTGTTGGCCTTCTCACTTGTCCCCTGTAACCCTGGACTGGCTGTTAGGCCTCTCCAAGCCTCGGCTTCCTCCCCTCCGTAAACCACAGCCGTCTACCACACACCATGCCATGAAGACCATCAGCCAGCACCTGTCAGGGCTGAGCACCAAATCCAGATAGGGTAAATGTGCACGAGTGGGAGCGGGCACCAGGAGCAGTGGTCCTGATTTCAGATCACCTGCTTTGCATGCCGCAGTTGCTTTTCAGCTGTGAGACTAACTGTTCACAACTTGACAAAGCAGGTCCAAGTACAACACAAATTGCTACAACCTCTTGCCAGTCCTCAGCTCATTTCTTCCTCAGCTCTTCCTCACTTAGTGAGTAATTAGAATACTTGTCAAATACAGAAAGTTGAAATCACTAATGTGACTCTCCAACTTACTGCAGATCATTAAACATTTACTAGAGGCGCATAATGTAGAGGTGTGGTAAATGACATTTCTTCACAGAAATTGTTGAGCTTAGAAATCTTCAATCATTTCATTTTAGGGGTGAAGCAACCAAAATCTTGAGAGGCTGGTGGTTTGGCCAGATCTAAATCCGAGGGGTTTGTTATTCCATATGCTGTGCTTGCTACCACTCATGGTGGACTATTAATTCTCACCTCCACTCCTGGTTGCTTTTGAACATGTGGGGTGAGCTTGGAGAGAGCCAACGTCCTAAGATAGAGGAACACTCCCGATGCATTTTGCCCCCTCCAGCGAAGGTCAGTGTGCTTCTCAGTCCTGGATTCCTGCCTTGATCCAGCTGCTGCCTTTTCTTTGTCTGCACTGGTTTCTGCTCCATGCTGGGGGGACCATCCTTTTGCTCCTCTCCTTTGTCAGATCCAATAATACTGAAAATGTTGAACTCTGGTGAATTTCCGTCCGGACAATTGCCAGGGACAAAAATAGTGAAATGAGAACAAATGGGAGTGACCCAGAAGACAGACTGCACCCAGAGAGACCACAGACTCTGGAGCCAGGATGTGGAGGCACCGTCTAGGGACACCAACGTCCCCTGGCTTATGTCCTACATTGCCAGGAGGGAGAAATGTGCGCTGGAAATCTAGGTATGCCCTAAATTAGCGAGTGGAGATCACGGCTGCAAACGCTAGACAGAGCCAAACCACCAGGCTGCAGCAAATCTGTCTCAAATGTTGGGTAACAGCTACACTGAATAAAAAACATTCTGTGCATATGGAAAGCTCAGCCTCCAAAGGAGCTTGACATTTTTAACTATAAAAAGGTCTCAAATTAAATCCATGTGACCTTGAGTGTAACAGGAACCCCAGTAACACCACACTTCTACCAATCAAATGAGAACTTCCAAGACCTTTCTTCCTCTCCCCTTCTGTTTTTCTTCTTTCAGCATTGCATTTACTCCTTGAGCACCTCCTACCTTGTGCCAGGCACTGTGCTAGGGACTGGGATCAGATGGGGAAGCAGAGTGGACAGTTTCTGCTGCACAGAACTCACAATATAGGGAGGAGCCGTGATCCATCTGTGAAGGTGGGAGATGCCTCAGGGAGGTCCAGGAGCGGACAGCGAGACTGAGGCTGAAAGGACTGGCACGGGGAGGTCATGGAGAAGGATGGAGGGAGAGCAGTTCAGCTAAAAGCAACTGCATGTGTGAAGGCTGCATGGTGGCAGATGCTCGGCCTGTGTGAGGAGCTAGACAAAGCCATGCGTGCCGCTCAGTGAGGAAAAGGACAGGCTCAGGGGAGGCTCGAGGGATGGGCTGGGGCCAGTTAGAAGGACCTTGTAGGTCATCAGAAAAGTTCAGATGAGCTCAACAGTCATCTCTGAAGGGCTCTGAGAGGAGGGCTTATCTTTAAAAAGGTTATCCCTGTTGTGTGTGGAAACTAGACTGGTACAGGACAGAGCTGAGAGAGGGAACCAGAGCTTGTTGCTGAAGTTCAGTGAGGTGTGTGACAGTACGTGAACAGCAGCAGTGAATGGCGAAAAAGAGAAATGATGCCCACCAGATGTCACCTGGAATCAGAACTGATGTGTGAGGATGGACTGGGAGCCGGGCACAATGGGGTGGAGGCCATGTTTGCTAGGTGCCTCTATGTGCTGGGCATAAGGAGAGTGTGTTTCCTCAAAAGAAGCCAGCTCTGTCATTCATAAGCGAGGTCCCTGTGCACCCACTGTTAATGGTGTCCTCCCTCGACTGACTGTACCTACTTGTCTTTAAAGAATATGGAAAAGCCTGCAATGGTATCAACACTGCCATGGTCTTTTCAAACAACAATACTATACATAATCAATTTTTGAAGCGTCTAAGCAGAGTTGAGCCTCCTTCTAGAAGAGCTTTGAGAGAATACAAAGGTAAGATTTGATTCCTACCACAAATGAGCTCTGGCCTATTAGGGAAGAGAGAGAGACACCCAGTTATACTACAGTGTGAAAAGTGAAGCAAAAGGATAGAGGGGAGACCCTTGGGCCCCTGGCACACAGACAGGCATCAGTGAACAGGTGCCTGCCTGGGATGGGATGGAGGAGTCAGTGAAAACCTCAAGGAAGAAGTGATGCTGAAGCTGAAGCTTCTAGAAGATATCCCAGGGCTGTTCTTGACAGAGGAGGAGGGAAGCATGTTATCAAGACAAGGGGCAGGAACAACTTAGTTCTCGGAGATGTGAGTACCTGGTCTGGCATTGCCAGAGCTCAGGGTGTGAGGATAAGAAGTGACAGGTGAGGGTAGAATCTGGACTTCAGTCTGAAGATATGTCACCGAAGGGCTTTCAACAGGGAAGTGGTATGGCCACCCCACATTGTAGTAATCTTGGGGACTGCCAGATGGGCGCCAATGCAGTGGCCAGCCCTGTAAGGGGCCCAGGTGAGACTCCTATATGGAGTCTAAAAAAGATGCAGCTGGTGATTAACAGGGATTGATGACAGAAGCGGTGGGGAGGGGGAATGCAGGTCAGGGTAAATTATCCTAGGTTTTTGGTTTAAGTTTAGGCACTTAGTGGCCTAAGAACACAGGAGAGAGGGCTCTATTGGGGAAAAGAAAACTATGCTAGTTCTGGGCATCTTAAGTATGAGATTTGCAGGACATCTTATTTATCCATACTTTACCTTTACCCTTGATTGAAAGGGTGATTACATAAACACACACAAAGTGAAATAAAAATATACGTGGAAGATAAAACTAGAAAGATCAGAGGAAGGTAGGAATTAAGTTAATACAAAGAACATGCACTGTAAGGCCCTTGTGCTTATTAGAAGTGGGTCACAAATGCTTCCGAACAGACTACACAGATACAAACCAGGATCAGTCTACACAACTCAGGGCCCAAAACGAGTTTTAAAAAGCCACAGAAACAAACAAAAAAAATTACCCTGCTCTCAGTCCCTGGTCTTTTCCTAAATTGCATACAAGAGAAACGTCCTCTGTGGTCCTGAGAGGAGGCTATGCGATAGAATGAGCAAGCTCTTCAGCAGGGTCCTTCAGTGAATGCCACAGCACATTTCACACAGCTGTTTCTTGCAACCTTCTCCAACGGAGGCACGTGGCCTAAGCAAGCCGTTTAGGAAACCATTGAGCAGGGCCACAAGCGTGAGCTGCAGGCTTCATCCAGGGATAGATTTGAGAATTTCTAGAAGGGTGCGAGGAATAGAAATCCTCCCTAAATACTGTTCCTCTCAACAGAATCTTTCAGAAATACCAAAAGGCAGCAAGTTCAAGTTCATGGCCACCCTGCCCAATAAATACCTGAAAAGCAGTGACTCCACCAGCCAAGCACTAGGCTTGCTAAGTTGGTTTGAGTTGTGGGGGAAGCAGAATGATCAAGTGTGAGGGAAGTTCAAGTCGAGCCCTGCCCACGTGCCTCATGGAAAGCCCCTGATGCTTTGCAGAAAGGTGGGAGGCTGACAAGAGGGGAGAGATGACTGGAGGAAGGGAGGTCACGGGGCCTGGCGTGTGGGAGGGAAGTGCGGCTTGGACTTCTGTACTTGGGCAACATTGGGATGTAAATGGATGCTGAAGGTGCGTAAGATGGCTCAGGAGGGATGTGGAGAAGCTGGCTGAAGACAAACCCTGAGGCAGCCTGCATGTCAGTGGCAGATGTGAAGAGGTTCCACCAGTGAAGGGGAGGGAGGGGGAGAGGAAATCCTGGAAGCTGAGCAGAGAGATTGTTTCAAAAAGAGTGGGTGTGTATTTATGGCAGCTGCCTTTAACCCCTCTGTAAGTGGGTGTTTTTGATAGGGTAATATTAGTTGCTATAACAGATAATCCTAAATATCTCATGGCTTCATACAGTGTGTGTTCATTTCGCACACGAAATACAAGGTCTGATTGGCTTGGGCGTAGTCACAGGGGTATTCTGCCAGCTTCAGCATGCACTTCCAAAGCCATCCTGGTTTGTCAACTTCTAGTCTGGAGAAAAGTGAGGCTGCTGTGTATGGCAGTCTCCTAGGACTCGTGTAATATGAGTCACAACAAAGTTGGCAGTTTAAAACAATAGAAAATGACTTCTCTCACAGTTCTGGAGTCTGGAGGCCTGAAATAAAAATTGTAGGGCCATGCTCCTTCTGAAGGCTCTGCAGACTCCTTCCTGGCCTCTTCCCAGCTCCTGGTGATTCCAGGAAATCCTTGGTGTTCCTTGACTTGTGTCTTCTTAACACCAGTCTCTACCTCCATTTCCTCCATTTTCACTGGTCATCTTCCCTGTGTCTGTCTACACATGCCCTTCTTAAGTCCAGTCGCTGGATTTAGGGTCCGCCCTACTCCAGTTCGGTCTCATCTTAATTATATCTACAAAGGTCCCATTTCCAAGTGAGGTCCCTTTCACAGGTGCTGGGGGTTAGGACTTCAACTTAACTTTTCCCAGGAACATAACAGTTCAAGACAACAGTATGTACGAGGTTTTCGAGGGTCACGTATCACTCTGCTCACACTCCCGTGGTTGAAACTGAGCCATGTAGCTATGCCTGCAATACACCGAAGGCTGAGGAAGGTTGTTCCCTGTGCCCAGGAGAAAGGAAAAGGTAGCAGGAGGGCAGCTAGTCAGCTCCACCACACCGCAGGGCAGGGAGGTGGGGGAGCACACTGAGACAGAATCAAGGCTGTCACCAGGGGGAAATGCAGCCAGGGAATGCATGCTCTGAGGGACGATCCTGGATGGGAAGAGAACCAAGTTAAGAGGAAGACACGCCTGTAATCCTAGCACTTTGGGAGACCGAAGCGGGCGGATCACAAGGTCAGGAGTTCAAGACCAACCTGGCCAACATAGTGAAACTCTGTCTCTACTAAAAATACAAAACATTAGCCAGGCCTGGTGGCAGGTGCCTGTAATCCCAGCAACTCAGGAGGCCGAGGCAGGAGAATCACTTGAACCTGGGAGGCGGAGGTTGCAGTGAGCCAAGATCAGGCCATTGCACTCTAGACTGGGCAACAGAGCGAGACTCTGTCTTGAAAGAAAAAAAAAAAGGAGGAAGACACAGGGGTAAGGGGAAGCTTGTGCAAAATGAGAGAACTTTGAGTATGTTTGCAGGCAGGTAAGAAGCCAGGGGAAGGGAGCAAATACGGATATGTGGGGTCACAGAGGATGGGTGGAGACTTTTTAGAGGGGGTGGAACAAAGAACACTGGTGGAAGAAATCAGCACATCCCTGAAGCTAAGTATAGACAGGCACAAATCCTGTGAAATACCAAATGATAAAAGACAAGACAGCTGCGGTTTGCCTGGCTTTTTAAGCCCTTTACCTGATTTCTTCTAGGCCTAACCTGAGACATGTTTGTTTTGCACAGCTTATTGTATATATTCAGTCACCTATACTACACACATTATACACAGATATGTTAGGAACGTCTCTCTTCCAAGCACATTCCCAATGTGCTAATCCTGAGAGTTCTTGCAGAAATGTTGGGTCAACCCGAAGACTGCTTGCTGGCAATGCACTAAAACAGTAATGAACACTTCAGCATCATGTAATTATGTACCTACTGCAGAAAGAACAGTGGGCTAGTCTAGCTCTTCCTGGTGTGGTACCACTAGCCCTGAGAGGCTCTGATCCACAAACCTGCACCACTTGGGGTAAGGAACTTGTCTGCAGAGTCCACCCTTAAAAGGGTAAAGCAGAATATCGCTTTACCCTTGTAAGCGGCAGAATCCTGATGGCTGTGACATGTATAGGTGGCCTGTGTGTGAACAACTGGTCCTCATGCAGAGGGAGAAAGGGCACAGTTGCCCAATCACCAACAAAACCAGCCTCGTGGCCTGAACAAAATTAGCCTGTTTGAGAGCCTGCTCATAAGCTAAATAATTAAGTATCCATTCCAGAAAACAATATGAAGATTGGTTTGTTGGTCTTCTGACATTCATTCAACGTCTTCTATGGGCAAAGGCAACTTGTGAAAAGCATGGCATTGAAAGTACCATACTGAACAGCTGTTTTTAACAGCTCCATGGGAAACCCTGAGGGACTGTTGATGGGTGTAAACCAAAAAGTATCCAAGACACGTCTCAATTGATTTAAAAGTTCGTTTTGCCAACGTTAAGGAATGCCTGGGAGAGAAAAACATGGCATCAGAGAAACAGTCTGTGGTCGGTGCCTTTCTCCAAAGATGAATTAGAGGGCTTCAACATTTAAAGGGGAAAAGTGGGCTGGAGGGGAAAGAGGGAGGGTATGGTAACCACATGTTACAAGAGAAAAGCAACAGGTAGGGAAATAGTCAATTATCTGTTCATCTGGGGCTCAGTAAATTAGTACTTTCCATAAGATAAGGAGAACCCAGAGTAGCTACCAGTGGAGATATTTAACCTTTTATCTGCAGCTATTTGCTTAGGAACAAAAGGAAAGACAGTTTCTTGCATGACTCAACTTTCAGCTTATTTTTTTTTTCCTTTTTGGCTTAATAAATTGGGGACCCTAGTTTTTATTTTTTTTTCCACCTGGGGATAATATTACTAATGATAATTATTATGGTTATTGGTACAGTAATAAAACACTTTTTGAGCATTTATTATATGCCAGAAACTGTGCTTAACATTTTATACACTTTAAATCATTTAATCCTTCTACTAACCTTATCACAGATAAGGCCTCTTATTATCCCCATTTCCCCATTTTACTGATAAGGAAGGCACAGAAAGGTTGGGTATTTTGTTCAAGGTCCCACAGCGCTATGATAAGTCACAGAAGCCAGGACCTGAATCCAGCTTGTGTTTCTCCAGAATCTGTGCTACTAATCAGTATGTAACCTGCTCTATATCACAAGTGTTCCTATCTGTTTTACATACTGGGCCTCTGTTGTAAGGTCTCATTTAAATAAAGGATCTGGAAAGTATATAATACAGCTTTTTTTTTTTTTTAATTTTTTTTAGATGATCTATTAACATTGAGAAATTGGTGCAGTCCATTTGGAAGGACCATGTGTGTCCTTGAAATGCTGGTGGCAATGATGACCTGCCAGTTCTGAATCACAAAGAACATGACAAGGGTGTGGTGGGGGAACAACTATACGAAAACTTTGACACAGAAAAGCAGCAAAACAGGAGTGAAAAGTGAGCAGAGAGATGAATCAGTGTGAAAATGGATTGCATGAATCCAATTTTTGCAGGCAGGCCTGGTGGCCCGCAGTAGGGAAAGAGTACCCACTCTGTGATTTCAAAAGCCTCTTTATTATTGCCTGGGATACCACTGGAAAAGAAAAGCCAGGGTCCAGGAACCAGGGGGGAAAGCACAGTCCAGCACAGAGGGTCAGGGCAGGCTCCAGGCCCAGCAATGCAGCTCTAGGCTTCTTGTGCAGCTGAGCTCCCCGGGAAGCAGTGACCTTGACTTCACGGCTAAGTCTTGCAAGAAAAAGAAAAAGAAAAACAAAACAAAACAAAACAGAACAACAAAAAAAAACTACCCTTGCACAACCGTGTTTTTCGGATGCCTGAGAGCCGGGAGGCTTTTTTAAAGGCTTTACTGAAAAAGGACTTTTTCTGTGTTACTTAGAGACAACTATTGCTTGCCAAAATACTAGGTAAAAAAAAAATTGCAAAATTCGAGAGCTGGAAAGAATATTACAGGCTGCCCAGTGTGTCCCAAAGCAACTAAATTATCATTATGAACTTTGTGGAGAGACACACACACACACACACACACACACACACACACGGGCCTTTGGAGTGTGCTGACTTGAATTCAGCATACTGTCCACATCTAATCTGGAAGGAATACAGTTCTAGGGTCCAGAGCTAATATCTGGCAGCAATATTGGCTAAGATGAATTCTATTACACAGTGGAGTCCTAAAGCAGCTCAGGAACGCTATCAGAAAAGTTCACAACACACGCTTTTACATCAGCCCAAAAGTTCATGTAGCCCTTTCATATGCAAGCCATCTACACTGTAATACAAATTATATTTTACCGTGCATCATGTATTTATTATAAACTTAAATATATTTACTATCTGCAGTAGTAGCAGCAGCAGGAATAATATATTGATAATCACTGTTGATAACTAGCATTTATTAGGTGCTTTCCATAAGGCAGGCAAGTACTTGTATAAACATTTCAAATGCACTCGATTCGCACATAAAGTTTAATGCTTTTGCATGAATTATGTTTTACTTATTTTGCCACCATTCCTCCCCATACCCCATTACAATGTGAGTTCCATAATGGCAGAGGTTCAGGGGTTTTTGTCTTCATTATTAACTAAGCCTTCAGTTCCCAGAACACAGGAGGCATGCAAATATTTTCCGAGTTGAATTAATTCATTTAATCCTCACAATGACTGTAAGGGATAGGGATTGTTAGAATTCCTAACTTACAGATGGGGTAACTGGGGCACAGAATGGTTAAGTAACTGGCTGGAGGTTGCACAGTAAGTGACAGAATTAGGATTCAATCCTGGGCCATCTGACTCTAAACCCTGTACTTTTGGCGAATCCCTAGCATTTCTATTTTAATAATGACAATAGCTAACATGTACCAAGTGCTTACTGTGTGCCAGGTACCACACTGAACGCCTTCTGTGCACCCTCTCATTAATATAACAGTTCTACAAAGGAGGCTATTATTATTTTATTCACACATTTTAGAAGGATCCTCTACCTCGACCAAAGTCATTCTGTTAAGTTGTGTGGCTAGAATTCAAACTCAGGCCCACGTGAGTTCCAAGCACATGCTCATAATCATTGCCCCGTTCTGTGTCCTGAGCCATCCTTCACGTAGAGTGCTACTGTACACCTTAGCTATGGGTCTCCCTTCGCTACTCTTTAAAAATTTTATTTTAGATTTGTATCTAATTTAAAAATATTCATACTATCTTTTTTCATAACCCATATAAAGTTTGGGTTACTAAAAAGGACTATCATTAAGTGAAAGAGCAGCACCCCCAGTCTGAGGGGTGAAGGTGAACTGAACCAGGGCCAGCAAAACCGTATCAGGCCATGACAGGAGGAAGTGGTGCCAGCGGCAACTCCAGATCTGTGATGCACTAAAACCCTTAGGAAGGGATTCTGGAAAACCACTTTCCTTTGGGAAGGTACCAGAGGGATGACTCAAAGGGAACCTGCAGGGCTGGGGAGGGTTAAAGACAGGAAACTGATCCCAGTCAGGTTGGTTGACTCTGCCAGCTGACAGGCAGGCAGTAGTAGTGGGAGGTGCCAAGGGTGGGCAGTATTTAAAACAAAGTCATAGGCTGGGCACGGTGGCTCACGCCTGTAATCCTAGCACTTTGGGAGGCGGAGGTGGGTGGATCACGAGGTCAAGAGATCGAGACCATCCTGGCCAACATGGTGAAACCTTGTCTCTACTAAAAATACAAAAATTAGCTGGGCATGGTGGCGCGTGCTTGTAGTTCCAGCTACTCGGGAGGCTGAGGCAGGAGAATCACTTGAACCAGGGAGTTGGAGGTTGCAGTGAGCCGAGATGGTGCCACTGCACCCTGGGCTGGTGACAGAGGGAGACTCTGTCTCAAAAAAACAAAACAAAACAAAACAAAACACAAAGGCTTGAAGCCTGGGTGCTGAGGCTCACGCCTGTAATTCCAGCACTTTGGAAGGCCGAGGTGGGAGGATTGCTTGAATCTAGCAGCTCAAGAGCAGCCTAAGTGACATAGGGAGACCCACCTCTGTAAAAAATAAAAATAAATTAGCCAGGTGTGGTGGCACATGCCTGTGATCCCAACTACTTGGGAGGCTGAGGTGGAAGGATCACTTGAACTTGGGAGGTCAAGGCTGCAGTGAGCCATGATCACGCCAGTGCACTCCAGCCTGGGTGACAGACTTAAACCCTGTCTCTAAAAATTTTTCAAAAAATAAAATAAAAGGATGAAAGAATCCACTTCTCACATTGAAGGGCAGGATGTAATACCAAGGGAAAGGTGGTGGTCACCATTCAGGCCCACACGCAGCCACTAAACCATGAGCTGTTAGTTCAACTCATTTCTTGATGGGTTGGGCTTTGAAAAGTGATAGAAGCAAGTGGCAGACACTGTCTGCAGCCTGCTGACTGGGACCTCTGAGAGCCAGAAGAACTCAAAGGTCAGTGCCGTACAGTTCTTCTGAAGCTACAGAGAAGAACATCAGGAGCAGGGTGGAGATTTCCTGGGAAGCTGAGATCTGGGGAAACTGCTGAAGCACAGCTCTCGGGGGAACTAAGTCCCAATGCAGCTGGCAACTGAAAATTTTCTTTATGCTTTAGGTTTGGAGCATCTTATCTGTCTTCTGCCATCTATGCCTAACCTAACAAGACTGAAGGGAAGAAAATGGAGGAGTCAGGAAGCTGAGCTGACCAGGTCAGTCTTTGGCTGGATACTAAGTGGGTCCCAAATTTCAGAGCTGGAAAACACCATTGAAATCAATTAGTAAGATCTTGTTAACCTCATTTGTTCTTTAAAGCAGGAAACCGGCTCAGCAGGGGAAGTGGGTTTCTAACTGTTATGCAGTTTGCTACAGGACAAGATTGTGATTTATCTCTGGACTCCCAGCCCAGTGTTTTTTCCATTGCTGTCTCAATGAGGCAGCTAATAGCAAAGACACACATCTGTACTCTGGAAAACTTTCTTTCTTTCTTTTTTTTTTTTTTGGAAGTATTTTTGTCAGGCAGGAGTGCAGTGGCATGATCAAGGCTCATTGCAGCCTCAACCTCCTGGGCTCAAACTATCCTTCCACCTTAGCCTCCTGAGTAGCTGGGACTACGTGTGTGTGCCACCACATCTGACTAGTTTTTACATTTTTTGTAGACATGGGATTTCATCATGTTGCCCAGGCTGGTTTCAAACTCCTGAACTCAAATTATTCTCCTGCTTCAGCCTCCCAAAGTGGTGGGATTATGGGTGTAAGCCACCATGTCTGGCCAGGAAATATTTGTTTTTATAGTTATACTCCTTTTTCCCCCAATAATGGTTGAAAGTTTTGACCAAGGAGAAAATACATTCTTAGTAATCCCCCAAGATAGTAGAGGCTCAGCAAACTGTTCATGGATAAAGAGTAGGGCCAGAGTGTTATTTGATCTTAGAAAGAACTGATGTTGCTAAGCAGATACCAAGCAAAATCTCGGAAAGGGAGGAGACGGGTCCTCCAAAAACAGGTGATGACCAAGGTTCTGGTATGAGTCCTGCTGCTGGCTATCTGTGGGAACTTGAGACAGACTATTTCTGTGAGCTTCACTTTCCATTAGTACAAAAAGGAATTTGGACTAGATGAGTGGTTCCCACAGTGGCCCCAAGCTCAAGGATTCTGATTCAGTAAGCCTGAGAATAGGGTCCCTGCAATTATTATTATTATTTTTTAAAATCCCACAGGTGAATACATGAATGTCTGCCCTGGACTGATACAGGGATGGGAGGATGGACAGATATATTTGATGAAAATTGCAAATTGCAGGATCTAGGTAGTAGGTATACAAGAATGACTCAACTATTATATACGTTGGCAAAAGTCCCCCAGGTGATTCTGATGTACAGACCAGTCTGGCATCCTCTGGACCAGATGCCAGCCTCAGACTGAGTTCAGGGTGCTTCACTGTCCCTCAGGGCAGCCCCAGGTGCCACCTTGGGAAAAGGGAGCTGGTGTGAACCTCAGCCTTGTTCTAGAATTTAGTCTGGGCAGCTCCACCTTATTTGTTTATACACAGGAGAATTTGTGTAAGATTCTACTGGAAAGTGTACCAACAATGGACCCACTGCTTAACGTATATAAACCACTTTACAAGTTGGTTGTTAAGGCCTTACATAGATCCAACTGTTGATGAATTTACAAAATTACTTAAGGTTTGCTGTGCAAGACGGAATGAAGGCTTTAAAAATGAATATTATATATAAATATGTGCACGTGCACACACACACACACACCCTCTTGGTTATTATAAGAGTCAAGCAAGAGAGGAGAGTTCAAGCTCAGACCTCATGGCCATTGCCATGGTCACTGAAGCACTAGCTGCCACTGAGCATGCCTGGGCCCTGTTTGCACCTCTTCTGCCTCACCCACCACCCCCTCTTTCTTTGGTCCATTTCTGTCTGGTCCTCGACTATAAAAGGTACATTCCTCGTTCAAGGCTGTATTAGTCTCTTCTCATTCTGCTAAAAAGACATACCCAAGACTGGGTAATTTATAAAGAATAAGAGGTTTAATTGACTCACAGTTCCACACAGCTGGGGAGGCTTCACAATCATGGCAGAAGGTGAAGGAGGTGCAAAGGCATGTCTTACATGATGGCAGGCAAGAGAGCATGTGAAGGAAACTGCCCTTTATAAAACCATCAGACCTCACGAGACTTACTCACTATCACGAGAACAGCATGGGAAAAATACTCCCCCATGATTCAGTTACCTCCCACCTGGTCCCCTCCCATGACACGTGGGATTACATTATAGGAACTACAATTCAAGATGAGATTTGGGTGGGGACACAGTCAAATCATATCAAAAGCCTTGGCTGTTTCATCTGCCAGAACATCTTGACTCACCTCCTTCAGACCTTACTCTAAGACTCTCTCCCCCATGACACTCTCCCTTGCTACCACATCTGAAACTGCCACCCACCCCTGACTACTAAGTTCCTTCCCTTGTCCTGTGTTTCTCTTTAGAAATTATTACCAATAGCATACTCAACATTTTACTTATGTGCCTTGCTTATTATCTGTCTTTCCAGACTGGTTTGCAAGCTCCATGAAGGCAGGGTTTTTTTTGTTCATGGCTATGTTCCTAGTGCCTTTGACAGTGCCTGGCATGAGACATATTTGGTGACAGAATGAAGGGCTGAACCACGCTTGTGCTTTATATACATCATCTGTAACCTGCATGGCAATCTAGAAGAGTAGGAACCAGTCCCTTCCACAAATGGGAAAGCAAGGTATTTTCTAGAGGGATGAGGGCCAGCTTTTCCAAACCCTAGCGCCTGGGATCATTCTATTTCACCACTCTACCTCACACAACCCCGGCTCACTTTCGAGGGCTGATATGTTTCTCCCTCCCTTCCTTTTTTTTTTTTTGAGGCGGAGTCTTGCCCTGTCGCCCGGACTGGAGTGCAGTGGCCGGATCTCAGCTCACTGCAAGCTCCGCCTCCCGGGTTTACGCCATTCTCCTGCCTCAGCCTCCCGAGTAGCTGGGACTACAGGCGCCCGCCACCTCGCCCAGCTAGTTTTTGTATTTTTAGTAGAGACGGGGTTTCACCGTGTTAGCCAGGATGGTCTCGATCTCCTGACCTCGTGATCCGCCCGTCTCGGCCTCCCAAAGTGCTGGGATTACAGGCTTGAGCCACCGTGCCCGGCCCCTCCCTTCCTGTACTAACAGCGAAACCATATTTGGGCCTGGAGAATTTATTACCCTGCTTAAACAAGACAGGATAGAGTTGAAGGTGAAATGCCCATATTGTTCAGTTAACTCCTTGAAGCAAACAAATCATTTGATAACTGTACACCACACACCAGTAAGGACTGCTCAGTGAACATCAACATCCCATCAGGAAACAAGACCTTCATAAACCATTGTCTGTTGATGGTGGCTCAATGAGGGTTATATTTCACAAAAACGAGTATGATCCTGTCCAACATTTATGTCACAAAATGACCCCAAGTGCCATACGGTGAAGCACTATTCACAACCACAATGACACTGTGAAATAATAAAGCAAAGGGCTTAGCCTGTAGAATCCCACTGCAATGGATTCTGACCTCTGAGGCAATTCTGTTGATGCAGTGTACCAGCATTTTTATTTCTGCAGCCAAAGAACACAATTACAAATGTGTGCCTTTAACCCAAGGCAGCCTTGACTCAGTAAAGCCCAGAGCTTCATGTGTCTCCTGAAACACCTGCCTTGTCTGTCACACTGCTTTGTAAATGGATGCCTGACTACCTGCCTACCTGGGCTGACTACAAGTACAAGAGGACAGAGACCTTGTCTGCCTACTTCATGGTAGCTTCCCCAGCACAGTGCCCAGCAGATGCCTGGCTCATGGAAGGCATATAAATATTTGTTGAATCCTGCTCCTACAATGACATTTTACTCTGCTTACCCTTTATCTTCTAACTATGTAATATATGCACGATGAACTGTAAAAGTTTATCATATGCAAACTGAGGATGGATTGAGGCATATATATAAGTAATCCATTCATAATAGTTATTTCAAATCTTGTATTAAGGATGACATCAATGGGAGGAAATAAACTCAAAAAATATATCAAAGAACTGCAGTTTGAGAGCAGATAAGAAACTAAACTATTAAACTGAACTGGTATATCATTTAAAAACCTTTACAATGTAACTATGACAATTTAAAAATAACCGCCAAAGAACAGAAGTTTTTAAAACATCAGTATAGTCACACCCTATCTGATTAATGTAATCTTTCTCCTCTAGCAATGAAACAATCCTTGCTTTCTATGATGAACTTTCCAAACACAAGTATTTGGTATGCTGTTTACCTGTAGGCTTTTTCATTATTCAAATGTGTTCTTCTCCAAGATGAAAGTGGATCTTGGTGAGTCAGCTCTTTCTTCACTATCTTTGATAGCTAAAGCTGAACTTACTGCATCTCTCCTAAAACTAACAGTGACAAAATTCAGGTAACAAAAGAGGTAATCGATCTTTGGGCTTTAAAAATCATAGTGATATCCAAATTGTAACTTCATCAGAACAAAAGGGAAAATGTATCAAAAACTGAATAAAGACACTATTACTAATTGAACCAAGTAAGAATTCCCTTTTCAATAACACTGGTGGCCAAAACTGCTAACTGTCCACCAAAATCAATTCCCTTGGGCCTGGGTACATGACTTAGACTACATTTCCCAGCAGCCTTATTTGCTTCTCAGTAAAGCCACATAACTGGATTCTAGCCAATGGAATGCCAGAAATGTTGTGAGTCTCTAACAGGCCTTGCTCCTAACACCCTTCCTTGAGTACTCCTCCACACTCTTGTCCCCTTCTGTCTCACTGGATGGAGATGCCTCAAGAGCTCTTGGAAGCCAAGAGTTAAAAATGTCAGAGCCTCCTTCAGCCTAGGTCCTCGAGTGCCTGCAAGGGACAAAGGCACTGCTTCATTAAACTTTTTTTTTTTTTTTTTTGAGACGGAGTCTTGCTCAGTTGCCCCAGGCTGGAGTGCAGTGGTGTGATCTCAACTCACTGCAAGCTCCGCCTCCCGGGCTTACACCATTCTCCTGCCTCAGCCTCCCGAATAGCTGGGACTACAGGTGCCCACCACCACACCCGGCTAATTTTTTTTTTTTTTTTTTTGTATTTTTTGTAGAGATGGGGTTTCACCATGTTAGCCAGGATGGTCTCGATCTCCCGACCTCATGAGCCACCCGCCTCGGCCTCCCAAAGTGCTGCTTCATTAAAGTGTTAAAAGAAAGAGGCAAATATGAAAATAGTCATGTTATTTCTTTAAGATCCTCAAAGTCACAGAAACATAACGCTTTGCTGGGTTTGATGGTTCATGCCTATAATCCTAGCACTTTGGGAGGAGAGGCAAGAGGACGGTTTGAGCACAGGTCCAGTATAGTGAGACCCCATCTCTGTAAAAAATAAAAATTAGCTTGGCATGGTGGCATGCACCTGTAATCCTAGCTACTCAGGAGGCTGACATGGGAGGATGGCTTAAGTTAAGGAGTTTGAGGCTGCAGTGAGCTATGATCATGCTACTGCACTCTAGCCTGGGTGACAGAGTAAGACTCTGTCTCGAAAGCAAAGGAAAAAGGAAAGGAAAGAATGGGAAAGGAAAAAGGAAAGGAAAAAGAAAGGAAGAATGGGAAGGAAAGGAAGGAAGAAAGAGAAAGAAAGACATAATATTTCTTTCCGTTTGTTGTTTTTTGGTTTTTTTTTTTGAGACGAGGTCTTGCTCTGTCACCAGGCTGGAGTGCAGTGGCACGATCTCTGCTCACTGCAACTTCTGCCTCCCAAGTTCAACAACTCTCCTGCCTCAGCCTTCTGAGTAGCTGGGATTACAGGCCCACACCACCATGCCCGGCTAATTTTTGTATTTTTTTTTTTTTATAGTAGAGATGGGGGGGGGGTTTCAGCATGTTGGCCCAGCTGGTCTCGAACTCCTGACCTTGTGATCTGCCTGCCTCGGCCTCCCAAGGTGCTGGGATTACAGGTGTGAGCCACTGCGCAGGGCCTCAAACATAATATTTCATGGGCACCTTGAAAAACTTAGCACAACATCCTTGCTAGGTGGAATGCAGTTGATGCACAACTATTTTTATTAAGAAAACCCACTACTTCCTTCAGCGGCTTGTTGCATCTATAAACAGTTCTCCTGGTCAGTATAACAATAATAGTAGCTAACCATTACTGAGCAGTTGACATACACCTGGCTCTGTGCTAAGGGCCTTCCAGGCATCTGCTCATCTAATCCTCACCTGAGGAGTGAGTACTATCATTATCTCCATTTACAGTTGACAACACTCAGTACAGAAAACATGAGATTGGCCCAAGGTCACACATACTAGTGGCAGAGCCAGGATTCAGCTTAGGCCATCTGAGTCCAGAGTCCCTGCTCTTAACCACCATCCTGCCTGCCTGTGGCTATCACTTCTATCCCAGACTCCTGGACAGCTAACCTTACCACCTTACCCAATATCTCACAAATACCCGATCTTTTACATTAACAAAAGTTATCTTTTCATGTGGCTAAAAAACTCTAGCTCTTTTCAATTTTCCTCATCTTTTCAAACAGTTCCAATCTCTTCCCCACTCCAGTCTCTCTTTTGAAGGTTCCTATTCATCTATACCCATGCTGAATTATGTCACCTAGAAAGGGACTTCATAGGTAAAATGACATTAATAATAGTACTTCCCCAAATGGGTTGATGTTAGGATTAATGAGGTTATTTATGTAAAATTCATGTAAAGCCCTGGACACTAGTAACACTACTTACTACGGACAAAGTAAGCCAGCTAGTCAGAAACATTAGCTATTATTTGCTTTATACCTCAAATACTGCAGCCTATGATTAGATTAGGTTCTGGTGTCTATAGCACACTACTAACCAGATTAAATGTACTGTCTACTTAAATATATTAAAAAAAAAAAAATGGGCCGGGCGCGGTGGCTCAAGCCTGTAATCCCAGCACTTTGGGAGGCCGAGACGGGCGGATCACGAGGTCAGGAGATCGAGACCATCCTGGCTAACACGGTGAAACCCCGTCTCTACTAAAAAATACAAAAAAATTAGCCGGGCGAGGTTGCGGGCGCCTGTAGTCCCAGCTACTTGGGAGGCTGAGGCAGGAGAAT
>NC_045443.1:60029622-60045522 GCF_002776525.5 Piliocolobus tephrosceles
CAAAAAAAAAAAAAAAAAAAAAAAAAAAAAAAAAAATGTGAGCCATTGATAAGCTGTTTCCCCTATCCTGCTAGTTTTCTTTCTCTTTTTTTGGTGACAGGGTGTCACTCTGTCACCCAGGCTGGAATGCATTGTTGCAAACATGGCACAATGCAGCCCAACCTCCCAAGCTCAAGTGATCCTCCTGCCTCAGCCTCCTGAGTAGCTGGGACCACAGGCATGTGTCAATGTGCCCAACTAATTGAAACAAATTTTTAAAAATAGAGACAAGGTCTCACTTTGTTGCCCAGGTTGGTCTTTAAGTCCTGGGCTCAAATGATCTCCCACCATAGCCTCCTAAAGTGCTGGGATTACAGACGTGAGCCACCGTACCTGGCTGCCAGGCTGGTTTTTGTCTTTTCAACAGGTGTGATACTTTACCTTTACTGTGGTTAAGCTTCACCTGGTATTTACCCACTTTCCCAGGCACTAAAGGACTTTTCAAGTCTTGCTAGTTCATCTTACTTGGTTTCATATCACCTACAAATTACATGATTGGGCCCTGGAAATCTATACTGTTGTGGGCTTGAGTGGGCAAACATAGGGCCTTGGGTTCTCTACTAGGAAGCTCCCTCCTGACATTGATCCGCTGTTCTACCCTAGCTTAGCAGCCAGGCGTAGAAAAGGTGACTATCTTGATCACAATAATCTCATGCCAGCATTTCTAAGTGCACATATTCTAATTCTATGAACTTCATGAGACTTCCTAGCTCAGCCTTTCAGTAGGCTAAGAGAAACGGGACGTGTTTAAAGGCATAGCTTGGTTGGAATGGGGAACTGCAACAACTACACTTTCCCAGGGGCCCAACAATGACAGACGAAAAGTCCGCACAGGGGCATGTCTGACCCATTACAGACAAGGGAATGGAGGGCGGTATAGGGTGGGATGCTTCACAGCTACTCAGGCTTCAGAACTACCCAGCAGGAAGAGGAGGCTGACATGTGGAGCTGGATCGTGTTAGAAATTCTCACCCCAGTTCCACTCTTCAGAGGAACAGGGCCTAAGTTCTAGAATGTCAGGCTGGCAGAAAGGAATCTGCAGCCAGCCAGCCCAGGCACAGGCAGGCCCCCGCCCCCTGCCGCCACACCCCCGCCCCTGCATGTAGCAGGCTGCAGAGCGGAAGGGCAAACACGGGTTCCAGGGGCTTGCCCTGCATGTGGTGTCTGGCTGCAGCAGGACTTGCTGAGACTGCCTTATAGTGTGCCTGCAGTATAATGCTTTGACCCTCAGGCCAGGAACAGCTAAAATATTTCACTCCTTCCTAGCTCTCTCAGATGCCCACGGATAGACTTTAGAGCGGTGATTCTTAAACTGGAGCACACATCGGAGTCACCTGTAGGGCTTGCTAAACACAGACTGCTGGGTCCACCCGCTGCGTTTCAGTGAGCAGTGATCTGCTCTCCTAACAAGTTCCCAGGTGATGCTGCCACCAGTCTGGGGATCACACTTTGAAGACCACTAATTCAGAGCAAGAGGTGTCAGGAAGAGCTTCAAAAATCCCCGAGAGAGGAAGTTCAGAGAGACAAGGGCCTCTTGGGTGCCCTCTGTGTGGACGGCAAGTGGCCTGATGGGAAAAGTAGAGACTGTCTCAAGCCATTACTTGGTTTCTCTGCCTGTATTTGTGATCATTTGGTAGCATTATTTTCTTTCTGCTCATCCCTTCTACAGGTTGTGGGTATAGCTAAGGGATTACATGAAACACACACTAAAACGATGGGGAGGGGGCTCTGCAGAAAAAAGGGAGAAGCAGCAATTCACCTTTCACAATGGAGAAGAGTTGTTGATTTTGGTTTTTCTCTGTTATTTTTCAAATACATGTCAAAGAAAGTGAGAGGAATAGTGTATTTAATATAGTTAATGGCTTAAGATCAAATATATTTCCAAACTCAGAGGAAGGCTAATATCGGAGCAGGAGCTCACTGGCATGTGTGGATAGATGAACCACTTATTAGCAAAAAGGAGCTCCAGAAAGGATTTGTACTGGCCGTTGGTGAAATCCATGAACATAAGAAGAAATGAATAGTTCTTTGCATGCCCTTGGCTTGGAGGCAGTTACCTAGTATTTCATTATTTTACCACCAGCAAAAGGAAGAAACGTGGAGAGAAGATGCCACAGATGTGTAATTGATTTTGAATTTAGAAACGTGAAGTCCTGTTTAATACCTAACTCCTGTCCTCAGGAACATTCAGACTTGTCAAAGAAACTCACCTTTGAACTAATAGAGAAAGCTTTCACTCTAATGGAGCGGTAATTGTGGGAAACTAAAAAGGAGTGAAAGATACATGAAAGAAAACCATCCTGGCTGGACTTCACTGGCTTTGCTCAGGGACAATTCATGAAATGCCGTTCACTCCCGTCCTACGGAGCTAATGAATGAACACATTTGACTTTCCCTACCCTTTCCTAGGAGACTCTCAAGCATGAGAAGATGACCCTCTATTCCCAGGAGTCTGTGGGCTCAATTCGAAAACGTCAGTGAGACACTTGCTTCCAAAGAAGTTATAAGCACAACACAATGGAAGTCTGAATTTATGGTAGCAATCATTTATAGAATCAGAAAATGCTTATATTATTTTCAATAGATTATGATCAAAATGAAAACATTTATTTTTAGTTTTAATTTTTTGAGACAGGGTCTCACTCTGTCACCCAGGCTGGAGTGTAGTGGCATGATCACAGCTCACTGCAGCCTTGACATCTCTGGGCTCAGGTGATCTGCTCACCTCAGCCTCCTGAGTAGCTAGGATTACAGGTGTGAGCCACCACACCCAGCTAATGTATATATATATATTTTTGTAAAGATGGGTTTTTTTCCATGTTGCCCAGGCTGGTCTGCAACTCCTAGGCTCAAGTAATCCTCCTACTGCTCAGCATCCCAAAGTGCTAGGATTGCAGGCATGAGCCACTGCACTCGGCCAAAAACACAACATTTAAAATAGTCTCAGAACTTTGGGACTCTTGGAATGAGATGGGAGATCTCATGTTGAGAAAAAATCCTTTTCTACATTATAAATGGATGAATTGGACCATCCAAAGCTTATCTTGTCGACAACTGCAGTGCATTTAAAATAGCCTCTAAGGCAGCCTTCCACTCACTCCATAATCCATTTTAGGTGAAAACTAAGATGCCATTGATTATGAGGTGTGTCATTATTTCACATAAAAACAGGAAAAAAAAATGTTAATTAGAACTTCTTTAGAGATGCTAAAATGAGAAAAACAAAACCCTGTGAGTCTCAGCATGGATGGGAAATCCCAGGGTACAGTGCAGAGACTGTGGATCAGATCCAACTCCCAGTCTTGGGCGAGTGGTGGCCCTGCTCCTCCGTAGCTGTCCAAGCCTGGGGAAACCACTTCCCCTCACTCTGCCTCAGTTTATTAATTGGTAAACTGTATTTAACTGGTATTAACAGTGCCTACTTCTCACTATATTATTGAGATAATTAAATGTGATCCTCTGTTATAGTATTTAATACATGTCTTGTGCTTATTAGCTGTTTTAATGCCACTGTTACTGTAAGTCTGGCAAGAGTAGAATTAAGAATTTAATGAATCTTAAATGCTTTTTAAAACTCTGAGTGACTTCACCCAGTCTCAGTTGCTAAACCTTTACACATTGTTTAAAATACGTGGTAATGGCTTCGCTTCCTCAGTGCCTTAGTTCTCTAGAGATGAAATGAAATTATCTCTAAAATGGAGTCAAAGCACCTTCTAAACTGAAGAATCAGTCAGAGCCCTAAGGAGCTGATGACTCAAACACAATGGGTGATAGTTTGCATATTGCTTTGCATGACATTTGCATGCTACTGATTCATTTTTTGCCTGAAGTGAAAATCCGCCCACCATCTGCTTCTTTCCTGGTCCCTTATGATCCCCTAGGTGTTGAGTTGGCTGCCTCTGCCCAGGAAAAATAAAGCAACTGGCATAGATCAAGCAGTTACTGCATGTGCCTCTGTGGCTGGTTAGCTCGGCAGAGTAGAAGGGCAAGTTCTATCAGGGCATGGAACAGACCACATGGATCAGGTACCCGCGTCACTCTGGACCATCCAACATGAATGATCCTACGTCCTCTGAGTGGCATGGTCGTTGACTCAAAAACCCATAAAGCCACAAACAGCATCAGGCAACATTTCCTGAATACAACCCCTAAGTGTGCAGATGTCTGATGGTAAATCAGATGATACACAGCTTAGTTCCTGACCATTAGCAGCTTCCAAATCAAATCAGGGCAAAGCTTCTCTTTTCTTGAGTGTGAATAATTATGGGGGCAGTGAACATATAACAAAGATTTTTTTACTCTCAAAACTGTCAAGATGTAAAAAAAAAAAAAAAAAAAAAGCACATGACAGCTAATATCTAGCAATAAAGAAGAAAATTTAGCACTTCATTAATCAGGGCCCTGTTGCCAGAACCTTCTGCACCTCCAAGCATTTGTTTTAAACTGAGCCCTGGGATTCCTGACTGCTCGTCAATCAGTGATAATGGACCTACATTTCTATAGATATGATCAAAGCTCACTTAGCTGTTGTTCCTTGGGAATAACTGAATATTTCTGTAAGCTCAAACACCTATATTATTAATATGGCAAACTAGACAATGATCCTATAAGATGATATCAGTATCCATTGTTTATGAAAGAGCTGCAAATAGCACTCTAGTAAGCATCCTATAAACGATCCTTCAGATGGTGCATAAAAATACCAACTCACATTGTTCTCAGGTTTTCTGAAGTATGACCCAGATGTGAAAAGCACACCAAATAATCAACTACAAAACCCCAAATTTATATCTGGATACTGGGGCTAGAATACTGTAAGCGTAATTAAGTTTATTAGGTTTTAGAGGTAGTATTTTATCATTAAGCTTATTAGGTTTTAGAGATACTGCTTTTTAATTTCTTTTTACGTTTTATGGCTTTATTAAGGATAAAAGTATCTGTTAGGCTTTTCAAATGATTGGATGTAACATGTAAAACATCATACTCTTTTTTTTTTTTGGAGATGGAGTCTCGCTGTGTCGCCCAGGCTGGAGTACAGTGGCACAATCTTGGCTCACTGCAACCTCTGCCTCCCATGTTCAAGTGATTCTCCTGCCTCAGCCTCCCGGGTAGCTGGGACTACAGGTGCGCACTGCCACACCCGGCTCATTTTTTTTGTATTTTTAGTGGTGACGGGGTTTTACCACATTGTCCAGGATGATCTCGATCTCCTGACCTTGTGATCTACCCGCCTTGGCCTCCCAAAGTGCTGGGATTATAAGTGTGAGCCACCATGCCCGGCCAAAACATCATATTTTTATGAACACTTAGAAACACCAAGAACTTCAGTTATATTAACATTTCCAAAACAAATTCTAAGAAATATAAAATAACCAAAAGATAAACCTTCACAGTACAACTTTACTTTCTAAAAGTGTCACTCCTCGTGGGATCATTTTTAGAGATTATCTAGTTCAATACCACTGCCTTTATAGATGAAATCGAAGTCTGGTCTGGAAATTGGCACCTAAGTACAACAGAAGGCAAGAACCCAGAAGATGAACACTTGGGACTGGCAGGTCCCTGGACAGAGGACTGGAGCTTCTGAGATACAGGCTTAGAAGCCCCGGCTAGGTAGTTGGCTCTGTTAAGGAGCCTAGAGCTTTGAAGGAAACTATGTTTAAAAATGAGAAAAAGGCATTGGGGAGGAGTTGAGTCTTGAAGAATAGTCGAACATAAAGGTATTCCAGCCAGGAAGTTGAGGTAACTTCTGACTCAGGTCATCTGGTGAAAGGCGCTTCCCTGGGAGGTAGGGGTGGGCCTGTTTCCAGGAGCAAGGCACTCAGTCACTTCCTTAGTCCCCAAGTGGGCCAGGAAGCAAACTCATTTTAAAGGACAGGAAACCAGACATAAACGCAAAAGGTGAACGTGAGTGCAACAGCTGAATCATCCACTTGGTCTTACTCAATTGGAGCAGACAAAGAGGAATTGCCTCCTTTGCTGCTCTCCTCTGTCTCCCAACCAGCTCAAGATCAGGAACTGAACAAGAGGCCAGGGGCTGGCCCCTCAGTGTGCTTTAAAAGCCCCTGAAGAACGAAGATTCCTGTCTTTGAAGCTGCTCAAACGCTGGGGTGGGAGAGGAGTAGCAGATGTGCTGGTTCTTTTCCATCTGTCCCCATCCTGGAGGTACTGTCCTGGCCTATGTCTGTGTCCTGGCAGGCTGACCTCCCTGGGCCACTCTACAGCTGGCTTCCTGCTGGGGTCAGCTGATGGGAAGGTCGGGCAAGAGATGGGAGGGCGGGCAGAGAGAAGTCAGCGTCTCCTCTCCCATTTCTTCCAATAGCTCCTGCCCAGTGGTCCCTCATTAGTGACTCCCACTCTCCTTGGCTCTGCTACAGTGTTTCCTTCCCTGGTTCCTCAGGGTGGTCAACTCCTTCCTGGGGACCTTAACACTCCTGGCCGGTTGTGTCTACCTCCTTCATTCACAGCTGACCCATCTGAGTTGGAGTCTGTCTCCTGTCAGAACCCTGACCTGACACAGGGGAACAGCAGCCACGGGGTAAGCATAGCATTTTATACATACTTCCATTTACTGGGCAGAATTTTACAAGGAAACGTAAATATATATGTTTTTACAACATGTATTACACATTTCTCCACCTCTTTCATGTTAGAACATGTAATTACATTGCATGTACTACATGTTAGAATATTTGTTGTAAAACGTGTATATATATATATATATATATGTTTATATCACCACATATATACTTTTGAAATCAACAGACCTTCACAAACACCAATCTTCAAGCCCCCCAAACCGCTGCCAGGTCGGTTCGCTCATTGTTGTCCGGGATCTTCCCTGGGAAAGGATGCTTTACTAGAAGGAATGGAGGCTGCCTCAGCCTAAGTTTGCTTTGTAAATGGAAGTAAAATTAAGGTGAATTTCTTGATTGCCTCAAGAGAATTGGTGTTCTGGGCTACAGAGGCAATAGCAACTTAAGCTGGAGACAGGGAAGAGGAAAGCGAAGGGGTGGGATCAGACCTCAAAAAGGGTGGAGCAAGCAGGAGAGCCCACAAGAGCCATGTGACCTAGAGGAAGGGGACAGAAGAATGAGAGTCCTCACAGCCCTTCAGCGGGGGGCGGGGGGGGGGGGGGGGGGGGGGGGGGGGGGGATGTCCTGTACTTTTACTACTTTCAGAATAAAGAGTCAGTTCTTTGGAAAAGGTCCCACTCTCAGGCCAGCATATTTTGTTATGAAAGCGGTGGAGAAGTGTGTAATACATGTTAGAATATTTGTTGTAAAATCTGTAATTTAAAAATTCCCCACACCAAAAGTGAAGAAGCTTCAGTTATTGAAAAGAAAATCACAACTGCCAGGTGTGGTGGTGCAAAACCTGTAATCCCAGCTACTCAGGCTGCTGAGGTGGGAGGATTGTTTGAGCCCAGGAATTTGAGTCTAGCTTGGGCAACATAGTGAGACCCTGTCTCTAATTTTTAAAAGATAAATGAAATAAAAACATAAATGTATCTTATTCCCTGGCAATGCTGGATAAAGGAAGGGTTAACAATGATCTCTTGGGCAAAATTTCCTTTAGTTGAACCCGGACATGAGGTGACTGCAGCTTCTATGGGAACGTGCATAAAAGGAGAAGCTTCTGGGAGAGAACAGTGCAAAGTCACTAAGTAAAACTGGAGTCAACTGGGGAGTCATCCCAGGCTCCCTTCCAAACACCCAAGGCACTCGAATCCCTTTCCTTCCTCCTCATCAGTCTCACATGTTATGCTCCTGCTAAGTTTTCATTGAGAAGCAGGTTCTGAAGTCAAAAAAAGTTTGAATACTACTGGTTTAGATTTATCACAGACATGTACATGAACTGCTATATGCATAAGTAAGAGACTGCCTTTACCTTGTAATACCAACCTGATTGTTCTTAAATGCATTTTCCTTCTGATGTAGAAGGCCTGTCTTTAATTACTTCTAATCATTTAATTTTTTCAGACAAAATAAAAACATCAGAAGGCATTAGGAATTAGCAAGAATCAGACAGCTCATTTGCTTACCTGCTATCCCCAGCGTTTGCAACATACAGCTTCCCCAAAAGGCAAATCACAATGAGGGCTGTGCAGCCACCAGATATATTGTATGAACTCCTCTCTCGTTCTATCTGTAGGTCCTGGAGAATAAAACAAAGTTAGTGTTGGATCGTGTAGGATGTATAGCAAAAGCTTTCTCACCTTCACTCTCTTTACAGTCCTCAGACTCTGAATGTGCTTCACGAAGGGACCAGAAAAATCTTTAGTGCTTGCTTTCCTATCACCTAATGAGCATTTCTGGAGAGGACACTGGCATAAAACTGCCACATATTAGACCATCTGTGAACCAGAGACAGGAAACAATAGACAGCAAACAGAAACAATCAGACAAAAATGCAAATGAAATGTAAGTTGTATTCAGTAAATATCACAGCTTATGGAAAATTTAGTCTTTGTGGATTGCATGAGCTGCCATGTGAAACATACACCAGAGAGGCTGAGAATGCCAAGTACTTGGACCTGATCAATGTTTTGTTTTGTTTGTTTTTCTGAAGACAGGGTCTGGCTCTGTCACCCAGGCTGGAGTGCAGTGGCCCAATCTCAGCTCACTGCAACCTCTGCTTCCCAGGCTCAAGCGATCCTCCCACCTCAGCCTTCCCAGTACCTGGGACCACAGGTGTGCGCCACCGTGCCCGGCTAATTTTTGTATTATTTGTAGAGATGGGGTCCTGCCACATTGTCCAGGCTGGTCTTGAACTCCTGTGCTCAAGCAATCTGCCTGCCTCGGCCTCCCAAAGTGCTGGGATTACAGGCACGAGCCACTGCGCCCAGCCTTGTCTTATTAGAGAGAAGGTTTGCTCTGTCACCCAGGCTGGAGTGCAGTGGTACGATCATAGCTCACTGCAGCCTTGACCTCCTGGGCTCAAGCCTCCTGCCTTAGCCTCCTGAGTAGCTGAGACTACAGGTCTATGCAGCCACCCCACCCAGCTAACTTTTCTATTTTTTGTAGGGACAGGGTCTCACTATTTTGCCCAGGCTGGTCTCAAACTCTTGGCTTCAAACAATCCTGTCTCAGCCTTCCAAAGCGCTAGGCCACCATACCCAGCCCAGACTTGATCAATGTTTTAAACTTCAAAATCTTGGATAAATAGTCTCTTTTACAGATAAATTACAGAAAGATGTCTTCTGTTCAACACAGGCAGGAGTCAACCCATGACTTACAGGGCAAAGACTTATAATGACTTATAAATGACTTAAATTATAAATGACTTATAATGACTTAAATGACTTAAAATGACTTATAGGGCTTCTGAACTCTGACCTGACTTTTCCCACAGTCACCAATTTACAGTGGTAACACGTTCGTAATAATTAGAAACATTCATTGAGAACTTTCTCCACGTCAGGCAATGTGCTGAGCACATCATACTCAAACTCTCTATCATTCTCACGACCGTCACTAGGAACCTCATTGTTTAGTTGCAGAGAAGTGGGGGTAGCCTGCCCATATTTACCTGGCTAGAGTCTAGATTCCAACCTGACTCTCTTCCAAAGCTTGTGTTGTTACCTGCCCAATGAGGGCTCCCCAAGAAATTAATATTAAAAATAGACCAACACTGACATCATCAAGACAGGTACCTGTGAAATTCTGTTAGTGATAGAAGCAAAGGTTCTGTTACCTCAGAAAAATCGGAGTTAGTAAGATACACTGAATGCCCGGCTAAAATAATGCCACATCTTCCAGTGGTAATCTACTGCTTTTGTGCAGAGGGAAGGAAAATGAGGGCTGGCTAAAAATTACAAGAAGAGGAAGAAATGGTGACGTTGATGGTGGTGTTGGCAGGTGTAGGGTCAGGCCACTATTGTAACCTGAGAATCCCACAGAGTTAGAGCTCATCTGCTTCAACCAGCCTCCTCATGGAAAAGGGGGAGAGAAGTCGAGACTCCAGCATTTACCAGCAACTGCTTTGCTCTAGGGGCCAGAGATGGTAACATAAAAAGGATGAATCACCAATGGGGAACTGGAAACAGAAGAGGTTGACCTTAGGGATATCATACTGGTTAAAGAGTAAGTGGAAGCCAGTCACGGTGGCTAATGCCTATAATTCCCATACTTTGGGAGGCAGAGACAGGAGGATCACTTGAGGCCAGGAGTTCAAGACCAGCCTGGGCAACATAGTGATACCCCATCTCTACAAAAAATAATTAGCCGGATATGGTGGCACATGACTGTAGTCTTAGCTACTTGGGAGGCTGAGGATAGAGGATCTCTTGAGCCCAGGAGTTCGAGGCTGCAGTAAGCCATGGTCGTGCCACTGCACTTCAACTGGGGTTACAGAGCGAGACCCTGTCTCAAAAACAAAAACAGAACAACAAAAACCAGTAAATAGAGAAAAAACACAAAGCCAGGACTTGGGAGAGACCCACACACTGGGAGTGAGCTGGGTAAGAGGTTGGGGGAGGGGAGATGGAGAGTCACAGGGAAGAGGTAGGAATACGTGTTGGGGGATGTAGGGGTTTATAAACAACTGAGGAAACACTTCAATATGGGAGTGAACAGCAGCAGCAAAAGCTGCAGAAGCATCAAGCATGGGGCAAACTTCAAAGGACTATGTGGGATTTTTAACATTTACTTCAACTGTGTATAAATTAGCTTTCTTAAAGGACTGTCGTGAGTCTAAATTAGCTGGCATGTGTGAGGGGCTTAGCAGGATATCTAGACCCTTCCCACAGCCCAGAAGCTTCCACATTGAAAGTGGTGGCCTTTCTTGCTCACCTTAGGCCCTCAACACCTAGGTTAGGCCAGGTAAATGGTAGTTTAATAAATGTCTATTCAATGGACAAATGAAGAAATAAATTTAAAATTTTTTATCTCCCTATCCCCTTACCTCTGCCTTAATATGAGAAATGGATTCCACAATTCACAAATGAAAAGCTTACAATGCTAATGCTTGCTGAGATAATAATTAAGCAGAAACCCATGCTTCAATTAAAATGCTCGATTGACAAAAGTGGTTATCAGAACCTACGCAAGAGTGGTAGGAGTCTGGAGGATGAAGAGGAGGGGCATGGGTGTCAGGTGGGAAGAATTAGCTGAAGGAAATACAAGAGAGGAGAAGGAAAACATCAAGATGCCTGTTTAATCTCCAAGAAAATCCATAAAAACAGAACCCCGAACCCTACTGACAAAGGAGTTTGTGGATGGAACTGCTATTTTTTTTTATTTTTTTGCATTTAAAGAACTCATATAAAGTTGATACTATGATAGATACATATTTTACTAAATTAACATATAAATTGATAAAGAGTCTACATCCAATATATCAAAAGGAACCACTCAGCTACAGAGACTATTTTTTCACTGTCAGAATCAATATTTGCTTGAATACCTAAAAGGCTGAAAGACAATATTTATTAAAAGTTATTTGAACATGCCAGGCGTGGTGGCTCATGCCTATAATCCCAGCACTTTGGGAAGCTGAGGCAGGTGGATCACCTGAGGTCAGGATTTTGAGACCAGCCTGACCAACATGACGAAACCCTGTCTCTACTAAAAATACAAAAAAAAGTTAGCTGGGCTTGGTAGTGTGTGCCTATAGTCCAAGCTACTTGGGAGGCTGAGATAGGAGAATTGCTTGAACCCAGGAGCCGGAGGTTGCAGTGAGCCAAGATCGTGCCACACCACTGCACTCTAGCCTGGGCAACAGAGCAAGACTCCATCTCAAAAAGTTATTTGAACACCTACTGCTTGTATACTGTATATAGACTAGAATGTGAATGGTGTTTGTTTGACAGACTTGATCAAACCACTAGTATGATCCAAAAGGTAGAATCGTTATGGTGCAAAAAGTCCACGTAACAGGGCCGTCCATGGCAACAAATTCCTCTGGGACTCAGTTAAGCAAGTTCGGGCTACACCACAGGTAGGTACATTATTTATCATGGTTTCTATCACAAGAAATTCTGCTTAGAAAATTATGTAATCCTTAGGAAAAAAAATCAAGGTAAAGAGCTCAACACTAAAACTTTTCTGCTTTAACTTTGGGGGAAACATTCCAGTTGGCTTACCCATTGAACCCCTCGCTATTATATTAATAATGTGACTCAATATTTTTTTCTAATTGATTTCATTATTTCTTTCACCTTTTTCTACGTTCAGCTATACTCCCTCGGTAGCTCCCCCAAATAAGGAATGCTAAATTTGGCAGCACTTTCTCATAAAGAGTGAACTTAACTACTTTTTAATCCAAGAAACTTTGCTAACATGCGCATGCGTTTGCCACTTCCCTCCCCCACATTCGTGTGGGGACATAAGTGTGCATACATGCACATGTGCACACACACACTTCAATCGCAAGTGTCCTCTCTGGGATCATGGTGGGAAGGATTTGAAAGACGTGTTTCCATAGACTTCATCTCCCCTGAAGGATTCACTGTCGTTAAAACACACTCTTCTATTTCTTCTAAAACCGTGTGCAACTAGAACATATTCTAAAAATAATTGCTTCCCTCCCCCTCCTCCCTAGAAGCCAAAATAGCACATTTATTTTTTCCCTACATACACCACCTACTCCTCTTTAAAAGATGTTTCACAAAATCTTAGTACTGAAAGGAACATTAAAGGACCATCTGGGTGGTTCTTTTACTATCAGAGCAAACATGATAAATTAAGTCAATAAAGATACATTTACCATTGCATTATCTACATTTTTTCTTCAAATCCTCACCTTTCAGATTAGATTAAGTTTTTAATATTCTAGATAATAAAAACATGGAATTACTTTTTTAAAAACCTCAAGTTTTTGGTATTTTTACAAAAATCAATGAAATCATGGAAAAAACCGCTTACTGCTTTGTACTAAGCAAGGACTGATTTAGAATATCTCCCCATTTTAGCTGTCAATGAACCCCGAGCCATGTGTCTAGAATAAACTGACTAGCAAAACACATGCATATACTATCATTCAAGTATGGTCTAAAAGGATCACTGAAATGACTCATAAGATTCAATTAACAAGATAATTGATTTATCTGCTTAATCAATAGTCCTGAAGACCTTCCATGGCAACTTTCTAGGTAGCAGGACTGAGTTATCTTCTGTTGTGTCGGCTTAAATACTACATTTAAGCGAGGTTAATCTTTAAATCAAACAATAGATCCAGTTTTTAAGATGTGGGATTTTATTTTGCTCCTTGTTGCAAGGAGAAACGGAAGCCGAGAAAGCAAATAGAGGGCCAGGGGCGGTGGCTCACGCCTGTAATCCCAGCACTTTGGGAGGCTGAGGCAAGCGGATCACCTGAGGTCGGGTGGTGGAGACCAGCCTGACCAACACGTAGAAACCTTGTCTCTACTGAAAATACAAAATTAGTCTGGTGTGGTGGCACATGCTTGTAATCCCAGCTACTCAGGAGGCTGAGGCAGGAGAATTACTTGAACCCAGGAGGCAGAGGTTGTGGTGAGTCGAGATCGCGACAAGCAGAGATTGCGCCATTGCACTCCAGCCTGGGCAACAAGAGAGAAACTCCGTTTCAAAAAAAGAAAAGAAAAAAAGAAAGAAAGAGAAGCAAACAGAGATGTGTGTGCAATAAGACTAATTCAGCAGGAAAGAAGTGTAAGCAAAAAATATTGCCCGGGATGGTAATAATTTGATGTGAAAGTCCCACAGATGATGTAACTCCAAGGTCATTTTTTGTTTTCTACCAATTTCAAGTTGCAAAAGGAAAGCAATATCCGGTAGCAGAAAGGAGCAAGTGTTGGGTAGTTTCAATAGGACCTGGCAGCTCCCCCTAGCTGAGTTAAAACACGGCTCTGAGCACATTGCTAATAGTGTCAGTCACAAATAATCAGATTCTGCATGGTTTTAGTATCCAGATCTGATCCCGGTTTATTCTGAGAACAAGGCCATCTGCCAGCCAGGCAATGGGGAAGAAAAACCAGCACTCTACTGCCTACTATTTCCACCTGCTGGCTGCTGGTGGAATCACAGGCTCATTCCTTCCTGGAGGAACTTCCTGTTCTAACAAAAACAAAGAGAACAAAACCAACTTAAATAAAGACTTTACCATTAACATGCTAATTTTGGAAAACACTAATTTATTATAATTAATCTAGAAACACTAATTTATAGATTTCTAAACTATAATCTTTGCCCTCTTTTCGTCACAATGTCACCATGTATTTATACAGTTTTTACCAACAAAGCCTAGCTGCTTGGTATTTCCATTTACCCAGTGATGGAATTATATATAGTAGTTCCATAAGTTAAAATATTACCATTTTCTTCCCTTCTTAAGAACCGACTGTGACGGGGAATCTAGACCCACTCTTAAAAGGAGATAGAACTCTGAGATCCTCCCAGCTATGTCCTGAACTCAAATCCCATAGTTAACAGGTTAAAAGGGTAATCACTGCTAACTTGGTTCTGATCTCTGGGAGGGCAAAGGCTTCCTGTAAGTAACCCTGCAGTGGAATCGACTTCCTCCATGGGTCTGATATGTTGAATATTCAACCATGTTTTTGGGAGGGTGGAGAAGTAGGGAGAAGGTTTGAAATCAGGACTTAGAAGACACATGTCTTATTTATACCTATTGTCCTGGACTAAGTGACAATATAAATATAATAGGTGACAAAACAGAGCTAAACCAGGCCTTGCTGGGAAGCAGAATTGAAGTCAGTCAGAAAATTCCTGAAATTTTGGTCCTTTAGGAAAAAGCCAAGGCTCACTTTTCATAGTGGACACAGGAGGGATTTGCTACATAGCCTTCACAGTATGAAGGAAGATCTGAGATACAATCAGGGGGTCGTAGGGGCACACCTACCTCTGACAGCATGCACAGTAAGTATTAAAAACCAGTGGTCAGAGGTCACCTTCACCACAAGCCCCACGCCGTGCCAGGCAACCCGAGGACCAAAGATGAAAAGCGCTGCTCTCAAAGAAGCCTAGAGTATTTGATGAAACTGTTACCATCTGCCTTCATTGGAAGCATTTTTTTCTTCTTCTGTTCGTCTGTATTTTGTGACTAGTGCCTACTTTTTCCCCAGAAATAGGTACTATTTATTCTGACTTGAGTGTTTCTGAACATTTTTAACAGTGTTTCCCTTTGGGAAAGGTATCAACATTTCACTACCTCCTTTGGTTATTTAGAATATCAAAATAAATCAGATATTGCATATTTCTATATTCATATAATGTGGGACTACAAATGTCCCCAGATAAAAGATCTTTTGTTTTGTTTTTGAGACAGAGTTTCACTCCATTGCCCAGGCTAGGGTGCAGTGGTGTGATCTTGGCTTACCGCAACCTCTGTCTCCAGAGTTCAAATGATTCTCATGCCTCAGCCTCCCAAGTAGCTGGGATTACAGGCATGCACCACCACGCTTGGCTAAATTTTTTGTAATTTTATAGAGACAGGGTTTCGCCATGTTGGCTAGGCTGGTCTCAAACTCCTGGCCTCAAGTGATCTGCCCACCTGGGCCTCCCAAAGTGCTGGGATTATAGACGTGAACTAAAGTGCCTGACCATAAGATCTTATCTTTTACTTCCTCAGTGGTGTCTAAAAGAATACTGATTTTAAGATGTAAGCTCAATCCCAGCACTTTGGGAGGCCGAGACGGGTGGATCACGAGGTCAGGAGATCGAGACCATCCTGGCTAACACGGTGAAACACCGTCTCTACTAAAAAATACAAAAAACTAGCCGGGCGAGATGGCGGGCGCCTGTAGTCCCAGCTACTCGGGAGGCTGAGGCAGGAGAATGGCGTAAACCCAGGAGGCGGAGCTTGCAGTGAGCCTAGATCACGCCACTGCACTCCAGCCTGGGCGACAGAGTGAGACTCCGTCTCAAA
>NC_045443.1:60045622-60095330 GCF_002776525.5 Piliocolobus tephrosceles
GGGCATCCTCCAATTCACTTCCACACTATTATGTACTTGAAGATAGCATCAGATTCCACAGGTCGAGGGCTCAGTCCCCAAACTGACCCCCACTTCTGATGCCAGTCGCAAGCCCCAGGTTGGTCTACCTGTGCTGCTGACCGACCAGCTATAAATCTGGGTTCCCAAGAGCCCCCATCTCCTAGGGTTTGATTAATTTGCTAGAGTGGCTCACAGAAATCAGGAAAAAATTACGTACATTTGCTAGTTCATTCTAAAGGATATTACAAAGGATACAGATGAAGAGATGCATAGGGTGTGGAGCTTCCATGCCCTCCTGATCCTCCAGGAACCTCCACGTGTTCAGCTACCCAGAAGCTCGCTGAGCCCTATCCTCTCGGGCCTTTGTGGAGACCTCATGACATAGGCATGGGTGATTAAATCATCAGCTGTTGGTGATCAACTCAACCTTCAGCCCTTCTCCCCTCCCACGAGGCTGAGGATATATGTGCGCATGCGCATATACACACACACCCGAATAATTGGGGCCAATCTAAATTAGGCTATTATTTCATTTTATTCACTGTAATACACCTGACATCTACATTATCCATGGCAGCTTACTGTGTGATTCTACTTAGTCATGCAGCCCTCTAATCCCGCCTTGGTCTTTTTGATGTACAGACCCCATCCTGAATCTACCCAGAGGCTGCCAGCCACCAGTCATCTCATTAGGATACAAAAAGATACTTATCACAAGATTTCAAGGATTTTAGGAGTTGTATGTCAGGACATGGAGTTGAAGACAGAATATCATAATATCACAGCATTCCATTGAGGGAAAAGACAAACAGATGGTGACAGCAAGTAGGTAGACAGAAACAAAGAGAGAGTCCAAAGAATTCTGATTCCACACTGTTGAGCTACTATAAACAAAGCAAAAACCCCCAGTGAAGGAGAACCTCTGTTTTTAAGGATATCGTGACACTTGGAATCTCCAGAGGGACAGCTGCACAGATGTCATCAGTGAGGTAAATTAGAGACTTAGGTGCAAGGCTTGGGGAACTTTACTTTTAGGGATTAAAAATGGAAGAGAAGGCAAGAGAGCCACAAAGCCGAAATGCCCTATGACAAATCTCGCTTAATATTGAATTTCTTATATAAAATCAGTGTGGCACAAAACCTGCAATACCTAAAGAACATCTAGAAACAGGAAAATTAGACAGTGGGTGGCTATTGTGGTGAAAAAAAAAAAGTTTAGGAATGATCTGGAAAATCCAAAGCTGTCCTGCTGTAGACAGCTGTGTGAGCCGTCCTCCGGTTGCCTGGCACAGCGTGGGGCTTGTGGGCATTTCAAAAAACCAAAGGTTTACATGGTGAGGCAATGACTCTCAAAAACCTACTATTGAGAGGGGGAGGAAAGAAAAAGGAGTTGGCAATGGCCTTCCAGCTATTATTTTGAAGCTGTTATAATTTCTGTGCTGTGGATTCTGAAGCTCACCTTAAGCAATTTAATAAGGATAAGGCATTGTTCCTATGAAACTGGAGTAAAGTTTTTCTGAAATCTCTGATGAAGCGAAGAAAGACAAGAACATCTATGATTAAACAGAAGACTTATCATCCAAAGAGGGTCACATTTGAGACTGAAAGGGGAGAATATTAACAATTACCCTGAGACAGCAGGTACGCACTGGCCCAGTCCCCAGCAAAGCACAAGGTATGGCCACCCTTCCAGGTGCCATGAGGACCAAAGAATGGGTGAGCTTCTCACATAATAAGGCCAGCCCGTAAGGTGCTGTAAACCAAAAAGTATCTGAGACAGGTCTCAATCCATTCGGTTTATTTTGCCAAGGGTAAGGACACGCCTGGAACGAAAAAAAACACAGATCACAGAGACAGTCTGTGGTCTGTACCTTTTTCCAAAGATGAATTTGAGGGCTTCAGTATTTAAAGGGGACAAGTGGGCCGGAGGGGAAAGAGGGAGGGTATGGTCACCCACATATTCCAAGAGAAAAGGAGCAGGTAGGGGATAGTCTGGGGCTCCAGAAATCAGTAAATCAACATGTTCCGTAAAATAAGGTGAACACAGAGTAGCTACCTGTGGAGATATTCAACAATTCATCTGTAGTATCCACTTAGGAATAAAAGGAAACGCAGTTTCTTGCATGACTCAGCTTTCAGCTTAATTTTTTTTCCTAGTAATTTCCAATTTCCATAGTGGATTGGAGGCCCAGTTTTTATTTTCCTTTCACAGTGCAAAGCCCTGGTAGGCATTAGGCAGGTTGGGGACCCAGACGGACCATCTGGGGAAAAAAAAAGTGTGAAGAGGAAGCTAGGGCTTGGGGGTAAACCTGAGAGCAACAAAAAGGGAAAAGACATGGCTTAAAGCTAAAAGTTCATGATATGGCACACCTGGGCCTGGTTCTCCACTGGGGGGCTCCACCTTTCCTCCTCATTCACCTGGCATTGCTATATTTAAGATCTATCTTCCACCACAGCAACATTGGCTTGCTCCCTTTGGCCTACCTGGGTTTTTCCTCAGTCTGGGTTTGTTACCCAGGTTGCCTGAGCCCAGGGTATTCATTCTCCCCACCCTGCCCTGCACATGTCTGCTCTACTTTTGCACCCCTGCAGCCCTGCACCCCAGCATCACCTCCCCAGGGAAACTTTCCCTTCATCTCTTCACTAGACTCCTGCATCACCCTGACCCTGTATTTCCCCTCTCAAGGCTCCTCCCATTTATATTTTACTTGTTTAACACCCATCTTTGCCTAACTGGCTCAATGTTCTTTTCCCAGTCAGGCCTGGCTTCTAGTTGGTTCTCAACAAATATTATTGATTGAATGAATTACACATGAAAATGAAGCAAACAATCTTTGTTTTTGCTGGGGACTAAGTTTCCAAGAAAAATTTGAGGTGATGAACTGGTTCATTAAAAGTTGAAATATTTTTAAAATGAGCCTCTTAAGTATTTTTCTGAATGAACCTTTCTTTGCCAGCACAGTTGTTAAGAGCAACCCTGAGCCCTCAATGGGCAGGACAGCATGAGAGCCCTGTGGAGCCCTGAGTCAATGTGACATTGGCCTCTAGTGGACAAAATTGAGAATGCAGCAGCTCCAGGCAAAAGATGTCCTCTGGCACTAGTCACAACGGAAGGAAATTAAAACCCCAACATTTCCTTTATTTTTCACTTCTACCATGCAAACTGAATTTCCTCCCATTACAAGGAGAGCCCATTGTCAAATTTTTGCCTAAATAATTAAAAATAAATAAATTCAATGCTTGGCATTCTGAGTATTAGTGTCTAGAAACATTTATTGACATCAGAGCTGCTAGAGAGGCAGAAAGTGAGATTTTACACCACGACTGAGTAGGCGTCAATTTTCCTACCTTAATTCCTTTTTTCCTAAATAATCTTTTCCAGCCTCCTGGTATTTTAATTGGGATTGCAGGGTTGCAGGCTATCAGTCTTGAGATGGAAGTGCATTTTATTTTTACATTTTTATTCTTTATTTTATTTTTTAAGAGATGGGGTTTTGCTGTGTTGCACAAGCTGGTATACAGTGGCCATTTACTGGCACAAAAAAGCACTGGAGTTATAACCTGCTGTGTATCTGACCTGGGCCGGGTCACCCCTCCTCAGGCATCCCGGTGGTGCTCTGCACCAAGGAGGTCACCACATTGACACTGAACCCACATGACAGCTCAGAACTCCTGGGCTCAAACAATCCTCCGGCCTCAGCCTCCCAAGTAGCTGGAATGACAGGCAATGCACCACTACCACACCCAGCAAGGTGCATTTTAAACCACCTGCTAGTCAAAGGGTAAATGTTATCTCTGTAACAAGGAGAGAAAAAGCTGAGACCAAAGGGATACATTTAAATAAAAAGAGGATGGAAATTTGAGGGGTGAATATATGAACTATTTTTGCCTTACAAACAAATCAGATGACAATACATATTGTCATTATTTATGTATTGTCATTATTTATGTCATTATTTATACGTATTATCCTTCTTAGCACACTACCTGATGCTGTGAGATCCTGGAACATGCACCGTGTGCCTACTCGTTTCTGGCGAGATGCTTCTTGCTGCTTTGACTTCATTTAACAGCTTCTCATCACTTTGTAATCTCCAGGTTTTAAGGCCATGACCGCCCACTTGCCTAACTCAAGCCCTTATAAATATCCTTAAATATCTCTTATTCTTTATCTGTATGCAGGCTGCCGAGCAAGAAAGAAAATCTTCAAAACCAAAATAATTGGCTCAGGATAAAGTAAGCTCAGAGAGGGAAAGAGCTGGCATAGAACAAAGCACAGGCGGCTTCTATGTGCACTCCTGCCAGGCAGAGGGGCAGCAAGAGACAGTGAGAATGGTGGCAGTCTCCCGAGGACATGCTCAGGAGTGAGGCCAACAGGGAAGGATGATAAACTCCCGATCAGACCCATTCAGATGGAAAAGAACAGACAAATCCACATGCCTGGGTGAAACTAAGACTTCTTGGATATTGGCCCCTGGCTCTGTTCTCGTCCAGCACTTTGTCTGCAGTGTGAACCACATTCCCAGTTGTGGTAAAACAGTCATTCTTAGATCACAACTGTATAGGATGGGGACATTTGAGCACTTTCCTAAACCCTGTTTCCCCCAACACTGGACTTTATACACATCTGTAAAACAGATGGTGATCATGCTCACATCCAAGTGCAATCGTACCAGCTGGCATCAATATGAATATAGGAAATAAAAGCGATAAGGCCTGTATTTAATAAGCCTATGACCTCATGCACTGTCTCTTTCATCTTATTTTACTTTTTTTTTTGAGACGCAGTCTTGCTCTGTTGCTCAGGCTGCAGCGCAGTGGTGCACTCTCGGCTCACTGCAACCTGTCTCCAGGGATCAAACAATTCTCCCGCCTCAGCCTCCCGAGTGGCTGGGATTACAGGCAACCGCCATTATGCCAGGCTAATTTTTGTATTTTTGTAGAGATGGGGTTTCACCATGTTGGCCAGGCTGGTCTTGAACTCCTGACCTCCCATCTGGCTTCCCAAAATGCTGGGATTTCAAACGTGAGCCACCGCACCCAGCCTTCTACATTTTTGCCAGCAACTGGTGCCAGGAACTCTGTCTGCTGCCAATTTCTATTGGGAACGGAAGCTCCATTATCACAAGGGGCCATCCGGGTGGAGCCGGGCGGCAAAACCGTGAGCTTTCTGGGAGCCCTCCAGGAAGGACAGACAGACCTGGCGCAGGCGCCCGACTGGCCCTGCTGCCCCAGGAATACCTCCCAGGAATACCTACCATTTCCTTGAATGCACTTTCAAGCGCCCCGATGACCAGGCACTCGTGGGGAATCTTCTTCTCGGTAAAGAAGCGCGTGGGGGGCGTGCTGGGTGAGCCCGGAGCCCCCACCCCTCCGCGCAGGGAGGCTGCCCGGGTCAGAGTCCGGCTGTTGGCAGGTGTGTTCTCAGGCTCCTCCCCTAGGCAGGTGGGGGGCAGAACGGCGGAGTTCTTCAGGATGTCCACGATGTCCTGCAGCTGCTCCGTGACGTGGTGCTGCAGCAGGCGCGACGCCACCACCGCTGCCCCGGACCCCGCGTGCCCGTCAAACAGCGACCAATAGTGGCAGGAAACACCCTCGGATTCCTGTGGGAGAGGACGACAAGGAGGAGTGAGAACGGCTGTGGCCTTTGCCCCAGGGTCATACAGATTGTGCGACACCTATGGGACTGAGCGTTCACTTGGTTGTCTGTCTGTCTGTCGTCTGCAAACAATGCAGTCAAAACATAGCAAACAAAACAAACAAAACGCTCAGGGAAGGGTCCCAAATGAGTCACTATTGTTACCAGCACCAGAAGGATGAGGTGGTCCCTGCCTCCCCACCTAGCAAGCCAGCCCAAATGATCACATACTAAGCTACTACTTGGAGGGTGAGATCTACTTTAATTTGAGGTGTAAATGTTTGCGTAAAACTCTCCTACAGACAGACAAGTCTGTATGAGTCCAGCTTGAACATCTAACTCCTTACCTCCCTTTTTTTTTTTTTTTTTTTTTTTTTTTTGTGAGATAGTCTCACTGTGTCGCCCAGGCTGGAGTTCAGTGGCACGATCTAGACTCACTGCAACCTCCGCCGCCCAGGTTCAAGCAATTCTCATGCCTCAGTCTCTGGAGTAGCTGGGACTACAGGCAAGTGCCACCACACCAAGCTAATTTTTTTTTTTTTTTTTGTATTTTTAGTAGAGACAAGGTTTCACCATGTTGGCCAGGCTGGTCTCAAACTCCTGGCCTCAAGTGATCTGCCCACCTTGGCTTCCTAAAGTGCTGAGATTATCCCAAAGCGCTGGGATTATAGGCGTGAGCCACCGTGCCTGGAACCTCCTGTCTATTTCATTCCCAGAGTAGGTTTGGTCTGGGGCCTTGGAAAAAGGCCCTTTCTCAGGTTTTACAATGGGAAATAAGTAGACCCATTTCCCCCTTTCAGAGCCCTTAAATGCTGGGATAATTGTTCCATCTTTCCTGGTCTACATCCTGAATTTTTAGAACATGTTTTCACCCTAGACACCTAGTCTAGTCCAGGCCTCACAAGATGCAGCCAGTTCAAATCTCCTCTTTATACTTTCCACCTCCCTTAGTTCTCCAGTTGATGTGGAGAACTAGTCTCCAGCTGATGTGGACTCTCAGTCTCTCCATTCCCTCTTCCTGACTTACGGCTACATGCAACCTGTGGTTCCCTTACCTACGTTGGGTTTAGTGGCTGCCGGTGGATTTCTAGACTATGCCAAGACAAGCACTTTTGAATCCATGTTTGAATTACACATGCATTAGATCTTAGAGAAAAGGAGCTCAATTATGACATAGCTGACAGAATAGAGAGCTTAGAAATAAATCCACACATATGTTGTCAACTAATCTTTGACAAGGGTACCAAGAATACACATTAGGGAAAGAAGAGTCTCTTCAATAAATGGTATTAGGAAAAGTGAATATCACCAAGCAAAAGAATGAAAATGAGCCCTCTTCTTACATCATATACAGAAACCAACTCAAAATAGCCTAAAGTCTTAGATGTAAGACCTGAAATCATAAAACTCCTAGAAAAAAACATGGGGGAAAAAACTCATTGATATTGGTCTTGGCAATGATTATTTAGATATGATACCCAAAGCACAGGCAACAAAGCAAAAACAAACAAGTGGGACTACTAAAATGTTTCTGCACAGCAAAGGAAGTAATCAACGAAACCAAAAGGTAGGTAGCCTACGGCATGAGAAGAAACATTTGCAAAGCATGTGTGTGATAAGGGGTTAATTTTCAAAACATACAAGAAACTCCTATAATTCTATTGCATACAAAACAAAATAAGCAAGCCAATGAAAAAATGGGCAAAGGGCTTGAAGAGACATTTCATCAAAGATGACAAATGGCCAGCAGGCTTGTGAAAAGATGCTCACTATCGATACTTTTCATAAACTCAGTGAACTGAAATTAAGGACCTTCCCCAACCAGATAAGGGGCATCTAAGGAAAATCTATAGCTCATATCATATTTCATGGTGAAATACTGAATGCTTTCCCATAACATTGGGCAAAATAAAAAAAAAAAAATGTATGCTCTCACTACTTCTTTTCAACATCATACTGGAGAGTTCTAGATAGTCAAGAAAAAAGAAAAGGCCTAAAGACTACATAAGAAAATAGCTGGGCACAGTGGCTCATGCCTGTAATCCTAGCTACTCAGAAAGCTGAAATGGGAGAATCCCTTGAATCTGGGAGGGGGAGGTTGCAAGAGGCCAAGATCTTGCCACTGTATTCCAGCCTGGGGTGACAGAGTGACCCTGTCTCAAAAAAAAAAAAAAAAGAAAAAAGATTGCTTAAGAAAATAAAGTTACATTTATCCTGGCTTTGAGCAATTTGAGCATGATGTACCTTAGTGTCATTTTCTTCATGTCTCATGTGCTTGGAGTTTGTCTTTCTAGATCTGTGGACTTACAGTTATTTCATATCATTTAGAAAAATTTCACCCATTATTTCTTAAAAAATTTTTTTTTGGTATCCTTCTCTCTTTTCTCCTTGGAAGAATCTAATTACACCTGTAGTAGTCCCTAGAGGTTGTCCCATAGCTCATTAAGGATGCTTTCATTTTTTCAATGGTTCATTTTGGTTAATTTCTACTCCAATGTATTAAACTCACTGTTTTCTTAATCTTTTTCTATTAAAAAATGGACAAAGGATCTGAATAGACATTTCTCAAATGAAGACATGCAAGTGGCTAACAGGTATATGAAAAAGTGCTCAAAATCAATAATCATCAGGAAAATGCAAATCAAAACCACAATGAGATAGCACCTCACACCTGTTAGGATCGCTATTATTTAAAAAAAAAAAACAAAAAAACAAAAAACGACACAAGTGTTAGTGAGGATGTGGAGAAAAAGGAACCTTCTGTTCTGTCAGCGGGTATGTCAATGAGTACAGCCATTACAGAAAACAGTATGGAGGTTCCTCAAAAAATTAAAAATAGAACCATCATATGAAGCAATTTTACTGCTGGTTACATAACAAAAGGAAATGAAATCAGTATCTATAGCCCAACGTTCATTGCAGCATTATTCACAACAGTCAAGACACTGAAACAACCTTAGCATCCATCGATGAATGGTAAAGAAAATGTGGTGTATACTACTTACTTACAATAAGATATTATTCAGCCACAAAAAGAAGGAAATTCTGCCAGTTGCAACAACATGAATGAACCTGGAGGGCATTATGCTAAGTGAAATAAGACAGACACAGAAAGACAAATACCGTTTGATCTCATATGTGGAATCTAAAAAAGAGTCAAACTCATAGAAGCAGAGAGTAGAATGGTGGTTGCTAGGCGCTGGGGTTGAGGAAAATGGGGAGATAATGGTCAAAGGGTACAAAGTTTCAGTTATAAAATGAGTAAGTTCTGGGGATCTAATGTACAGTATAGTGACTATAATTAATAACACTGTACTGTATACTTGAAATTGCCTAAGAGAGTAGATTTTAAGTGTCCTCACTACAAACACACAAAAACTGGTAACTATGTAAGGGAATGGATGTATTAACTTGACTGTGGCAGTCATTTCACAATGTACCCATGTATCAGATCATGCACACCTAAATACATGATTTCTGTCAATCACACCTCAATAAAACTCGGAAAAATAAAACATTACATTTGAAAAAGTGTAACTAGAGGGGTAGGATATAAAACACTAAGATATAAAACACCAAATATTTATATATTTGGGATCTCTATTTTCAGAAAATTGATGGACAAAGGGGTAAAGTATACATATAACATCTACTTCTGACTAGTTGGCTTGGCTTGTCTACCCTACAGCAATAAATACTGAAGGCTTTTTTTTTTTTTTTTTTAACTGAAGCCATTAAATAAAATTCTTAGTATAATGCCAGTAGATACTGAGTAGGTATGGTGACATGAGCCATTACTCTGTGCTCTTTAAAACTTCATTTCCATTCAATTCTGTGCTAGGTGCTAAGAAATAAAATAGTTGATTTTTAATTCAACCAATACGTGATTTGAGTACTTTCTATGCAACAGGCTCTAGAGTAGGCAGTAGAGATAAAAGATTGGCTGAAAGAGATACCAGACATGGCTTGACCTTAATAGTCCAGAGGGGAAGAGAAATACTGATTGATATGGTTTGGATTTGTGTCCCCTGCCAAACCTCAGGTTGAATTGTGATCCCCAGTGTTGGAGGAGGGGCCTGGTGGGAGGGGACTGCATCATGGGGGTGGATTTCCCCTTGTTGTTCTTGCCACAGTGAGTGAATTCTCATGAGATCTGGTTCTTTAAAAGTGTGTAGCACCTCCACCTTCACTCTCTTCCTTCTCTGGCCATGTAAGACGTGCCTGCTTGCCCTTCACCTTCCGCCATGACTGAACGTTTCCCTAAGGCCTCCCCAGTCATGCTTCCTGTACAGCCTGTGGACCAGTGAGCCAATTAAACCTCTTTTCTTTGTAAACTACCCAGTTTCAGGTTTTTATTTTCTTTTCCTTTTTTTTTTTTTTTTTTTTTTTTGAGACGGAGTCTTGCTCTGTCGCCCGGGCTGGAGTGCAGTGGCCGGATCTCAGCTCACTGCAAGCTCTGCCTCCCGGGTTCATGCCATTCTCCTGCCTCAGCCTCCAGAGTAGCTGGGACTACAGGTGCCCGCCACCTCGCCGGGCTAGTTTTTTGTATTTTTAGTAGAGACGGGGTTTCACCGGGTTAGCCAGGATGGTCTCGATCTCCTGACCTCGTGATCCGCCCGTCTCGGCCTCCCAAAGTGCTGGGATTACAGGCTGGAGCCACGGCGCCCGGCCTCAGGTATTTCTTTAGAGAAGTGAGAGAACATACTAACACACTGATCAAATAATCACACATATAAACATAAGATCACAAGTCTGATCAAAGAGAGGACAAGGAGAAATTCTCAGTACTACAAGGCTAGCCTACAGAGGGACAGGACACATTGGAGAAGGCTTCCTGAGGACATCAGGACTAGGATGAGGATGCATGGAAGTTCATGAGATAAGGAGGGGAGGGGAGAGAATGCTAAGCAGAGCAACAGCAGGTGCAAGGCCCCTGCAGTAGAAGGGGCATAGACTAAACCATGGCCATGTGGCTGAGCAGGAGAGTGAGGAGCAAGATGAGAGTGGAGAGAGAGGTAGCAGCTAGAACACTCATTTTTTACAGGACACGTGAAGGATCCTGGCTTAGCTTAAGTGTAACAACAACATAAAAAACCATTGACTGAAGTGAGGATAACAAAATCAATTTATGTTTTTAAACAATCACTCAAGCTATTCTGTGAGATTAGAAGGGAAGTAAGGGTGAAAGTGATGATGCTAAGATAGGAGGTAAACGCTGCCCTAAAAAACATTCAGTCACATCCAGGCCATAAGAAACACATATGAACAATGAAAAGCATCATAAAACAGAGGTATAAACAGTAAGAGCTCTAACTCACAGGAAAGTGGAAAGAACAATGATTACAGATGAGAAGATTTGAATTCTAATCCCATATTCAACACCAATCATCAGCTGAATGGAGGCAGGACAGGTGTTGGGCCACTAGCTGGTTGTCCCTTTTGCTTAACACTTCTATGCCATGGTTCGTTGTTGTTGTTTAATCCCTTGAACTAGATAAAAACAAGTTCATAATGAGATTTTAAAATCTTCAATGTCCTCCTATGCTAGGGGGATGTAAAGTGAGGGACATACTATTTGGGGAAATACAACCACAGTGTGTGCTTAGAGTTCAGCTCAGTTGTTAAAAGTGTAAGAGACCCTAAGGTCAGAGAAACACATCCAGTTACAGGTCCAGAAAAACCTTCCCATCATTTATTTAGTTTTTGAGACAGGGTCTTGCTCTGTCACCCAGGCTGGAGTGCACTGGCACAACCATGACTTACTGAAGCCTCAACCTCCCAGGCTCAAGTGATCCTCCAGCATCCGCCTCTCAAGCAGCTGGGACTACAGGCATGCACCACCACATCCAGCTCATTTGTGTATTTTTCAGAGATGAGGTTTTGCTATGTTGCCCAGGCTAGTGAAGTCCTGGGCTCAAGCAGTCCTCCTGCCTTAGCCTCCAAAAGTGCTGGGATTACAGGTATGAGGCACTGTGTTTGGCCACCCATCCCATCATTTAATGAACCTTATATAGCAGGCAATACTCTAAATGCTTTACAAATACGAACTCATTTAATCCTTACTCCAGTCCTCTGTGAGAGGTGTGGTAATTTTCTGCATTTTATACTGTAGGAAAATGAGAGACAGAGAATATAACCACTCTAGGTCACCATCTATTAAGTTATGCAGCAGAGACCAGAGTTCATGCTTTCAGCCATCAACCCCTTTGCTAAGGTGACCACCCCTACCCTATCCCCAGAGGGAAAGCTTGCCTTAATTTATACGTAGTGCCAGAGTCCATTTTTCTACCCTACAACCTGATTTTGCAACCAGAGTGATTTTTTCCTAAAATACAAATTTGGTCATTTTCTTTTATGAGTCTAACAGCCTGCTCTATGAGCTGGCTCCTGTCCATGAGCCTCTAGTTTGCAGTCTCTGATAATCTCCCCACATTCTAGACCTTACTCAATTCCCACCCACACCAAACTACCAAACTTGCAGCTCATCACAAACCACTAACCATCACCACCTCCTTTACATAACTTCCACCTGGCTTTCAGTACGCAGCTTAAATATCATCTCCTTCCAGAAGCTCCAACTGCACCCTGAGCACCATCTGGACAGTGACCTTGAGGGCTAGGGTGAGATTCCATTCTGGCAAGGCAGACTGGGAAACCTCTATTTACCACCTTGGGGGCACTAGTGAAATGTAATTCCTCTGTACCTAGTAGTGCTATGAAAGCTGCATGGCAAGAAAGAAGCACCAGAATTTAAAAGGCTCATGAAGGACTGCAAGAGGTGTTTCAAAGAACAATATGAGGCCAGAGAGGGCTACATGTGTTTGAAATGTGACCAAAATATTACAGAGAATAAAAATCTATTTTCAAAGGTGGAATGATCAAACAGGTTTTGCTGTACCCTTATTTTATTTTTTTTGAGACAGAGTCTGTCACCCATTCTGTAGTGCAGTGGTGCGATCTTGGCTCACTGCAGCCTCTGCCTCCCAGGCCCAAGTGATTATCCCACTTCAGCCTCTCAAGTAGCTGGTACTAAGGCATGTGCCACCATGCCAGGCTGATTTTGTACTTTTAGTAGAGAGAGGGTTTCACCATGTTGGCCAAGCTGGTCTCAAACTCCTGGCTTCAAGTGATCCACCCACCTCAGCCTCCCAAAGTGCTGAGATCACAGGGGTGAGCTACCAGGCCCAGACTGTACACTTATTTTAAGAAGGATATGAGGATTCTCCCTTCTTTCCTACCTGGTTCTTCTCAAAATGATGCCATCAACTGCTGTAAGGTAAGCAAGATGGTTTGATGCATAAAGTCAGACCTGGGAACATGAAGGAATGAATGTCTCCTCAATGTCACATGAGCAGTGAGGGGCCTTCATCAAGGTTAGGAGTCTAAGCCGGAGATAAGGTAGCCTGGGCAATGCAACTATGAATCTAAGAGATTGGCCTGGGGAATCACAAATGGTATGAACATGATGCTTTTAAAGCATCTGAAACCTGTGATTTCACTGCAAATACACATGTATTGCTTCACTGCTTAGAATCTCTGGTTACCCCCTACTGCCCTTAAAATGCCATTTCTTTCCTCTTAGATGCTGACATGTCTTACAGACACTGAATGATCTAGTTACTATTCACTCTTCAGCACATCTCTTGCTTCTCTGAGTGGTCTTGAACGTCTCTCATTTCCTCTCTTCTAACTCTCAGTGACCTCTGGAACTATGACCATCATGTTTTTCTTCTGCCTGAAACACTGATCCCTATCTCTCTGCTTGGAAAACTATTTATCCTTCAGTTTTTGGTGGAAGTGTGACCTATTCCATCAAGCCTGCTTGGATCACCTCAGCCCCTGTGCATCCCATTTTCTGTACCAGTATGCATCAGCCCTGCTCACAGAGACTTCCGTGTGTCTCATTCACTCTGGTATTCCCAATGAGTACCTGATACAGAATAGATGTTCGATACTTATTAAATATACAAAGAAAGAAAAGGAGAGAATGGTTTTTATTTTTTTCAAAGCAATACAGTAGCTTGGCAAATAGGGATTTTATATAAGACTCTTCACATTGGTAAAACAAACAGAATATCATAACCCTAATCTGCTCCAGGATTGGGGATAACTTGATCTTGCTTTATTTACCCAGGACTATGTCCTCTCAGCTCCCTGAGGCCAAGTGTGCCAAGCAAATAAGGAGCCTGCATCTAGGACCCTGGGAATCTGAGAGGGGCTCCAAGGAAAGCAAAGAGACATTGCCATCTCTGGCTGTACTTGATTGCTGAGCCTCATGGTCCTACATAACCAATATGAAACTCTCTCCCTCTCTCTCTCAATCCAATCTCTTCTGAGCTAGGGCACATCTACCCCTCATACTATTGGCAAAGGGGGAACATCTCCTCAGTTTGGTATTAACTCTGAGTATAAGATTTTGTGTTTATATGGTAAATAAACAAGGTTTAAGCATTTACATTATTTAACAGTCCAAGGGCAATTTTAGTTATTTAAAATGCCGGGTATTTACTTACATATTTTCAAATGAGTTAAAACAAACATATTCTATCTACCATATGTCTTAACATAGAAAGGCCACAGGCTTTAGATCAAGACAAATCTGGGTTCTGAAATTTACTACTATGTGACCTGGGGGAACTTACTTAACTTCTCTCAACTCCATTTCCTAAGAAGATAAAGGACAGGGCAAAATGGTGGTATGAACAGTAGGAATGCTTCGTGTAATGACACATGTCTTGGAGCCTCCTTTCCTATGTGCCAGGCTCCATGCTGGGCACTAGGGATACAGCAGAGAATGAAAATGTCATGGTTCCCAAGCTCTTGAACTAACAATCTAGAATATGATCAGGTAATTACAAGTGCGATGAGTGTTAGAAAAACAAAGTGCATGGTATCACGTGAATGGATAACATGTATTAAATGTGCAGCTAACCATGGGGTATGGGGGGCACACAGGAAGGGGTATGGCTATGAAGGGATAGCAAGAAGGAGTTCTCTGTCATGATGAAACTGCTCTGAATCCTGGTTGCAGCAGTGATGATATATATCTATGCATATGTTAAAATTCACAAAACTGTATACCAAAAGGAAAAAGTTAATTGTACTGTATATTTTAAAAATAATAAAACATATAGCACTGTGTTCAGCACATAGGAGTAGCAAAAACACTAGAAGTAATAGTAATTACTTATACTATTAAATAGCCTGAGGGGACACTGAGTAGGTGGAGAGACCAGGCTGCACATTTGAGCTCCTGACTTCCAATTCTGCCAAATGGGGTACTCATCTCGCTCTACTGTGCAACTCCTGTTGCTTCTGTTCACCTTTCTTATTTCCCCTAAAGGAAGTCTTAGTTCGAAGGACATCTGATACGGTTTGGCTGTGTCTCCACCCAAATCTCATCTTGAACTGTAGATCTCATAATCCCCACATGTCATGGGAGGGACCCTGTTGGAGGTAATTGAATCATGGGGGAGGTCACTTCCATGCTGTTCTCGTGATAGTGAATTCTCACAAGATCTCATGGTTTTATAAGGGGCTTTCCTTCCCCTTTGCTCTGCACTTCTCCTTTCTGCAACCATGTGAAGAAGGATGTGTTTGCTTCCCCTTCCACCATGATTGTAAGTTTCCTGAGGCCTCCCCAGCCATGCTGAACTGTGAGTCAATTAAATCTCTTTTCTTCATAAATTACCCAACCTCTGGTATGTCTTTATTAGCAGCATGAGAATAAACTAATACAAATCTATCAAGCACCTATGTTTAATCCCCCCAACATCACAATAAAATGGGTGTCACTCCATTTTGCCAACAGTGAAACTGGGGTACAGATAGTTTCAGTAACTCTACTGGTATGTGGCAGAGATAGGATTTGAACCTAGTTCTTCAGACTCCAAGTTAAGGGATCTTTCCATCTTCCCAGTGGCACAAAACTTTGTGTAATTAATCTCCTTGGCTTCTGTTACTCTGTGGCCTTTGCACTTTAGTGTTGCTTGCGTTATTTTAATTTGGTTATTGCTTACTAGTAATTGCATACGTGTCTGATTGCTAAAATGTTTTGGCAATGGCTCTGCATTACTCTTCTGGAAACTTCAGAAAATTTTGATGGGGCACCAGCACAGGATGCAAATCAGACCCTTCATAATTAGAGTAACCTAGCTCTTGACATAATACACTTTAAAATTACTCATATTCATTTTAACAAATGTTTAACTTTATTTTTGCTCCAGATAAACATGAGTTAAATGTGTACTCCACTTGAAGTAAAACAGTATCAAGCCCCTTCCTGACTTACCATATAATTCAATTTGGCAGAAATCACTTCTGACTCACAAAACAGTAACTTTGAGGCAGTTTTCCTCAAAATTGAACTCTAAATTATTTCATTTACAAAGAATCAGTCTTACACGCAATTTATAACACACAAATGCCTACCTACCTCTGTTCAGGAATACATCTGCAGCCTGATGAAGGAAGATTCCAGAAGGTGAATAATTGCGAGCTTAAAAATTCTGTTTCTCTTTTAGGCTTTCTACACAGTAGGCTATTACATCCTCTTCTTGCAAAGGAAACTGCTTTTTAATGATTTTATTTTCCTTTTCCCATTTTTCAAAAAATCTAGTATGCCAGAACTTAATGAGTTCTAACTGGAAAAGACTCCTTGGGCCTTTCACCAAATATAAGATTGTTCCAAACAGAAATCTATCTATTAAACAGGGAGCTGAAGTCATTTCAGAAACAAGCAGGTGGTGTCCATTCATCTTCAGGTATACTGATTGCAGGGCCAACCAAGGATGTCAAGAATGACCAGCTTAAATTTTAGCTCTACTCCAACAAGAGCCACATCACATGCACCTGAACTCCGGGGAATCCATAGACTAAAACAGCCAGCGTTAGCCATCTGGGTGGTTGTGAGGTACCCACCCCCTCTTATGGAGTGCCAACTAAGAAGGAGAGGTTCCAGACATAACCTCAGACGTTTCCTGTGGAGACCAACAGAAATACCCAGATGTAGGGGAGGAAATACACAAAGCCAAGGAGTGGGCTTTGAGGTATTTGTTCCAGCTTAAGGAAACGACGGTTTTGCCTTCCTTTACTCACTGCACAGAGCTCTGGAGATTTGCAAACCTCTTCATTCCTCTTCCCCTGAGACTAGTGCTCTCCACACGAAGCACATGACTGTGAGGCGGAATTGAAAAACAGTCGGCGTGCAAGAGACTCGTTAGAAATGCTTCCCTAGTTTTCATTCGGGATGACACTGGCGCCCTCGTGTGGCAGGTAAGTCAATCCTCCGCGTGCATGGGATGCTGGTGCTCTTCCACGCCTGTTAGTTTTGGTACATGTCAACCCATTGCAGGGGACCTGTGCTCCTAAGTGGTGATTATACTACTAAATTTTAAACTAAAATTATTCCTCACATAGTGGACAACAGGTTAAAAAAATGTCTGCAAAGAAACTACAGATAGAAAACATGAGCAAGTAAGAACATGTCAGAGCTGGCACTTGATATTCCCAGGAATGACAATCCAGTCATATCTGACAATCGTCATCATCATATCTAGCCAAAACACTCTGAAACGCTCAAGGGGATGGGTGAAATATGGAATTATACTCGCTATTGTTAATGATGGATTTTGCCTTGATATATAGCTAATGATAGCACGAAGTCTTTGCTCTCAGCAAGACAGTAAATGAGTTACTGTATGAAAAACACTTAAATCAATGCCTGGCATACAATTAACACTGTATCACTGTATCACTGTTAGCTGTTATTTTAAAACATTGCCTTTTCATCTTTACTGCCCTTCAATTATTAAAACATTTAAAAAATGTTTAATGTATCTTAATAATTTTAAAATAATTATATACTTTACAGATATACAGTAGTAGGTTATATACCAATAAATGATCAATAAATGAACAAACACTTTAGGGTGCCTTTTTTTTTTTAAGAGACAAGGTCTTGCTCTGTCACCCAAGCTGGAGTTCAGTGGCATGATCATAGTTCACTGCAGCCTCAATCTCCTGTTTTCAAGCCATCCTCCCACCTCAGCCTCCTGAGTAGCTGGGATGATGGGTGTACCACCACACTAGGCTAATTTATTTTTTATTTTTATTTTTGTAGAGATGAGGTCTCCCTATTTTGCTCAGGCTAGTCTTGAACTCCTGGCCTCAAGCTATCCTCTCACCTTGCTCCCCCCAAGAAGCTAGGACTACAGGCATGTGCCACCACATCTGGCTAATTTTTAAATCTTTTGTGGAGAGGGTCTTGCTATGTTGCCCAGGCTGGGTCTCAAACTCCTGGCTTCAAGCGACCCTCCTGCCTTGATCTCCCAACGCTTTGAAATTACAGGCATGAGTCACCACACCCTGCCAAAAAAATTGTTTTTAACTTATGATTTGGAGACGGTTAATTTAGAAATAGTTGTCCGAAGGGAAAAAGTGGTATCCTCCTAGTAGCATTCACAGGTCCTTGTCTTATTTAATATTATTCTTCCCTTTGCTACCCTAACTATTCAGGTGTTTACACAACTGGTAGAGGGGCCATATCAACAGTACGAAAGGCCTATCGTAGATGTAGAAATCCCACTTTGAGTGACATCTCATGGTTGATTTTTACAAAATGTCCTATATGAGTACAGAATGCACTTTCCAACCCTTCTCTCCCACTGCCAAAGAAAAGGGACTGATCACTTCCCCTTGGGGAAACAAAGTTACCATATTCTCCTGTTTCCCCACTATATATGTGATTATATGGTTTGATTTCCATAAAGTTTCTGGCCAGCTTTCCAGGAATCACAGGGAAGATGATAATGCACAGTCCAGAGTACCTGCTATAGGCATTCCATCCACGGGGCTTTCAATGTCCGGTTTTTCATTTGATCCTCACAGTACCACAGTGAAAGGGAGAAGAATAAGCCAATGAGGAGGTAGAGATGAGAGAACATTTGAGTGACTTCATGAAAGCCCTTCCTAGGGCCCACGTTCTATTGCTGTCCACATGGAGCCATGACCCTACAGTGTAGTTCACTTTTTACCATACCTCTTTTTTTGACTAAATTGTTCAGATACTCTGCTCTGCAGTGGAGGAAAAAAAATCCCTTAATTTCATATACCTTAATGAATATGCTGCTTCCTTCTCAGCATATGACAATATGAATTGTAGGTTTCTTTGGTTGAATTCCTCCAACATAATGAGACAGTAAGGTGCAGGATAGGTTTAGTAAGTTTGGCTTTTGTTTTTAAATGGCAATTTAGACCTGTCTTAAAATATTAATTTATAAAAGGAAGTACAAAGTTTGTAACAGTTTTTGCTAAACTGCATTGTGACTTATTCTAGAATCAACTCGGGAATATTCTTAAACTATTAGTTACACATCAACAACTTCTCCCTAAATTAGTTTATGGAAAAAACGTAAGTACTGTGAAATAATACTGAAGTGCAGTTGCCAATCCACTATTAGAAACAACAACAACAATAGATAATATTTATTAAGCACTTACCCCATGCACTATTCTAAGCACTTTTCATATTTTAACTCATTTTGCTCTAATAAGCCTATGAAATAGCACCTATTATCACCAATCTACAGATGGGAAAATTGAGGTATGGAGAAGCCAACTGACTTGTACAAGATAACACAACTAGTAAGGGGGAGAGACAGGATTCAAACTCATGTATTCATGCTTATCCAATCAGAAGGCTTTTTTTTGCTTCCCATGGTTTATGCAAATGATGGTCTTTCTATAATTTAGCAAGAAAATGGACTATAAAGAGAAGATGATAATTTCATTTTAGCTCCATTTTTCACCTGAGTAAGAGCTATTACAGTTTCTGAGTTGACAGGGGACACTGCTAACTAACTCCCATATCAAAAGAGAAACCATAATGGAAATGAGAAAATATTTAGTATCAAATTGTATTGAAATTATACATATCAACACTAGGAATTATTCTTCCTTGATGTCTGACTTTCCCAAAGAGATTTTCCTGCTCCATGTCTCAACTGCTAATGGATACAGAGGCAGCATGGTGTAAGTCTAGATGCTGACGCCAGACTGCTTGGGTTCAACCAACATCTACACTTTCTAGCTCTGTGCCTCAGCTTCCTCACCAGTCAAAAAAAGGCAATAATAATACATATTTATGCACATATTACAGTTTGGGCACTCCTAATCCAAAAGTCTGGAAAATGCTCTGAAATGCAAAACTTTTGAGCACGGACATGACATCACAAGTGGAGAATTCTATACCTGATCTCAGTGGGTCATGGTAGAAGCACAGGCACACTACATCTCGTTTATTTAGCAACCCCAGGGAAAAGAAAACTACCTTCAGGTTATGTGTATAAGGTGCATACAAAACACGAATGAATTTTGTGTTTAAACTTAGGTCTCATTCCCAAGATATCTTATTATGTATATGCAAATAGTCCAAAATCTGAAAAAATCTGAAATCCAAAACACTTCTGGTTTCAGGCATTTTGGATAAGGGATACTCAGCCTATATGAGGTTAAATGAATCAATACTGGCAAGGCACTAAAATCAGTGTCTGGTACATGAGTGCTGAGTATTATTTATGTTTTTTTTTTTTTTTTAGAAGAAATGAAAGAAGAAAATAAAGTTTATTGCCCCTGACAATGTTCTTCCCACTTAAAGCTGTGGGAAGTCAGATTATAAGTGAAGCAAGAAGAAATTTCCATCTCAACATGATTTATTTTCCTTGCACCTTACATTTTGCCACAGTGGGAAACTATAGTAAAACCATGTCGTGTTCTCAGCTACCATGTACATCTTGGTCAAACCTGGTCTTCAGAGTCATCCAACACCCACCAAGAAGGGATCTTTAAAGGGACTCTAGCTGACATCAGTCTCCTCAATTCCTGGGTATAAAATCATCCATCTTAATCACTGGCAAGAGTTCTATTTCCCTAGAACCAAAAGAGTTTTGAAAGAAACCACTGCATTACTGACCAAAAAAAAAAAAAAACGGGCCAGGTGCAGTGGTTCATGCTTATAATCCCAGCACTTTGGGAGGCCACGGTGGGCGGATCACAAAGTCAGGAGATCCAGACCATCCTGGCTAACATGGTGAAACCCCGTCTCTACTAAAAATACAAAAAATTAGCTGGGTGTGGTGGCGGGCACCTGTAGTCCCAGCTACCCAGGAGGCTGAGGCAGGAGAATGGCATGAACCCAGGAGGCAGAGCTTGCAGTGAGCCAAGATCACACCACTGCACTCCAGCCTGGGCAACAGAGGGAGACCTTGTCTCAAAGAAAAAAAAAAAAAAATCTAAGAAGAAAAGAAAATTCTTATTTTCTTCATATGAGCAGAACAAGGAACAAAATGTTAGCATAATAAAATGAGATGAATAAAAGGCTGCTCCTATTATATTTTTATAGCTGACATCATTGCAGGGAGCCAACTGCCCAAAGGGCCGCTGTTGTAGAACCAGAAGCAATCTTCATTTCATGTTTTGGGGGTGAAAGAGTACTTCTTACAAAAACAGATAAAAAGAATGGCAAAACCTCCGTTCAGAAAGTTGAAATAGTCCCTTTCTCATGTTCCTTGTGCCTCTCCCTGCCCCATTTTGATTCTATTTGCCTGGAGTTCCCACAGTGCTGCCCCGTCCTCTGCTGAGAAAGATAATCAGCTTTCCTCTCCCCTGCTGATGGTCTTGGCTGAGATGCTGACACAGCCATCTCCTGTTATTGTAATTAGACACTGAACTAGCAGATTCTGAAACCGCACACTTTGATGTGTTTTGGCTAAATTAAACAACACAAGGGTGCTCCTAAGGAAGTAGACTTGGAATGCATGTGTTCAGAAGTCTAGTCTCAAGTCAAAAACAATCTGTCCCAAATAGGGAGTCAGATGTGGGCAAAAAAATGCCCTGGTTATGGCCACAATACCCTAAATATTTCCCACCTACGCATCTTATGTAAGTACATGCACTTCTTATCTTAATGCTAGGTTATGACATGCCTTTCACAGTGATCTCTTTCTCCTTCCACAGAGAAGTCACCTGGTACCGTCCTCCTCTTATCTCATTCCTGGAATGACTAAATATTTGGAAACTAAAAAGCAAAATCTCTTGGAAAAGCTGTGTTTTCACCTGAGGATGGCAATCAGTGTGATAAATAAAGACTCTTTATAACCTTCCAAGTCAAAGGAAAGAAAACCTAGCAATGGTGATTCATGTCCACAAATCTTGAGCTGGTTAATTTAAAAGCCTTCTGTGGGAATCAGGAGGCCGTTGGGAATAAGGTGTTGTCCTCAACAAGCTTACAGCAGCTTTCCTAAGAGACAGTCTCATGAAAGTGTCTTTTGGAAGTGCTAGAATTGTAGACATGCTTCTTTCCTGGCCACCCATCCTATATTCCCAAATCAGTACCCAGAGGTATAGGCACGTTAAGAGGCTTGCAGTTGCTTTGCTATCTGCCAGACTGTGGGCTTACAGCTCTTCACATTAAGCTACCCAAAAATGATCCAGGCACAAGAAAAGTTCTACCTTCATTTGTCACTGAGAACACCCATCTCTACTACGCTACATACCCGCTTAATCAAATATCTCAAAATGTTGCTTTCTTTTTTTTCTTTTTTTGGGACAGAGTCTTGCTTGGTCCCCCAGGCTGGAGTGCACTGGCGTGATCTCGGCTCACTGCAAGATCTGCCTCCCGGGTTCACGCCATTCTCCTGCCCCAGCCTCCCAAGAAGCTGGGAATACAGGCGCATGCTGCCAAGCCCAGCTAATTTTCTGTATTTCAGAAGAGACAGGGTTTCACTGTGTTGCCCAGGCTAGTCGCGAACTCCTGAACTCAGGCAATCAGCCTGCCTTGGCTTCCCAAAGTGCTGGGATTACAGGCGTGAGCCACTGTGCCCAGCCAAAATGTTGCTTTCTTAACCCCAAAGGAGAACTGCTTATTGTTTCTGTATTATAAGTTATATCACTAAACTCTTAACAAAACAAAACAAAACAAAACCTAGATCTATTAGAGAGTGTTGGAGATGGAGACTAGAAAAATTCAACCACATCCCCTTGCATTTCTTCAGGCTAAACTACTACAGTGCAGAACACCTTAAAACATTTAAATTTGCATGCCTTTTGTTTGTTGTTGTTGTTGTTTTACTTCTTTCAGACATTGCTTCTTTAGCTCCTGATCCAGATGGAACCTGAAATTAATTTGTATTTTCTTTCTTGTAAGTCAGGTGCCACTGTCAAGAGCTCAAACACGAGTCCGTTCCAAGATGGCCTAATGGAAACAGCTCCAATCTGCAACTCCCAGCGTGATTGACGCAGAAGACCGTGATTTCTGCATTTTGAACTGGAGGTACCTGCTTCGTCTCATTAGGACTGGTTGGGCAGTGGGTGCAGCCCGCAGAGGGCGAGCAGAAGCAGGGCAGGGCATCACCTCACCCGGGAAGTGTAAGGGGTCAGGGAATTCTCTTTCCTAGCCAAGGGAAGCCATGACAGACTGTACCTGGAAAATCAGGACACTTCTGCCCAAATACCACACTTTTCCAATGGCTTTAACAAATGGCACACCAGGAGATTATATCCTGCACCTGGCTCAGCGGGTCCCACGCCCACAGAGCCTTGCTCACTGCTAGTACAGCAGTCTGAGATCCACCAGTGAGGCAGCAGCCTAGCAGGGGAAGGGGGGTCCACCATTGCTGAGGCTTGTGTAGGTAAACAAAGCAGCTGGAGAAGCTGAAACTGGGCAGAGCCCACCACAGCTCTGCGAGGCCTGCTGCCTCTGTAGACCCCACCTCTAGGGGCAGGGCATAGCTGAACAAAAGGCAGCAGAAACTTCTGCAGACTTAAACGTCCCTGTCTGACAGCTCTGAAGAGAGCAGTGGTTCTCCCAGCACAGTGTTTGAGCTCTGAGAATGGACAGACTGCCTCCTCAAGTGAGTCCCTGACTCTCAAGTAGCATAACTGGGAGACATCTCCCAGTAGGGGCCGACTGACACTTCATACAAGTGGGTGCCCCTCTGGGACTAAGCTTCCAGAGGAAGGACCAGGCAGCAATATTTGCTGTTCTGCAGCCTCCGCTGGTGATACCCAGGCAAACAGGGTCTGGAGTGGAACTCCAGGAAACTCCAGCAGACCTGCAGCTGAGGGACCTGACTCTTAGAAGGAAAACTAACAAACAGAAAGGCATAGCATCAACATCAACAAAAAGGACATCCACACCAAAACCCCATCTGTAGGTCACTAGCATCAAAGACCAAAGGTAGATAAAACCACAAAGATGGGGAGAAACCAGAGCAGAAAAGCTGAAAATTCTAAAAACCAGAGCTCCTCTTCACCTCAAAGGATCGCAGCTCCTCTCCAGCAACGGAACAAAATTGGATGGAGAATGACTTCGATGAGCTGACAGAAGTAGGCTTCAGAAGGTCGGTAATAACAAACTTCTCTGAGATAAAGGAAGATGTTTGAACCCATCTCAAAGAAGCTAAAAACCTTGAGAAAAGATTAGATGAATGGCTAACTAGAATAAACAGTGTAGAGAAGACCCTAAATGACCTGATGGAGCTGAAAACCATGGCACAAGAACTACGTGACACATGCACAAGCTTCAGTAGCCAATTCGATCAACTGGAAGAAAGGGTGTCAGTGACTGAAGATCAAATTAATGAAATAAAGCGAGAAGCGAAGTTTAGAGAAAACAAAGTAAAAAGAAATGAACAAAGCCTCCAAGAAATATGGGACTATGTGAAAAGACCAAATCTACATTTGATTGGTGTACCTGAAAGTGATGGGGAGAATGGAATCAAGTTGGAAAACACTCTGCAGGATAAGATCCAGGAGAAGTTCCCCAGGCTAGCAAGGCAGGCCAACATTCAAATTCAGGAAACACAGAGAACACCACAAAGATACTCCTCGAGAAGAGCAACCCCAAGACACATAATTGTCAGATTCACCAAAGTTGAAATGAAGGGAAAAATGTTAAGGGCAGCCAGAAAGAAAGGCTACCCACAAAGGGAAGCCAATCAGACCAACAGCAGATCTCTCAGTAGAAACCCTACAACCCAGCAGAGAGTGAGGGCCAATATTCAACATTCTTAAATAAAAGAATTTTCAACCCAGAATTTCATATCCAGACAAACTAAGCTTCATAAATGAAGGAGAAATAAAATCCTTTACAGACAAGCAAATGCTGAGAGATTTTGTCACCACCAGGCCTGCCTTACAAGAGCTCCTGAAGGAAGCACTAAACATGGAAAGGAACAACTGGTACCAGCCACTGCAAAAACATACCAAATTGTAAAGACCACTGATGCCAGGAAGAAACTGCATCAACTAATGGATAAAATAACCAGCTAACATCATAATGACAGGATCAAATTCACACATAACAATATTAACCTTGAATGTGAATGGGCTAAATGCTCCAATTAAAAGATGCAGACTGGCAAATTGGATAGAGTCAAGACTCATCAGTGTGCTGTATTCAGGAGACCCATCTCACGTGCAGAGACACACATAGACTCAAAATAAAGGGGTGGAGGAAGATCTACCAAGTAAATGCAAAGAAAAAAAAAGCAGGGTTGCAATCCTAGTCTTTGATAAAACAGACTTTAAATCCACAAAGATCAAGAGAGACAAAGAAGGCCATTACATAATGGTAAAGGGATTAATTCAACAAGAAGAGTTAACTATCCTAAATATGTATGCACCCAATACAGGAGCACCCAGATTCATAAAGCAAGTCCTTATGGACCTACAAAGAGACTTAGACTCCCACACAATAATAATGGGAGACTTTAACACCGCATTGTCAATATTAGATCAATGAGACAGAAGGTTAACAAGGATATCCAGGACTTGAACTCAGCTCTGCACTAAGCGGACCTAATAGACATCTACAGAACTCTGCACCCCAAATCAACAGACCATAACATTCTTCTCAGCACATCGCACTTATTCCAAAATAGTTGGAAGTAAAGCACTCCTCAGCAAATGTAAAAGAACAGAAATCACAACAAACTGTCTCTCAGACCACAGTGCAATCAAATTAGAACTCAGGATTAAGAAACTCACTCAAAATCACACAACTACATGGAAACTGAATAATCTGCTCTTGAATGACTATCGGGTAAATAACAAAATGAAGGCAGAAATAAAGATGTTCTTTGACACCAATGAGAACAAAGACACAACATACCAGAATCTCCAGGACACATTTAAAGTGGTGTGTAGAGGGAAATTTATAGCACTAAATGCCCACAAGAGAAAGCAGGAAAGATCTAAAATTGACATCCTAACATCACAATTAAAAGAACTAGAGAAGCAAGAGCAAACAAATTCAAAAGCTAGCAGAAGGCAAGAAATAACTAAGATCAGAACAAAACTGAAGGAGACAGAGACAGAAAAAACTCTTCAAAAAATCAATGAACTCAGGAGCTGGTTTTTTGAAAAGATCAACAGAATTGTTAGACTGCTAGCAAGACTTATAGAGAAGAAAAGAGAGAAGAATCAAATAGATGCAATAAAAAATGATAAAGGGGATATCACCACCAATCCCATAGAAATACAAACTACCATCAGAGAATATTATAAACACCTCTATGCAAATAAACTAGAAAATCTAGAAGAAATGGATAAATTCCTGGACACGTACACCCTCCCAAGACTAAACCAGGAAGAAGTTGACTCTCTGAATAGACCAATAACAGGCTCCGAAATTGAGGAAATAATTAATAGCCTACCAACCAAAAACAGTCCAGGACCAGACAGATTCACAACTGAATTCTACCAGAGGTACAAAAAGGAGCTGGTACCATTCCTTCTGAAACTATTCCAATCAATAGAAAAAGAGGGTACTCTCCCTAACTCATTCTATGAGGCCAGCATCATCCTGATACCAAAGCCTGGCAGAGACACAACAAAAAAAGAGAATTTTAGACCAATATCCCTGATGAACATCAATGGGAAAATACTCAACAAAATACTGGCAAACCAAATCCAGCAGCTCATCAAAAAGCTTATCCATCACGGTCAAGTTGGCTTCATCCCTGGGATGCAAGGCTGGTTCAACATATGCAATCAATAAACGTAATCCATCACATAAACAGAACCAATGACAAAAACCACGATTACCTCAATAGATGCAGAAAAGGCCTTTGACAAAATCCAACAACTCTTCATGCTAAAAACTCTCAATAAACTAAGTATTGATGGAATGTATCTCAAAATAATAAGAGCTATTTATGACAAACCCATAATCAATATCATACTGAATGGGCAAAAACTGGAAGCATTCCCTTTGAAAACTGGCACAAGACAGGGATGCCCTCTCTCACCACCCCTATTCAACATAGTGTTAGAAGTTCTGGTCAGGGCAATCAGGCAAGAGAAAGAAATAAAGTATATTCAATTAGGAAATGAGGAAGTTTGTCCCTGTTTGCAGATGACATGATTGTATATTTAGAAAACCTCACCATCTCAGCCCAAAATATCCTTAAGCTGATAAGCAACTTCAGCAAAGTCTCAGGATACAAAATCAATGTGCAAAAAACATAAGCATATAAGCATTCCTATATACCAATAACAGAGAGCCAAATCATGAGTGAACTCCCATTCACAATTGCTACAAAGATAATAAAATACCTAGGAATACAACTTACAAAGGATGTGAAGGACCTCTTCAAGGAGAACTACAAACCACTGCTTAATGAAATAAAAGAGGACACAAACAAATGGAAGAACATTCCATGCTCGTGGATAGGAAGAATCAATATTGTGAAAATGGCCATGCTGCCCAAAGTAATTTATAGATTCAAAGCCATCCCCATCAAGCTTCCAATGACTTTCTTCACAGAATTGATAAAAACTACTTTAAAGTTCATATGGAACCAAAAAGGAGCCCACATTGCCAAGACAATCTTAAGCCAAAAGAACAAAGCTGGAGGCATCATGCTACCTGACTTCAAACTACACTACAAGGCTAGAGTAACTAAAACAGCATGGTACTGGTATCAAAACAGAGAGATAGACCAATGAAACAGAACAGAGGCCTCAAAAATAACACCACACATCTACAACCATCTGAGCTTTGACGAACCTGACAAAAACAAGACATGGGGAAAGGATTCCCTATGTAATAAATGGTGCTGGGAAAACTGGCAGGCCATATGTAGAAAGCTGAAACTGGATCCCTTCCTTACATCTTATACAAAAATTAATTCAAGATGGATTAAAGACTTAAATGTTAGACCTAAAATCATAAAAAGCCTAGAAGAAAACCTAGGCAATACCATTCAGGACATAGGCATGGGCAAGGACTTCATGACTAAAATACCAAAAGCAATGGCAACAAAAGCCAAAATAGACAAATGGGATCTAATTAAACTGAAGAGTTTCTGCACAGCAAAAGAAACTACCATCCGACTGAACAGGCAACCTACAGAATGGGAGAACATTTTTGCAGTCTACCCATCTGACAAAGGACTAATATCCAGAATCTACAAAGAAGCAAATTGACAAGAAAAAACAAAACATCAAAAAGTGGGCAAAGGATATGAACAGACACTTCTTAAAAGAAGACGTTTATTTAGCCAACACACACATGAAAAAAATGCTCATCATCACTGATCATCAGAGAAATGCACATCAAAACCACAATGAGATACTATCTCACACCAGTTAAGAGTGGCGATTAAAAAGGTCAGGAAACAACAGGGTGCTGGAGAGGATGTGGAGAAATAGGAACGCTTTTACACTGTTGGTGGGAGTGTAAACTAGTTCAACCATTGTGGAAGAGAGTGTGGCGATTCCTCAAGGATCTAGAACTAGAAATACCATTTGACCCAGCCATCCCATTACTGGGTATACCCAAAGGATTATAAATCATGCTACTATAAAGACACATGCACACGTATGTTTATTGTAGCACTATTCACAATAGCAAAAACTTGGAACCAACCTGAATGTCCACCAATGATAGACTGGATTAAGAAAATGTGGTACATATACACCATGGAATACTATGCAGCCATAAAAAAGGATGAGTTCATGTCCGTTGTAGGGACAAGGATGAAGCTGGAAACCATCATTCTTAGCAAACTATCACAAGGCTAGAAAACCAAACACCACACGTTCTCACTCATAGGTGGGAATTGAACAATGAGAACACTTGGACAGAGGGTGGGGAACATCACACATTGGGGCCTGTCATGGGGTGGGGGGAGGGGGAGGGATAGCATTAGGAGAAATACCTAATGAAAATGATGAGTTAATGGGTGCAGCACACCAACATGGCACATGTATACCTATGTAACAAACCTGCACGTTGTGCACATGTACCCTAGAACTTAAAGTATAATTAAAAAAAATAAAATAAAATACCAAATTACCACCAATTAAATTAAAAAAAAAAAAAAAAAAAAAAAAAAAAAGAGAGAGCTCAAACACAGGAAATGACATTGCTTCAGTAAATGCCTCATGGAAGCCAAGAGAGGCAGAAAACAGTTACATTATTTTCTCTACCAAAAAAAAAAGTTTTTAAGGTTTGCTTTAAAATGGGAGGCTGAAAGATCATGTGTATTACAGGATAAAATAATTCTTTATGAATTGGCATTTGGGATGGCTAAGGGTTGTCTTAAAATCTTTACACCAATTCATAATAATCTGTAGTAGAAAAGGCCATCTCACTGGGTGCAGTGGCTCATGTCTGTACTCCCAACACTTCAGGAGCCTGAGGTGGGCAGATCACCTGAGGTCAGAAGTTCAAGACCAGCCTGGCCAACATAGCGAAACCCCGTCTCTACTAAAAATACAAAAATTAGCTGGGCATGGTGGTGCTTGCCTGTAATCCCAGCTACTCAGGAGGCTGAGGCAAGAGAAGAGCTTGAACCTGGGAGGCAAAGGTTGCAGTGAGCTGGGATTATGCCACTGCACTCCAGCCTGGGCGACAGAGTGACACTTCATCTCAAAAAAAGAAAAGGTCATCTTGTTGCTACCCAGCTACCATATTGCCACTCAATATAAAAAAGGTCATCAAATATAAAGTCATACTTCTATTGAAATCCTCTGTACATCACCGATGTTTCTAACAAATAAGAAATCCCTATAATAATGTTTTCCATGGCAAATTTCATGTTATTTTATTAAACATTTTAGGTTTTCTTTAATCTCCAAGGAAGGTGAAGGTATATTATACATGAAAGAAGTCTTTTGAAAACACATATTTTGACTTTACTAAATTTACAGGGGACAAAAGAGGTCAAGAAAGGAGGCAGAAATTAACCATATGTATTCCAGAGGGACTCCATGCATCTTCGGTTTGCCAGCCTTCATGCCTGTCAACTCTGTTTGTAGATATTATTTATCCTGTTGTTCCACTGTTTGCTTATAACATTATATGTCCACTTTTCCCATCCTTATCTTTCTTATCACTGTATGGCCCACGCCAGATACCTTCCCTCTTCATAGTACCCCTCTCTTCTTGGAGCTTCTAGAACCCCACCGTGACCATGTTTCTATTACACACTTTTATACCTTCTGTGTCACCTAAGCCACTTCTATGGCTTCAACTATAATTTTCAATCTTGTAACTCCTTAAATCTAAGCCTCTCTAGGCTTGTGCATGAGCTCCAAACCCTTATTTCTAATTTCCTACAAAACATTTTCACCTGGAAAGGTAGAATCAGAATCAGTACACTCAAAACTCAGGTCATCATCTCTGCCCATCCCCTTATCATCCAGTGGTCCACTTTTCAATGACCAGCACCTAGTGGCTGAGCCTGGTATCTTCATCTTCCCCCTGTTCCAAGCAGTTGGTCATCTGATCACCTCAACTGTATATCTCACTTAATCTCTTCTGAGCCTGTCCCTTGCACTGATCAGTGCCTTATTTTAAGCTGTTATCATCTCTCACCCATATTTCTGCATGAGCCTCCTAACTAGCCTCCCAGCCTCTAGGTTTGAACTCCTGGCCTTCCCAAGTCAGCCTTCCCACTGCCATCACTGTCTTGAGTCGTCTTGCCCTTGTCTAAAATAATTTGGTAAAAATCCCAGCTTATTATGGTATATGATGACGACCCTTGTGATGCCTGCTTACACTTCCTGTCTTGCCAACCTTCCAAGAGACCACATATTTTCCAAAACACTGGAAGACATACGTCATGTGCTCTCATGTCAATCTGTCTTTGCCTATACATGTTCCTTCTACAAGAAATCCCCGTTTCTCTTGTTTGCTTGCTTCACTCCTATTCACTTTCCAAGATCCCAGTTCAAATGTCAATTTCTCAAGGAAGAGTTTCCTAACCTTACCCATCCCCTTCTCCTTGGTTGTTCCCCAAATCCTCATGACCAATGACCAATCTGAGTCAGACTTTCCTACAACCTGGGCTTTTCGTCTGTCTCTGAAAACTCACTCCATTGTAATACCACTGCCAATGACTCTCCCCACTTGGCTTAGCACTAGGAAGATGGGAACTATGTTGTGTTTTGTCTCCTTATCCCAAATCTCAGCATGCAGACTCAGGGTTCAATATGTTCACTGGGTGAAGGAACAGGAAGGGTGGGTACAATCCGCTTTACTTGTCTCTGCAGATGTTTTCTTGCCCTAAGCCCTGTACGCTCACCATCCTTTCCTAAGTGCTACTATATTTGAGTTTTACCACTAAGGGGATGTCTTCTAGATGGGAAAAATCACTGGTCACTTTCAACTAGTGTGTCCAGGGTCCTCTGCTAGTAAATTATAGAAGTGGAAGCCAAAGTCTTGACAGTGACCTTCAATGTCCTTCCCGACTGGCTCACTCCACTCCTATGACTTTTCTGACAACATTTCCTGAAATCCAGGCTTTACAATATTTCTGCTCCAACCACACAGACCTCCTTCCTAAACCTTGAGAACATAGGGCCGGCTCCCACCTTGGGGTCTTTCAATTGTCCAGAATGATAAATGCTCCTCCTTCAAATAGCTGCAATTTCAGATCTTTGCCCAAATGTCACCTTCTCAGTGATGCCTTCTTTACCCCGGCCCCCTCAGACTTCCTATTTTCTGTGTTCCTCACTTTGTTTTGTATCTCCATAGTGTCTATCATCTGGCACACTATATTTTGTCTCCCGCTATGAATGGAAGCTCCCTCTAAGTAGGGATTTTGTCTATTTCATTCCCTGCCAAATCTCCAGCATCCAGTTCTCAGTACACAGCAGTTGCTCAGTGATTTATCTTCCACACTAGGTAATGGTTTTCAAGTTTTTAAAAAGCAGAACAAAAGCAACAACAAAACAGACAACCCAATTTTTAAAATGGGCAAAGGACTTGAATAGACATTTCTCTGAAGAACATATACAAAGGCCAATACACAATGAAAAAATGCTCAACATCACTAATCATCAGGGAAATGGAAACCAAAACCGCAGTGAAATATCACCTCACACCCATTAGAATGATTACAATTAAAAAAAACAACAACAGAAAACAAGTGCTGGTGAAGACATGGAGAAATAGGAACCCCTCTCCATTGTTGGTAGGAATGTAAAATGGAGCAGCCACCGTGAAAAACTGTGGTAGTCCCTCAAAAAATTAAACAGAATTATCACATGATTCATCAAATCCTCCTCTAGATATATAGCCAAAAGAATTGAAAGCAGGGACTCAAAGAGATATTTGTTCACCTATGTTCACAACAGCATTATTCAGAATAGCTGAAAGGTAAAAAATTCTGGCTCACATTACAACATGGGTAAAACCTTGAGAACACTATGCTAAGTGGAATAAGCCAGGCACAAAAGGACAAATATTGTATGATTCTACTTATGTGAGGTACCTGCAGTGGTCAACTCACAGAGACAGGAAATAGACTGGTAGGCACCAAGGGAGGACAGAATGGAGAGTTAGTGTTTAATGAATACTGAGTTTCAGTTTGAGAACCTGAAAAAGTTCTGGAGATGATGATGGTGATGGTTGTACAAACATGTGAATATACATAATGCCACTGAACTATATGCCTAAAATTGGTAAATGTTATGTTATGTACATTTTACCAATTAAAAATTTTAACAATTTTAAAAAAGAAAAAACAGCCCAACTCGTCTTAAACTCGGTAAGAAGCCTAATAGGTAAAGCAGATAGAAGTGAAGGGGGCCGCGGTCGGAGCAGGAAATGGAGCACCAGGGTGTCTCCACTCTGCTGGCCCCTTGCTCTTGGAGGACGGACCCCACAAAGATTGGGAACCACCACAGGGGAGGGTTACAGCTCTATCCTAAAGTGCTTATGCACTGGTTTCACTGTTCTTAAGGACAAGAAGTTAAAACGTCTCCCCGGCTCCATTTCTAGAAGGAAGTTAGTAAAAAGGAAAAATACCATCGCCAACTGGCCTTGGGCCAAATGTCAACACTGACTGATTTTTATAGAGATCACTTTATATCCCAGGGGCAGGGGGAAAATATCAGCAACACTAAGTCACTGGTGCCCATATTGAATGATCATGAACACCTTACACTTTCCGAGCCCTTTCCCATAATAACAATCCTCAAAACAATCCTGTCAAGCAGGTATGAAAGGAATTATATAATCTCCAATTCACAAGTGAAGAAACATAGAAAGTTCAGTCATAGAGAATAACTGAAGTGGAACTGACCTCAGGATAATCACTGACGCTTATTACAGATTTATTAAGACACTTGCTCAACATTTTTCACGGACTACTGGAGTTCACATTTCCAATCAGCCTCCTTCTACCATTTGGTAGTTACTGCTGTTATTCCTTTTTATTTTATTTATTTATTTAATTTTTTTGAGACGGAGTCTCGCTCTGTCACTCAGGCTGGAGTGCAGTGGCGCCATCTCGGCTCACTGCAAGTTCTACCTCCCAGGTTCACGTCATTCTCCCACCTCAGCTTCCCGAGTAGCTGGGACTACACGCGCCAGCCACCACGCCTGGCTAATTTTTTTGTATTTTTAGTAGAGACGGGGTTTCACCGTGTTAGCCAGGATGGTCTTGATCTCCTGACCTTGTGATCTGCCTGCCTTGGCCTCCCAAAGTGCTGGGATTACAGGCGTGAGCCACCGCACCCGGCCTGTTATTCCTTTTTAGAGTAGACAAAACTGAGGCTCAAAGAATAACCATCCCAAAATTAAGTAGCTAAAGTGGTAGACTGCATAGTCATCTCACTCCAGGGCCTGTGCACTTAACCATCACCATTCTATACTGCCCATCTGGGTCCTCAGCTCTGGTTTGGAAAAGGCCTTCCTTCAACCTAGAAAATACGTACAGTTGATAAATCCCCATAAGTCAACTTTAAATTAAACTAGTACTAACAAAATAAATCAATACTTATTATTCCCTGAGCATAGATGCAATGAGACACTATTATTATTTTTTTTTGAAACAAAGTCTCACTCTGTCACCCAGGCCAGAGTGCAGTGGCCTGATCTCGGCTCACTGCAAGCTCCGCCTCCCGGATTCACGCCATTCTTCCGCCTCAGCCTCCAGAGTAGCTGGGATTACAGGCGTCCACCACCACGCCCAGCTAATTTTTTGTAGTTTTAGTAGAGAAGGGGTTTCACCGTGTTAGCCAGGGTGGTCTCGATCTCCTGACCTCATGATCCGCCTGCCTCGGCCTCTGAAAGTGCTGGGATTACAGGCGTGAGCCACCACGCCCAGCTGCAATGAGATACTATTTCTAAAACTAAGAAAAGATTCCTAGATCTTTTAGAATCCTATGAAAATTTTTACACAAAAATATCCTCAAGACAATTAGAATGAATAGTTACGTTTAGGTCAGTCCATTCTGTGTCTCCTGATTTTCCCAGGAAACATCTCTCTATAAAGCACATCATCTGCTGACCGAGTGTCGATGACTCCCCGTCCTTTGCTGAGAGCTTCTTCAGAGCTTTCTGAGGATATGTCTGCTTTATTCTCCAGAAACTGGAGACAGGAGAAATATTTTGTGGTTTTTCAACATTGTTCAGTCTGCAAGGCCACCCCATGGGCTGCAAGAGTTTTGGGCCAATTGAAATAGATATTTATTTGGAAGAACATCAGCCACGGGCTGCAAATGGACAAGTATCATGGGCAAGCAAGGAGGAGAAAGGAGCAGAGTCATGGCAGGGCTTGAAGCAACAGCCAGAGTTACTTCCATCTCTCATGAGAGGCTTTCGGACTATTTCCTTACAAAGACATAGAAGTGGCTCCTCTGAAACCATCAAACATTATATTTATATATAAATTACATATATTATATTATATCAATATATAAATTTATATATAAATTATATATGTTATATTAATATATAAATTTATAAATTATAGATATTATTTATATACAATTATATATTTATATATACATATTATATATTTATATATATAAATTATATATACAAATTATATATATAAATTATTACAACAAGAGCTAGATACATATGGTGCGGGTATTTCATTTACTTTGTGTTAAAAACCTAACCACAAGCTGGTCATACATGTGTCGCCTTCAGCTTGGTATGTGTGATGCCGTAACTACAGGCCCGCTACCTCACTAACTCTGGGGACACTGCTTTCTCACTTCCATTCCAGACTTAGGTGAAGCCCCGATGTTTTCCAGTGGGACCAAAGTGTGTGCCATTCCTCTCACCTGAAAATCAAGGATCAAGAAGGGCTTACCGAGTTCTCCTTCAGCTGCAGCCCTTCCCCATTGGGAAGGGAGGACCGTCTCTTGGATGAGTTCCTGTTTGGGGTTGAGGTCATAGCCCCTGCCTTCTTCTTCACAGTGAGCACCTCACAGCTGGCTTGGTCTTCATTGTGTGTGCTCTTCCCAGCATTGATAACCCTGGAGAAGAAGCCAGAAAAGCTGGTCAGACGGATAAAGCTGAGGGCACAGTCCCTTGTCAAGGGTCAGCCAAGACAGTCTCTACAACTGGTCCAGAACTACAGCCCTGCTTAATGCAAAGAACATTATGGTCTTGATATTTTATGTTCCCAAATAAATGAAATTCTTTTAATGGCATTATGTTAGCACACATTAAAATATTTACTAAAGAAGTTGTTTTGAGACCTGTTCACCGGCAGGTGTCTGATAGATGTGATCAACTACACTAATCCATTTTAGTCAAAACACATGAGGCAATCTCTCTTTCAGGTTAGGGAGCCCAAATGTTTCGGCAATTACAATGAAGACAGATAATCTGGCTCAGGGAATTCTGTTTCACTTCTCCAAGTGATAAACAGCAAAAGCACCATCAATCTTATCAAGGTACATGGCAGTAATTTACAGCATGTCGTAAAAATCCAAGAGAACAGAGAACCGTATTTCACTACTGCCATACCCATTTTTGTTTTACACAAAGGCAAGCAAAGGAATCAAAGGTTTACTCTTTTAAAACGATTTTTAACTCTTTGTCTTTTTTCATGTAGAATAATACTCATCACACTGGGCAACAGGCACTCTGATTTGGACACCAAGACACATAATAATAAGGCACGTTGACACTGCTTTGCTTGAATTACTAAATGTTTTAAGCATAGAAACGCTTCAGGAAAACATGCTGCATCATTCATGCACCTTTTTCTCTATCAGGTGACTATAGACTCAATTCTTGGGTTTCCGCACCGCTGTCTTCTTAAGTAATGAAGCAGCAGCTAAAACAGCTTTCCTTAAAGACTTCTCCTTGATCTGCCACTGGCTGCGTTTCTTTTCTAAAGCTTCAACAGTGTCACAGTCCTGACAGAGTGAGTGTGGAGTTTATTGAACTCAGTAGCAAGGAAAGAAAAGGTGTTTGTTTTTTCTTTTTAAGGTAAGCTAAATAAAAATTCACTCCATAAGTGTGGTGTGTACACTGCTCTATTAATTGAGTTGCACAGCCTCTTAACAGTTAAAATCATTATTTTCAAGTGACTTTTTAAAAACCTTTTCATTCTACAATAATTATAGGCTCAGAGTAAATTGCAAAAATGTACAGCGTCCCATGTATCTTTTGACAAATTCCCCAAACGGTAACATCTTATATAAGACATTGCAATATCAAAACTGAGAAAATGACATTGATACAATACTCTCTCCCAGACTCCTGACCTTATTCAAATTTCAACAGTTCTTACATCAAATAGCTTTTAGTACTAAAAACGCTGTCAATTTCCACAAGCCAACACACACATGCCACAACCAAATAGGAAATGGAAAGCAAATTGAGATTTGAGTGCCACAAGATCTAAGCGAGCATGTTTCAAGCATGCTTCTGCCAAACTCTGGAACTCTATGGAGGTGTTTCAGACATTTTAACATTCTCTTTATTTTTAAAATGTATACACATTTTTAAAAAATGCAATAATTTAAAAGCTCATTCCCATCTGTACATGTGATCAAATAAATGCAAGTTGACATTTTCTGGGTGGCTTTAGCATATTAAGCCATCTATCTTTTCAATTGACCATATCATTGATTGGAAGGAGAATTATTTTTTTAATTACTATTTGCAATTACTCATCCGAAAGTTCTAACGAAAAGATCTTATCAGTCATCTATTTCCTCAACTTCAAATTTCTGTATTAATCAAAATTGCTTCACTGGTCCTATCAGGTTTACTATGAATTTCAACTTAATAATATTTTTATAAACAAAAGCCTATGTTTACTCATTTCACATATTACAGTGTTTCCCGAGATTTGTCTTTAAGTAGACTGTTGCTTACAAAGTTTGACAACTGTTGTCCTGGGGCTTGTGTAAGGAGGTGGGCATCCTTGCTAATCTGAGGTCAAATTGGCCTTGGGTTCTTATCATACACTCTCAGGGGCTGAGCAGTGGGGAAAGGGAGGATTCAATGTCTATTTTCTTGCCCCACCTTCACTGTCTCTCCTCTAAGGAAAGACATTTTCATATGGCTTAAGGATAAAATGTAAATATTTAAGGACACAATGAGGCTACCTGTGTGATGGTGATTAATTCTACCTTTACTGCCTGAGCTAAGTAACTTAACCCAAGCTCCACAGCCAGGAAGTGGCACAGATGGTGTTCAGAATGAGCCTATCTTGACCCCTAACCCAACCTCTTCCTATTGTGCCCTGGGGACATCAGTCTATGACAGGCTGAGCTGGACTGTGGGGAAGCATAAAGTAAACAAATCAGGCAAGGTCTGGTCCAGGCCTGAGAGGAAGGGGAATTCTTTCCCAGCATCTCTGGCTATTGGAGGAGTCTGGGAAAAAGGCCCAGGAAAGAGGAAAGTGGCTCAAATCTGCCTGTCCCTAGAGAAGCTAATGCTATCCAGGCTAAGTCACTAGGGGGCCTGCTGCTGAAGCTCATAGTACAGAACATGCATTCATCTGGAACATCCCTTTTCCATCTCTCCTCAGAGAACCAAACCAGGCAGAGGAAAGAGGTCCGAAATACCACCTGTCTCCTCTCAGCCACTGGTGGTGACTTCCCAAGCAACATGTTTGGGGTGGGTTGTTTACTGGGTGGTTATACCACCGGGGTGTCCCAAATGAGCACCTTCCCTGGGGAAAGGTCAAGTGGAGGTTCAGCTGGGAAAACCTGTTCATGACAACCATCCCTCCATACTGTCGTCTGTATAAGATCCTGGCTGCCATTTCCAGAACTTGGCATCACTCTGACCACTGGCACCTAATCTTGGGCTGTAGAAAGGTATTGTTTCCTTTTGGTTCTGTCTTTTGAACCAAAAAAGCATTGCTGATCTCCAATAGCTACATGCCAGGCTGACTCATCCACCACTGCCGTTTCCAACAGACAACAAAGCTACTATAATTACATAAATCACGAATTCCTGTCCCCTTAACGTGCTTTGTCTCTCATCTTTCTCTCAGTGGTTGCTAAACTCCAAAGTTGACCTAACTTCAGCAAAAGGTCTTAGAAACTTCATTGCATGCATATGAGAAATCAGTGACCTGGAAGACTGTGAATGGCGCAAGGTCACACAGCTAAATGTGAACACACTTTTGAGTTCTGAGAGCTTTCTGCTTCAGCTCTCGGGTTTTATTTTCCTATTGTGCATCTATTCTTGTTGGTGCTTGGTTCAGAGGTCTGTCCTGCAATGACTCAAACCCAGAGAACTGTGAAAGAACAATTACTTGTGCCCATACTTTGCCATTTCATGTTGAACGTAGCTTATGAATAGCACTAGTGAAGTATCAGTCAGAAACGTCAATCGAATGGGAAGATGGCAGTCCCAGCTCTGTAAGCCTGTTTTGTCAGAAACCTGATTACCATTCAGAAGATAAAATACTAATTTAAATATTAAATTTTAAATATCAATTTAAAGTCAGTTTTTTTTCGTTGTTGTTCAAAAAAACAAAAAAACAAACAAACAAAACCCCATGACTCTTATTCCCTATTTTATATTATTTCAACTTCCCTACTTCACACAGCTTTAGTAGAAAGGCCTAATTCTTCTCAATCTCATTTGGCTCTAACAAGTTTGACCAGTATCAACTTAAATATTTTATTTTGCACTTCAAAGGTAAATGCTTTGTTTACTAAATGTAAACAAAATCTTTAATTTTATAAAAAGTAATTGAGAAAAACTTTGTTTCACAAGCTGAGGAGCACGATGCTGTTAACAGATTCAACAGTTTCCTTAAAGGCAAGCAGCTGGACCAGGGGCACCACTCCCTTGCTGTATGCTCCGGCACAAAGTCTGTGCCACCTTGAGGTCAACAGGAAAGATGACTATACTATCTACATTGTTGGTCTAAACAATACTTGCCCATGATACTCATTCTGAAGGCTTTAAAAAAATGCTGGTGGACCATGAATCATCATACCTTCGGTCACATTATTTTCCAGTTTACAAAGAGGGAAAGTATTTTTCTGGAAATTAAACTGGAGGTAATAAGTCATGGTGGTTCTTAACAAAAACTATCTCCCTAGAATACAGCACAAAGCAGGTACCCAACAAATGTTTACTGAATGAGTGAATCTGACAGAAATCAACTCTGCTGCTTCCTAGATGTGGATAACAGTATCTCATATTTGTTGAGAACTAGGTATGAGCCAGAGACTGCTGTTAGTATTTTGTAGAAAGTAATTAGCTCATTTCATCTTCTTGTCAACTCTATAAGGTATCTGCCACTGTTACTCCCTTTTTAAACGAAGTCACAGCTAGTGACTGGCAGAGTAGTTTGATCAAGTTACTTAACTTTGGCAAATTTCAGTTCCTTAGCTGTACTTCATGGATTAAATTCTATGACTTAGTAAGATTTTGTGTGTGTGTGTGTGTGTGTGTGTGTGTGTGTGTGCGCGCGCGCGCACTGGGGAAAGGGGTTTTAGTCATCACAATTAAAGACATGGTTAATTTTGAAGTTAGGTTTAAATTCAAGTAGGAAAAATGTTATAAGTTGAAAGGGGAAGCAGAGCTACTGTCTCCTCAATATGGAAATTTTATACCCAGTTTATTCAATTCTTAGAAGAACAAGACACATCTGCTCTGGGAGAGACACGTGGCAAAGTTAAATTTATTTATGTACTGCTTTAACCTACCAGCCTACCTTCAATTGAACCAAAACCCCTAAAATTTTTCCCTTTGTAAAAATAGGTAAACACAGACCTTTACAAACTTGAAAGTAAAAAATCCTGTATGTGTATCAGATATACCTTGAAATTATAACCTAAATATCAGGCATGAACATGCACTGAGATGGTAACAATAGCAGAATCTACTTAAAAAGAGCAAACAATTCATCCTGTGTTACCATGATACACTTGGAACACTCATTTTTCTTCTATTTGTGAAATACTCTAGTCAATTTATTTTGTAATCATCACCACCTCAATTTCAGCGGAAAAGTCTTGCTTTTACATGCGACTGTTAAAACCTGACTTCAAGGACACTCATCTGACGACATGACACTTAGAAAGCATCCCTATCACTAAACACAGACAAAGTAAGTACCTCAAGTATTTGCATGTAGTGAGTCCTGTCACAAAGGCCACTGGCCCCAGAACCATTTTCAACAGATTTACAGAAGACAGCCGACCAACAAAGGACAGATTAGACATTTTTTGAAGGTTTCCCATGTGGCACGTATGGTGCTAAATACTTCACAGGTGGCAAAGTCATTCAACACCAACCCCCTCTCTCTCCCCACCATGAGTCACTCAGCATAGCGCAGAAGGCAGACACAGGGACCATGGCCGGAGAGACCTAATTCAAACTTGGTCTCTGTTCATTACTAGCTCTAGCTATGTGTTCTTGGGCAAGGTACATTTTTCCCCTAAAATAAGAATAGTCACTTCCCATCAGAAAAGAGTTGTGAGCATTAAATGCTCTAGCATGAAAAATATTTGATGAGTGCCTGGTATATAGTAAGCACTCAAAATATGTTATTTAATAATAATACACCAAATGCAAAGCTAGCTGCCTCTTCTGTCAGGACCCAGGGATGTTATCCAGCCATGTGAGTTAGAGGAGAATCTCCTCCTTCCTCCCCCTTTCCATCAGCATCCCTCTGCCTCCCTCAGGAACACATGGCCAGACATCCAGAGCCTACGGGGACAAGGAATGAGACTTCCCAGAACAGGGACCTCCTCTGAGTCCTCTTCTCAAGCCACATGCTCTGCACACAGGTGAGTACCCACATGGTTCTGAATATGCTGCTTCCAGATTCCTGCCCAGGTCTGCCCATGCACATCAGCTCTGGGCTCCCAGGCTCCTGGACTCAGAAGCACAGGTCTCAGGACCACAGAAAAAGGCCAAATAGAGAGTCCTGTTTTGTGCTTATTGTCTTGCTTTGCTTTCAAGGAAATATCAAGGCCTTGACAGTTTAGGCTAAAAAGTTTACATTAAGTGTTCATACTGGTTAGCAGACAGTATTGACAAATGTTTAAGGAGAGGTGTCTCATGATGGCCATCAGGTGAAGTGAGATTTATATATAACTAGGAGGTAGACAGTAAAATACAGTGTGTATGTGTGTGTGTGGGGGGGGAGGATGAATAACTTATGGAAGACCAAATAAAGCTATCAATTATGAAAATTCTCTTTTCCAGGTTACCTCTTGGGCAACGTCTCACTCATGTGGTCCTCTCAAGTGGTTACTGGCCACGCAGATGGGCTGGAAAATAAGGACAACTTAATTCCTAGCTGCAGTAATAACCTCTCATTCTTGGGGTACTGAGGAACCACAGCTCTGACCAGGAACCTAAACATTTGATAACGGCCATCAGCAAATCCAGCTGGATGGCCAGTCAGAACATCCATCAAGAATAACAACTTCTCCCAGAGGGTTTCACCTGGCCCAGGTGGCAGGGGGATAGGAGATCATCTCAGCCTGTTCACAATCTGTGACCAGGGAGGAGAAAGGATGGTATAAAATGAATTTGCTGTGATGTTTGGCTTTCACATTTTTGAAGATGGCTAAGTAACATCTCATGACTTGTATGGTAGCGTGGCCGGGCAGTCTAAGTGCCATCTTGTGGAGGACGCCGCATGTAAAGGCAGAATAAACACAGGCTAGGAAGAGGTCCTTCTGTCTTAGACCTTCTGGCTCCCAGGCTCTGTCTGTGGCTAAGAGCAGTGACCAATGAGGGGTTGCAAACTGGAGTCTCAAGAGCCACATTCAGCCCACAGTCAGATTGGTATTTTAAAATTTTTGTCCACAAAGTGTTCATTAAAACATAAATTAGTTGCCAATATTTTAAAATTGGGATATTTACATTAAAATCTTAATTTTCCAATTTCTTTTGAAAATTAATACATCCAGCTACAGATGTCACATTCTTGAGTGACTATAATCAGCTGGACCCGAGGAGAGGCCGCCCCCTCCACAAGATAGGACATGTCCTTGCCAATTTACCTCAGATCTTACTCTGTCCACTTTTGTCATTGAAGTGACCAGCCTGGCCTCATGGGCATTTGAATCTGTAACCTTGCAATTAGATCTCTGTGACTTTATGAGTAAATAATAAAAAAAATAGATACATAGTATATGTTGATTACAATAATTTTAAAAATATTTATTGTATAATAATAGGCATAAGTCAAGATGGCAAGGAGATGGTCTCTACTCTCAAAAAGCCTATAGTCATTTATGTTAGTTTTAGTTCTTCTGGGTTTCTGACACAAAATACCACTCATGATTGTAATCCCAGCACTTTGAGAGGCCAAAGCAGGAGGATCATTTGAGGCCAGGAGTTCGAGACTAGTCTGGTCAACATGGTGAGATCCTGTTTCTACAAAAATAAACAAACACACCCAATGTGGTGGCATGTGCCTGTAGTCCCAGCTACTTGAGAGGCTGAGGTGAAAGGACTGCTTGAGCCCAGGAGAAATTGGAGGCTGCAGTGAACTATGATTGTACCACTGTACTCTAGTCTGGATGACAGAATGAGACCCTGTCTCTCTCTCTCTCTCTCTCTCTCTATATATATATATATATATGTGTGTATATATATAAAAGACACACACACACACCCCACACCATAAACTGGGTGGGTTATAAATTTCTCAGTTTTGGAGGCTGAGAAATCCAAGTTCAAGATATCAGCAAGTTTTTGTGTCTGGTGAGGACCCCCTTTCCGGTTCATAGATGGTTGTGTTCTCACTGTGACCTCACATGGCAGAAGAGACAAAGCAGTTCTCTGGGGCCTCTTTTCTAAAAGCACTAATCCCATTCATGAGGGCTCCATCCTCATGACATAATCAATTTACAAAGGCCCCACCTCCAAAAACCATCACACTGGGTGGGGGTGAGGATTTCAACATATGCATTGAGGATGGGAGATGCAAACATTTAGTCCATTGGCCCTTCTCACAAAAACTACAATTTGCTTGAATTGATGCCATACTCAAGGCTTATGTCGCAAGGGATCTGAGAACACAGAGGAGACAAGTCAACAAAAGAAGAGTCGGGGAAAGTATCACAGATGAAGAGGTATCTGAACTCAGTGTTATGGAATGAAGGAAATCAACACTCAGAGAAAAGGTAAGGAAAGGCTCTCCTAGCAGAGGAACAGCCTGTGAAAACAGAAGGTGTTGTGAAGTTTATAAAGAGGTGTAGGGTGTAACCTAACTAAGTATTGGCTTGGTGAGGGAGCTACATCAGAACTAGACCACAAAATTCTATAGGAGCTTTATTCTGTTCAGCTTATAACCAATGGGAGAAATCTAAGATTGTTTAAACTAGGGACTGATGTGATCACAGTTACTCTAGAAAAATAACACTTGTGGCTTAGTAGAAGATGGGCTCTAGAAGACAAATGACAAAGGAAGAGCTCAGGGTCTCTTACAATAGTCCTAGTGACAAAGAGGTTGTGAACCAAACAATGGCTCTCAGTGGACAGGAAGAGAGGAGGCGAATGAACCGAGAAGCCCCATAAAACCTGTTGGACATGGGTTATAGAGAAGAGAGAAAAGAGGATGAATCCCATGTTTCCAAAATGGCAGAATTAGGTGCCACTGATAAATGAAGGGAGGTGAGAAGGTGAAACAAGTCTTGGTGGTGGGGAGTACTGAGGGGTGAGATAATGCAATTGGTTTTAGGTCAATGAACAGAGAGTTCAAGGTACCAGAAATTTCAAAGTCAGTAGCTGCCAAGTTCAACTTAAACAGTGACTGGCAAACTATCGCCCATGGGCCAAAGCCGGACACTGTTTTTACACAGCCTGCAAGTTAAGAATGATTTTTATATTTTAAGTAGTTGGGAGGAAAAAAAGAATATTTCATGTCAACATTATGTAAAATTCAAATTTCAGTGTCCATAAAGTTTTGCTGGAACACAGCCACATTCATTCATTTACATATTGTCTCTTGTGGTTTTCATACTATAATGGCAGAGTTATTAGTAGTTGCAACAGGGACTATCTGGCTCACAAAACCTAAATTATTTACTATTTGGGTCTTTACAGAAAATGTGTGCTGACCCTTGAACTTATTAGGTTGAATTATCTGAAATTGTTTTTGCAGATCAAAAACAGTTGAATGCTGACGATTTCATGTGGTTACACGTAATACGTAAGTGAAGCAAAAGAGAGAGATACAGGGTAGGGGTAGAACTTAACATGCATTTTGGCATTATTAGTAACATTAGCTGTGGATACACTTTGCTCTACCATTTGGAGGCCATCAGTAACTTCTATCCCCCTCACCAATATGATTAAATGAGAATGAAAAAACAAGCATAAAGATCAAAAGATAAAATGTTGCCTCATAGATTTCCCCACATAAATATCAGCGTTTTCTTCTTCACAGTGGTTGTTTAGAAATGAACATTTAACATAGTAAAAATGAAAATCAGAAAGTCATCTTTGTGTATTTCCTTTCAGTAATCCTCTGGGTCCCCTTGGCAAAACCATTAATACCACCAATGTCCAACTTCCTTATTTAAATAAGGAAGTCTGTGCTCTGTCAGATGCTGGAACAATTCCCGTACAAGGCCCCAGTGCCGCTCTGTTGGAGCCAAGTGAAATCAAAATAAAGGCCAATCCAAATAAGATTATAGTGTTGAAGTTTTGCGTAACATAAAGCAGAAAAACGCTTTTTGCAGGTTTAGAACAATATCATTTGTATATAGCTATTTGCATCTGTTGGTGATTAAGGGAAAAAAAGCAAAGTACTGCTTTTCTAAAGATCAGATTTTGTTTTATTTACCAGCTATATCAGTACTATCAGCAATGTGAGAATTTTTTTTAAACAAAAAAATTTTTTGAAGTCAGTTTCAAATGTGTAATTTAAACAAAAAAAATTTTTTTTGAAAGTCAGTTTCAAATGCGTAATTTAAAAACCCAAACTTTAAAAAGCCTGAAACTAATAAAATATGAAACCAAAAGACAGAAGTATTCTAATCTCAACAACTTCAGATAAAACATATACATTTTTAATTGACAGATCCTAAAAAATCCCAGACACCACCTAGGCTTTCTCCTTATTGCTGGATAAAGAAAGTATTGGACTATATAGGCCTCTGGTATTTTCCTTTTCAACCTTAAAGTAATACAAGAGAAATAAAGTTATACAGAAGGGGACTGTTATGTAGTAAGGAAGGTTTTAAGCCCTAACTTGGAAGTTATCTTTAGAAAGGTGCTATCCACCTTCACATAAGAGGCCACTCCACCTAAACATACAGTAGAGCAGGAAACATGAGAGGGACAGGTAGACAGGTTTTTCTCTGCTAGTAATTCGAGACGCAGTCTCGTATAGCTTTAAAGAGCAGAGAGACTCTGGAACCAGACTCCCTAGGTTTGAATCCTGGATCTGTAAGTAGGTAGCTGCATGACTTTTGGCAAGTTATTTCCCTGTGCCTCAGTTTCTTATAAGATGGGGATAATGAACAGTATTTTTCTCATATGGTAGCTGTCTGTTGTTAAAAAAAAAGAAATGCTAAAAGTGTTTCATAGGCTGGGCACAGTGGCTCACACTTGTAATTTCAGCACTTTGGGAGACTGAGGCAGGTGGATCGCTTGAGGTCAGGAGTTTGAGACCAGTCTGACCAACATGGCGAAACTCTGTTTCTACTAAAAATACTAAAATTAACCAGGCATGGCGGTGCGTGCCTGTAGTCCCAGCTACTTGGGAGGCTGAGGCACGAGAATTGCTTGAACCTGGGAGGTGGAGGTTGCAGTGAGTTGGCGCCACTGCACTCCAGCCTGGGCAACAGAGCGAGAATTTGTCTCAAAAAAAAAAACAAAAAGCAAACAAAAAAAACCCCACAAGTGTTTTAATACTTAACAACTTAATGCTTTTAACTGTAAACATGAGAAAGGTGTTGTTTTTATCCTCGTTTTATTGGCCCCATCAATGTCATAAGCATGGTGATTTATGTACGTAAAGGTCCTAGGCGAGACATTCTGATATTTTCTTATAGCAACTGAGGTTTTACATTATGTGCTGTGCTCACACATATGATAATCTGGCAATTAATTGCACAACAGACTATAAATAAAACACAGGTAACACAAGAAGGAATTGTGACATGTCACATGGTTTCAGCACTTCAATATATTTTTTCAAGGCAAGCACAGTATTACTGCAAATGTGCATTAAAATTGATAATTAATTTTCCCCTTGCTACTTCAGTCTTTATTTTTTTTTTGAAGTACTTTAAGTGAAAACAATCTGCTTTGAAAAATCTCTACCCTTGTGTTAATTAACCTGCAGAGAACATTTGTTTCCAGATTAAAGACTGAACAATACATCAAGTAGCCCTTTGAAAACCAGTTGTTATCTGATCAAATATTTTTACCTTTGTCCCCAGACCCAGGGCAAAGCTCAGTCAACAATCCAAGTCTCCCTAATTTACAAGGGAAAGAACATGCTAATTTAGCCCTTGAGATCTCAGAATAACCAATCTGAGTTTCATTTTAGGCAAACTGATTTCTCTACCCTAAGAAAGCTAGAAAGTACAATAGGACTTTGCTATGGTCTTTGTCAACCTTAAATAATGAGATTCAGAAATTATGATTAAGCATCTAGTTTATTCCAGTGCAAGGCAAAGCTTAAGGATAGCCACCTGGGCAGCACACACTCCAAATGGATGGGGTTGGTGTTCCAAAGTGGGAAAGCTAAGGTTTTACTTATATAGGCAGAAACAGTTTCAGCGGGGTTCAGCACTTTCTGTACAAAGCCCGTATGTAACATTACAGTGATTTGCTTAGTATGGATTGCTACATTCCAAGGAAGATTGCTTTAGCATTCCTGAGAAGGAATAATGTTCTGAGGGGCAAGGGGGGTGTCTTATCTCTGATGCTCCTTCTTCATTGCTCATCCTTTACAGGAAAAAGCAGAAATTGCAACTGCATGCTACATGACTCAGGCTACATAGCCATATTCCTCTCAAGGCTCAGGATAACTTAAAGGTCCAACAGCTTTAAGTTTGGATTATTTAATTTCACATTTGAAGGAGACAAATGTGCTGAATGTAAGCTATTTTAAATTAGATGCTTAATATCATCCTTAAATAAAAAGGACAAGGTGGACTACCAATATATTTCAATTAGTCAAGGGTAGATGTGTTCCAAAATGTGTGTTTATTTCAGTTGTGTTCTTCCTATCTCAAATCACACAGCAGGAAGTAGGCACTTAATAAATGTTACTTGAATGAATAAACAAAAGAACTCATTTTGCCATAACACCCCATGGGAGAGAGACTAGAATAATGAAGGTGTTTTAAGCCTGCCTACATATTTCTTCAAGCTTACAATATTTGGAGTTTCTCCTCATTTGATTTTTGCATTCAATAGAAAAAAATTAATTATAAGCACCTCTACTAGGAAATGAGCTTGGGAGTAGGATATGTTAAAGTGACCCCTAAACATTCTCCAGCAAAGAAATGGCTGATAGATGTCAGAGCCTAGGGTACCTCTTCCTCCAAATTCCACTTCTGGCTTCTGCCTTACAAGTTCTCACCCTATTAACAGTTATAGCCGACCAACAAGGCCCTGGATGGCCAGGATGGCTCTTTTTCAACATCAAAGGACTATTGCAAAGGAGGGGAAATTCCAAAGGTCTAAGCAGGACTTGGAAGTAGCAGACAGGCAATTCTCACACTATCAGTTTGAAGCTACACAGCCATGCAATGAGTTACCTCAAAAAGTAGGAATTCCCTTCACTAGAAATGTCCAAAAGCTGGCTTATGACCTCCCAGGGATACTCTGAGGGTCTCTGCATGGAATGAGAAGTTCCTAAGGCTTTTCTTCTTCCAACTGTTAAGTCTATACCTCCATCCTCTTCTTGCCTCCATCTGTAGTTAATATAAAATCTATACTTCTTTCAGAGCTAAAATTAATTTACATGGAACGTAGCTTTAGAAAAGCGGAGTGGTACTTCCTGCTGAGGTAATTCTCTGACACCTGGTAAACCACATTTGAGGTATGGCAAGTCTCCGTAAAAATGGAAATTTCATTGACTTGGCTTCCTATCCCCAACTAGACCTTTAATACGGGGTGTACAAGGGAACCTCAAGTGCTGCTGTTCCTTGGGGCTGCAAATGAGGCTTGCTGTTCTTCCTCCCCAGGCAACTTTCCCTGGGAGATCCTCTCTATTCCCAAGGCTTCATTTAAGATCCAAACACTAAGCACTGCCGAAATCCTATCTACAGTACAGATCTCTGGGGTGCCTGGCCTGGGTTTCCAAATACCTTTAGAATATCTGCATTTGCATGTTGCACACATGCAAGCTGCCCAACCCTATACTCATTTCTCCTTCCTTCTGCCATCTTCTTCCTGTGTCAAATACGATGCTTCTTGTGGTGTTCTATGTCTTAGTGGACCAAAAATTCCAAGTAGCATCCTTGTCCTCCCAGCTTACTACTCTCCCTACATCTAGCTTCTCAGCTTATGGGGCTAAGTCATAACTATGACTTACATCCCCAATTCCCTGCCTTGTTCAGGCCCTCGTCACATCCAGCAGTCACCAATATTTAAACCTCCTAACCTGTCGTCTCTTCTTAGTAAATCCTGCACAGCATGGCCGGACTAACCTTTCTCAACCGTGAACGTGGCTGTGTCTCCCCCACACTTAAATATCTCCAAATGGGCTCTGAAGATTTTAGGATAAAATTTAAACTTTTGGGCCAGGCACGGCGGCTCATGCCTGTAATCCCAGCACTTTGGGAGGCCAAGGCAGGCAGATCATCTGAGGTCAGGAGTTCGAGACCAACATGACAAAACCCTGTCTCTACTAAACAAAAATTAACCGGGCATGGTGGCAGGCACCTGTAGTCCCAGCTACTAAGGAGGCGGAGACAGGAGAATCTCTTGAACCCAGGAGGCGGAGGTTGCAGTGAGCCAAGATTGCTCCACTGCACTCCAGCCTGGGCAACAGAGCAAGATTCCGCCTCAAAAAAAAATTTTTTTTTAACTTTTAGTTTACCACATCAGTGTCTTCCTGACGGGCCCTCTGCATATCCTCAGCTTCCCCCATCTGGTCTCCTCACATCCCCTCATCCTTAGCCATAACAAACAGCTTGTGGTTTACAAAAAGCACCCAGTTGCTACATACCACGATTCCTTCTCACATGCCTTTTCCACCCTCTGCAATGACCTAACCTCCTCTTGTCTGACAAACATCCCTTGTCCTTCAACATTCAGTTTGTTAAGGCTGTTTTGCATGCACTTTATTGTCTTTTTTTTTTTTTTTTTTTTTTTTTTTTTTT
>NC_045443.1:60095430-60148825 GCF_002776525.5 Piliocolobus tephrosceles
GTGATCCGCCCACCTTGGCCTCCTGAAGTGCTGGAATTACAGGCGTGAGCCACCGCACTGGGCCTATTGTTCTTAAAGACTGCAGTGTAACCAGTAAGTAGCACAGTGCTGTTAGTATGGAAATCACCAGAAACTTGGATTGGTATACTAGCTCTGCCACCGGCTAGTTATGTGTCTTGGGGAGGTTAATGGGCTATTGTGTGGACTAAGAGAATGCATAAATGTAAAGTGCGTACACCTGGCAGAGACATGCTTTTATCTGCCCAGACTCCCTTTCTCCTAGACATCATCTTCCCTTCCCACCCTCCTCCGTCCCATTCATATGGTTTTTCCATGGCCAGAGTTGACTGGTCTACGGATGGCCACCTGATCTCTGAGTTGAGCCAATTAGGGCCCTTCTATGGAAAATGAAAAAAAGAAAAAGGCAGCAGAAGGCAAGAGGGGGAAGAGAGGGAGAGACAAAGAGGAGAAAAGTACATATTTGTGAGAAGAGCACATATTGGAAATAGAATCTCAACAGAGTCCCTAGTTCTAGGTGTTCCCAAGACCCATTTGTCTTTGGAATATCTGGGTAACCCCAATATCCTCTAGCAAATTCTCCTTGAATGGCTGTCAATTGCAAGCTAGAGTCTAACAACACCCAACTCGCAATACACCCTCACTATACTATTATTATTAAACTGTAAGTGCCTTGAAGGTAGGGGTAGAATCTTATTCAATTTTGTATCCTCAGAGATTAGCATAGTGCCTGATATACTGCAGGCAGTCAAATACCTACTAGATGAAAGGTTTGTTGACTTCAGGGGAGAAATTGTAATTCGGGGTTAAAATTTATATCACAAGCTCAAGGATCTTTACCTAACATCCTGTGCTAAGAGGTAAAAGACAACAAGAAGTAGCAAATTTTTGCCAGTTATGACCAGAGCAAGCCAGTGAAGTAAACATCTGACAGCCACTGGTCAGGCATATTTAATCCTCTGTAAATCTTTGATTTATTATCAATTGAGTAAATCAAGGTTTATTTTAAGGATTCAAAAAAAAAAAAAAAAAAAACTGTTAAACTTACATAGATAACTATTACTGAAGCTTACCAAGAGTAGACAGTGAGCTGTTCAGAAATCTAGCAACTGAAAAAAAACAAATCATCACTCCCATGGCCTGGGATACGGAAGGACTCAGAAATTGTTGGAAATTCCACAGACTCAAAATGAGGTAACTGTTTACCTTCCTTATTGCATTTTAATCTAGAGATTAAAATAGACCTCATTGTTCCAGAATCCTGCCTATGGTAAGAAATGGGTTCTCAATGGCTGAGAATAAATTTTAATAGCGGAACCAGAAGCATAACAGGAAATCAGGAGGAAGAATTTTTCTTCATAAAAAGGACCATGAGGTTAATTTTCATTTCATTACATTTCTAAATTGTGTATATTTTTGTATGCTGGTTGCAACATATCCTTTCTGTATTGACATGAAGTATAAATCAATCAGTAAATACATAAAATTCTTACATCCTACATAACTCATTAAATTATTCCTAAAATAACTAAGGTGCAAAGATTCAAGAATAAGATGACTGATAAATTTGATATATGAATTAACCAAAATCAACACCAAATCATGGTTAGATTCAGGCTTACCAGAAAATTTTATGAAACCACAACCTAATAAAACACAATACTAAATGACTACAAATGCAATCTAGGACACTTTCCATGGCAAGCTATATTTAGAATTCCAAGCTCTGTTGTGTAGAATGGTTCTCAGATGTTCATGTGCCTATGAGTCATCTGAAGGACTTCTTAAAACATCAGTTTTTGGACCCCACTCTCAGAGATTCAAACTCAGTAGATCTAAGGTAGGATCTGAGAAAACTCCCAAGTGGCGGTGATACTTTGGGTTTACTGATGAGGACTGAGTTGCACTGGCCTAGATGAATCATGGTCGCTTTGATTTCAGCAAACACTGGAATTCCCCTGCATCCTCAGCCTTATTCCACTGAGCTAGAGAATTGTACGTGATATACCCTTAGTTTATAATCCACTGGTGGTGGCTGGAACTACCAGAGACAGAAGCTCAAGAGACTCCTAGAGATGGAAAGGGGATCCTAGTGAGGCATTGAATTATGGTAATAGGAACATAAACCTGGTGGGGTTGGGGGCAGTCACTGGGAGTGGGGAAAGGGTGACTGGGGACTAGGATAATGGGGACTCCTAAAAGGTTGGGAAGAAAAATACTGGCAGTCACTAGCTGCAGGGGAAGGGAGTGGGAATAGTGGTGAATGAGAGACTACCTCACATGGAATTCCTGTTAAGAAATGGTTGGGAATAGAAAAGAAATGGTAACAGAGGGTGGGAGAGGGCAGGGGACACACAGGAAGCTTGTTTCCCAAGGTGGAAGTGGCTGCCATACAAAGGGGTACAGGGCATCCGGATTGCTCAGCACATCCAACCTGGAAGGTGAATAACCATCTGGGACAACTCTTTTTATATCAAAGATAATGATACACTATCTAAATTATCAATTACAACACACTTTTACTAGAAAGAAAAAGGACTGAAATAACACTTGTAAATACTTGCGATTTAGTTGTATATTGTCTCAGTTGAGCATCCCAACAACAAGATAGATAAGGAAGGTATTATCTGTCCCATTCTATAAAAATTGAATCCAGAAAGCTGACTAACTTGGGGTCAGATATCTATTGGGTGGTAAAATCAGACTCATATCCCACCTGATTTCAAAGCCTATTCACCCACTACCCTATGCAGCAGAGAAAGGAAGCTGAGCAGCTCTCAGATCTAGAAGGAAAACCAAGGGTCCACTGGTATCATACAAGCCAAGTGTGAAGTTTCAAGAGGGAAAGGTGCCAGGTGCTAAGAAAAGTTCAAGTGCCCACTAGATAGGCAAAGAGATTATCAGTGGCCATTGGTAAGGACTATAAAATTCTCCCCTCCCAGAGAAAGAAAAGTTTTAAGATGATAAAATATACTAAGTCTGAGACGGAGTGCATTCATTTCCAGGGAAGTATTTCACTTGTCTGCTTCCTTTCTATGAATAAGTTAAAAACTTGAAACAGCATCCATGCCTCTACACAAATTTTAGCTCCAATCCAAAGGGGACACTGTTAAACAACTGCTCTAAAATGCTGTCACAAGTTTCTAAAAATTATAAATAGCAATTTACAGAGTAATTAAATAACGATTTTTTACTTTATTTTTATTTTTTTGAGATAGGGTCTCAGTCTGCCACCCAGGCTGGAGTGTAGTGGTGTGATCATGGCTCACTGCAGCCTAAACCTCCCAGGCTCAAGTAATCCTCTTCCATCAGCCTCGAAGTAGCTGGGACTACCGATGTGCACCACCATGCCTGGCTAATTTTTTTCCTATAGTTTTGTAGATACAGGGTTTCACCGTGTTGTTCAGGCTGGTCTCAAACTCCTGGGCTCAAGCAATCCACCTGCCTCAGCCTCCCAAAGTGCTGGGACTACAGGTGTGAGCCACTGTGCCTGGGCAACGATTTTTTAAGTTAGCTCCAAATTCCATGGACATTTCAAAACTTTATATGTTTTTGTAGTTAAAGATTTACTGATAATTTAGTTTTGAACTTTCAAATTATTTTTTAAAAATAATTTTGACTCCTCAAAGTAAAAATTGTTAAAAGCACACCCAATAATTAAAAACTTAACTGCATAGCAAATTGGTAATCTAACAATACAAATTAGTAATCAAAAAATGCAAGTGCCTTTCAAACAACTATAGCACAAAAATCCAGAGGAAAAATGTAAAAAAAAAAAAAAAAAAAAAAAAAATCCCAAAATGTCCTCAGCAGTTTTACTGTTAGTAGAAATATTGGTATTGACATTTTGAAACTATTTATATATGGATATATGAAGATATTTAAAAATATAATATATATTATATAAAATATATATTCTAGTAACATATATGTGTAAAATATATATGTTTATTCATTTATTTTAGGGGAAAGCATGAAGAATGCAGTCCCCCACTACCACAAATTATGCACTTTCGGGGAAATCACGGGTCAGCACATCCAGAGTGCAATGGATAAACCTCACCCTGGGAAAACCACCTTCGTGATCATGTTATCTTCCCTGCCAGGTAAGAATGGGATATAGAATAAATGTTATCTATTAAGAGCTGGCAATAAATATAAATTAAATTGAAGAAAAATCTAGTAATGTTAAATTTGAATTGGAGATATCAATATGAAGTCAACTGTTGAAATACATGTATTTTTTAATGCTGTCTACTCAAAGGGCCTGGAAACAAGGACAGCCTAGGGCTGTGAGCATTCTAAACACCCAGACTTTGGTTTCCAAATACTACTGCCCACTGAAAGATACCAGCGTTTCTTGGCAAAATGGCTGGTTCCAGATATGAGACAGTAAAAGTATAAGGTGAGGCAGAGGCAGCTTGTAGGGCCAGAAAGCATAAAAGCACTCAAAGATAATTTGGCATTTCAGAAGGACCCAGAAGTATGTTTGAAGGGGTTATAACTGGTTAATTATGAGTTAATTAACATCAAAAGCAAACAAATGTTAACACAGAGAAAAAAAAAAACCCTAAATCTACAGTGATGGTTAAAAGGAGAAATAAAACTAAATTTCTAGGGCTAGGCGCAGTGGCTCATGCCTGTAATCCCAACACTTTGGGAGGCCAAGATGGGTGGATCGTCTGAGGTCAGGAGTTCAAGACAAGCCTGGCCAACATGGGGAAACCCTGTCTCTACTAAAAATACAAAAATGAGCTGGGCGTGGTGGCAGGCACTTGTAATCCCAGTCACTTGGGAGGCTGAGGCAGGAGAATTGCTTGAACCCGGGAGGCGAAGGCTATAGTGAGCTGAGATCGTGCCATTGCACTCCAGCCTGGGCAACAAGAGTGAAACTCCATCTCAAAAAACAAACAAAAAAACTAAATTGCTACAACTGGAGGTGACTATTATACTAGTTTCTTATTCTGAAAATTGATAATTAAAGGTGAGAAATTAAACACTGACCTATCTTGTTGAGAAAAAAACTAGTTTTTTCCCAGTTAATAAAGTACTGTGGATTAAATGTGTGTGTCTCTGCCAAAATTCATACATTGAAATCCTAACCCCTAATAGGATGCTGTTAAGAGATGGGGCTTTGGGGAGGTGATTGAGTCATGAAGGCAGAGCCCTCGTGAATGGGATTGGTGCCTTTGCAAGAGAAACCCCTGTGAGCTCTCTGGCTTTTTTTCCTACATGTGAGGCTACAACAAGCTGGCAGTCTATAACCAGGAAAAGGGCCCTCACTGGAACCTGACCATGCTGGCACCCTGATCTCAGACTTCCAGCCTCCAGAACTGAAAAGTAAATTTGTTGTTTATAAACCACTCAGTCTGTGATACTTTGTTACAGGAGCCCAGACTAAGAAATAACAAAGATGCCATCAGAGAAATGCAAATCAAAACCACAATGAGATACCATCTCACACCAGTTAGAATGGCAATCATTAAAAAGTCAGGAAACAACAGGTGTTGGAGAGGATGTGGAGAAATAGGAACACTTTTACACTGTTGGTGGGATTGTAAACTAGTTCAACTATTGTGGAAAACAGTGTGGCGATTCCTCAAGGATCTAGAACTAGAAATACCATTTGACCCAGCCATCCCACTACTGGGGATATACCCAAAGGATTATAAATCATGCTGCTATAAAGACACATGCACACGTATGTTTACTGCGGCACTATTCACAATAGCAAAGACTTGGAATCAACCCAAATGTCCATCAGTGACAGACTGGATTAAGAAAATGTGGCACATATACACCATGGAATACTATGCAGCCATAAAAAAGGATGAGTTTGTGTCCTTTGTAGGGATGTGGATGCAGCCGGAAACCATCATTCTCAGCAAACTATCACAAGAACAGAAAACCAAATACCGCATGTTCTCACTCATAGGTGGGAACTGAACAATGAGATCACTTGGACACAGGAAGGGGAACATCACACACTGGGTCCTATTGTGGGGAGGAAGGAGGGGGGAGGGATAGCATTAGGAGATATACCTAATGTAAATGACGAGTTAATGGGTGCAGCGCCAACATGGCACATATGTACATACGTAACACACCTGCACGTTGTGCACATGTACCCTAGAACTTAAAGTATACAAAAAAACAAAGAAATGTTATGTTTTACAGAAAAATGCCATAATGTACATAGAGGAATTGATAATTGGAGAATAATCATTCTGCAATCCGCAATGACATAATTGGTTTGGGCAAAAATCATCCACAGATGCTAAATCTCTTAGATGAAAGATTATTGTCAAAAGAGTGGTTACATGGTGCCACCTCACAGATTGCTTGCTAATTTCATGGAGACAAGCATACCTTTAAAAGGGAAAGACATGGTGAAAGCAAGTGATCAAACATGCATCCTGTGAGTGGGATGACCCGGCACTCCATGAGCGGGATACACCTCCTGATGTGACGCACCTTGAAATGCACAGCATCAGCTAGAAAGTATTCTTCCCAATCTAACTAAGCCTTAAGGCATAAATCCCAGTGTATGGGAAACAAATGAGATAGAGAACTGGGCTAAACATCACAAGGAAACAACTAGAAAAAACTAAAACATTGTGATAGTCTGTAGAAAACTAGTTTGGTTTCTTCAAAAGGTCAACCTTGTAATAAAAAGGCCATAAAAAGACATTTCTGGGATTGGGCGGGGGGGAATGCAAGTATGGACCATTGTCATGAATCAATGAGAAGTTTCTTGGGGGCAATAATGGTTTGTGCTTCTGTAGGAGAAATGTGCTTGTTCTTAGGTGATTCAAGATAATGTAGAAGGATTCAAAGGAAAAAAAATGTATTTAGGGAGATAAAGCAAACTAGTGAAATGTTAATAACATGAATCTAGGTGAAAGATAGGTACACATTAAATTATTCTTTCAACACTTCTACATGTTGGAAATGTTTAATAAAAGGTTGAGAGAAGAATCCACATCTTGCTTTAATCCTATGAGGAAATGAAAGTTTTTACAAAGGCATACAATAAAATGTTAAAACATATGTAAAATTCAAAATTATGGAAAAAAGGAATAAAAGAAAATATCAAGAACGGGAGGTGTTTCAATGCACATATACTAACAACAGTTCAGATACTTATTAAAAAATAAGCCTCAAATGTAGTTCTTGGTTTTCTGGCTGCCATAGCAGAACTGTGGCCACTGTCGCAAATTTCCATCATCCAAAGGCCAACATTGCTAGTTCTGTAGGGAAACTAGAGCTGGTTCAGAGGAAATGCTTCTTCCCATGGGTTTCCTAAGGGAAAAACTCATTGATAAAGGGAACAACATCCTCATCATCACCCCCACAATATACACAAGGGGAAGGGAGCCTTTTCCTTTCTATTGTCTGTCTTGCTATAGAAGATAAGGGGGTAGTTCCAAAGTCGAGTTCACTTAAAGCCCTATTGGGAAGAGACGTAGGTAGGGATGAAGAATAAAGACAAAATTCACAGAGTACTACAGAGATGGCCAAGCTGCACATCATTCAAAATAACTTCCATAGATGCCATCTGCTCCAAAACAATCTTCTGATAAAAAGCTGGGCAGCAGACCAAAAAAAAGAAAAAAAAAAAAAACAACAAAAACCATCATTTTCTGTTTGTTGCTCACATATGGAAGTAAGATTGATTTTTGTATTGTTGAAAAGAGATCACCTTTTTCTTTAAAGCTGAGCAGCACATTTACTGTTGAACTCTGACAAGTATAAACAGTGTAGAACTTCTGGAAAAACTAGATAACTCAGGCAACTCTCACCGCAATGGATGGCCGTTCCACCTGCACATAGCTAGAGTTTTTCTTAAAAGTTACTCTGGTCTGCTGTAACTCAGGAATGATCTACAGTCTAGAAAATCTTAACATTTAATGCTGAAAAGTAACGCATCTGATACTTTGATCACTCTCCACAAGCTTTACCCTTTTACCTTATGTGCACACTACTTCTAATTATTTGGGGTAGTCACAGGGGTGGGGGTGGGCAGGAGTGACCTTGGCAAGTTACTCATAGCTCAGTTTTTCCACCTAAAAATGAGGATAGTTTAGTATTTAACCTCTCAGGGTTATGAAGATCAAATGAGTTTTATAACAACCTGTGAAAGCCTGGTATACTGTAAAGCCTCAAAAATGTTATAGCACACTTATTTTTTAGGTAGATTCATATTCCTAAGTAATAGCCATGAAATCATGAGTATCACATCAAAGCTTTACTTTTCTCTAACAGACATTGAGAGAATGTGCCTCCTAAATCATTTTATAGCCCTCAGAAATAGGTAAATGTTTGTCACTCTCTTCTGGAAGGCAGAATAACACAAAAAGCAATATTTAAAAAAAGCATAAAAATAAAAAATTTAGAAGTATGTTTGTTTTGGGAAAAAAAGAGGGAGGATAGACCAAAATTTTCTTCTAATGGTCAAGAGATATTTCCTACAACCCTGACCTTCACCCACGGTATAGGCTCAGCATAAGCTTCAGGGATTAGACATCTGTTAACTTACATCGTTTCCTCCAAACCAGTCACTTTCCAGAGTCAAACGTAGAAGGAGGGTCAGCAAAAACCACTGTGTTAGAATGCTCTTGAAAAATTTCCCCATGTGATAAAGAATATGCTGATCCCAGTCAATAGTAGAATAATACGCTGAAAGCTGGGGTGACTAGCAATCCCAGTTTACCGGGCACTATTCTGGTTTTAGTGCTGAAAGTTCTCCCACCCTTTCGGTTCCCGGCAAACCACAATGTTGGTAACCCTCCTTAAAGCTCACTTGCTCTTTGTGTAAAACACTGCTCCAAACAACATAGACTAGAGACTTTTTAAGTTGGAAACTGACATAGGTATTAGACAGCACGTCCAACAAACTACTGAATCTAAACTTGAGGAAAGAAGAAAGGGGCAAACTATACTTCAGACGCACCCAGAACCCAGAGAGGATTATCTCTGAGGCAATGAGCAGAAACAGGCTGTCATGGCATAAAGCCCAAGAGTCAGAACAGATTTTGTACATTGTGGTGCCAAAAGTGCTAAGGTTTCAATTAGCAGTGAGAAAAGATGAGTTCTTAGGACCCAACATCACTGGGCTAATGTGTTACATTTGGGGCCGATTCCTTGGATCCCTGGGATTTTGAGCTGTATGAATCCAGTCTTCCAGTTATCAGTAGAAAGTTCAAGACTTTTCCGTCTAAAGCACCCATGTGATTCCAGGTCTCTGGGCCTGTGAATGAGCTGTCAAGTGAAAAGTCAACAACTGAGTCTGATTTTCGTACTTCTTTGCACATCTGGCAATTTTTAATTGGATTCCTGACACTGATTTTGAGCTTATTTGGTACTGGATATTTTTGTATACCCACAAATATTATTGAGCTGTGTTCTCAAACAAAGGGACATAGTTACTTTGAAAGAGTTTGATCCTTTCAGATTTTCCTTTTAAGATGTGTTATATGGGATGAGACTGTGTTAAGTCTACAGCTAATTATCCCCTACTATTTAAGGCAAGACCCCTCCTAATGCACTGTGAATGAGGTTTTCCCATTTGGTTGATGGAAGAGGCACTATTCTTGGCTCTGTGCAAGCACTGGGTACTGTTTCCCCTAATGCATTTGGATGGCTTCTTCTCCAGCTGGTTTCCTATGAATGTGCTGATCAGAACCTTGGTGAATACTTGAGGTAGACTCTCTCTGCAGATCTCCAGAACTCTCCCTCTGTACAACTATGTCTTCTCCAGGACACTGTTCTGTGAAATCTAGCCTTCTTGGTCTCCTCAGACTCTCAACTCTTCTTCAACTCAGAGGGTTTGCTTGGTTCTGCCTGGGTGGGGAACATCTCAAATGAGCATAAGTTAAAGAGGGGGCAACCTCTCAAAGTGGGGACAATCACAGGGCTCACCCCATTTGCTTCCCATCTTTCAGAGATTACTGTCTTTTGTTGCCTGATGCCCAGTGTCCCATAAACCATTATTTCATGTATTTAGTTTGTTGTCTCTTTTTTTATTGTGTCAGACGAGATGGTATATCCAATGTATTACTGTTACTTCATCTTGGTTGGATGCAGAAATATCCCAGGCTAATTTTCAAGCTAGATGAAGGATATTGAATGTTCCCAATACAATGAAATGATAAATGTTTGAGATGATATGGTAATTACCCTGATCTGATCACTATATGTATTGCAACATTATTATGTATCCCATAAATATGTATAGCTATGTGTCAATTTTAAAAATTAAAAATTAAATGAGGGAATCTTTGTCAACATTTTAAAAAGGAACTGATTCCAAACAGGATCTGACACTGTATCTAGTACTGCAGTGAAAATTTTACTTTAGAGAGTGAAGCAGTATTTATAACAATGGATGGGATCTTGTGACCTTGTGGGTGATCACAAGAGCAGGAAAGATCCCTACAGCTTAACAGGGTACCACGCACTTGGCATTTCATCACAATAATCTATTTCACCTCCTAGCCATGCTAGGATATTAATTTACCTAAGAATTGTCTTTTCTTAAATTGGGTAATACATAGGTCTAATGTGTATATGTGATCATTATAGCAGTTTATAAATCAGACTCAAAGGTGTGGAAGGATCTTCAGGAATCATATAATTCCCTACTGTCTTCACCTTCAGTGAAGACCAGATTTCAGCATGTGGGTGTGGTGGAGAAAGGCAGGAGGTACCTTATTTACCACAGCATCCCTAGCACCCAGCAAAGGGCTGGCACAAAGACAGCCCTCAAATATTTTAACAAACAAACAAAGGAAGGAAGGAAGGATTGCTACTGTTTTGGCCAGTTAAATATGTAACATGAACTCCTTTCAGTGGTTCCAAGGCATCTTAAGTGAAACACATACACCCCACTTTGTCCTCCTGGTTTGGTGAGAAGCAAAGGGAAGAAGAATGGTGGTTGTGATCAATGAGAACACAGATAACTCATTTTTGTAGCTGTCACCCAACTAATCCTAGTTTTTAAAAACTTTTATTTTATTTATTCACATAATAGATAAGATTATAAATCACTCCAAAGATATAACATCTTCTTATAAAACAGTCTCACATGCTCTTTATAAGTCCAAATTGAAAGCTCTCTTTTAGTCTTCATGATGATGCCTCAGGAAAAGATTCAGCTGTTTTGGGTCTGGATTCAAGTCCACTGCACGTCAAGTTTTTAAATTTTATTTAAGCCCTTCACGCTGAAGCTCAAATTCATGTTATCGCATTGCTGTCACCGAAGATCCTACTCAACCTTCTCCTCTCCAAATTAGACCATCCTTGCTTGCTCTTTATACTAGCCCCTCATACCTCTGAACTTTATATTAAACATTTATTTATATTGTGCACATGATATTCTATTGTACTTATTTAAAGTCACAATTAGTTTTCCTTGTGAGGGTTTCATGAGGGCACCTTGCATATATTTTTATATAATAGTTATTTAATGCATATACCCTTATCTATTTGTCATGAGGCTTCAGACTTTTTATGGCTTCCCTTTGACCCATCTTTCAAAAGTAAGTCCTAGTACACATTTGCAATGGATCCCCAAATTGACCATTACCACCACCACCACCAACCCACCACCCCCCTACCTCTCCCCAGATAATCTCTCCATTGCTTTCACTTCCATTTGATTTCACATCTCTTTCAGTAGCTGCCACAGAGAGCCTTGTATTATAATTACATAATCAGGTATCTTTCTACCCTATTAAATTGACAAGAATCCAGAATCAGAACTCAGTAGAATTCATCTTTGTGCTGCTTGCAGGATGTGGCCCAGAGATTGGGGTACAAATAATTATATTATGCTATTATTGATTACAGGCACCGATTGAGATTGGCTAAGCCTTTTCCTAGGGTTTCTAGCCAGTTTAATAGGCTAATTTAGGCTCACTTTTTAGCCCTGGTAAGTGTAATTGCAAAGAGGAAATGCTTTTTTTCGTTGTTGTTGTTGTTTTCATAAATAACTCTACAAGTTTCCTAAAAGTTTGCTTTTCAGAAACCACTTGTAAGTATGCAATCTCTCTCCCCGACTGTCCACACCTCCACAGGGCAGAAATGTGTGTGTAAACTGCCATTCCTAGAGTCCCAGCAGCTCTCCCCAAGCTTTTAAAACTGTCCTTAAACTTTTTTAGTCAAATTTTACACTGTCTAATGCTCAGCTGAAGGGAAAAGTGAAATGCTTGTCAAAAAATCTTCTTAAGGCTTTAAGCAAATAAGGAGATATGGGTAAACATGACTATTATTCAATGTCAGTTTTATTCCTCAGCTGTAACACCTTTATAATTTCACTGCTTTGGTAAAATACAGGAGCTTTAAATACCTCTCACTCTCTGCCAGATAAGGAAGATGAACAGTCACGGGGGACAAAATTTTTTAATTCATAGAATTTCAAGAGAATATAATCTAAACCCCATTTTAAAGATGTTATTTCTTCCTTCATTCTAATTGTCACACATTAATTTCTCATTATTTGCCTCATACTATGTACAAACACAAATGAGCTAAAAAATCTGTAAAAATCAGAAGCTAAGTTAGTAGCAACAGGCTGACAATTACCATAATGGATATATATGAATTCCATAACCATATACATTGATCCAGCTTCAGTGACAGCAGCAAATGCTATCCCTGGAAAAGACAGGGGTGGGGTAGCTTAAGGAAGTGGCTGTATTAGGAAACAAGCCACTAGGAAGCACGCGATCTTCAATTCTAGTTCCTCATTAACATTCATCCAAGAAACAAGGGGGAAATAGTGTGTAAAAAGCAAGGTCAGATCTCAAAATAGGTGGATGTTACATTTTCACAACTAGCTCTGGAATCAGTAATTTGTTCATTTTTGTGCCTTTTCTGGCTCCACAGGTAAAGCAAGATGCTCAAATGTCTATTTTCAAAATGAACCCTGCAGTGACTTGCATTTTAAACAGCATGGTGCATTATCTTTAATAATAGCACTGGCCACATTTTGGAGGAAGTTAACTGTCTCAGCAAATGACAGAAAATGATCCTTTCACATCTGCAGCTAGTAATCTAAGCTCTGAATAGTGATTCATTCACATCAGTCAGTCAAATAATGGCCTAATTCCTCTTCCAAATTTATACTGCTTATTGTCTTATGGAACAATCACAAAATCTGAGGTTAGGAAGTAGATCACCTGAATGAGAAGAAACAAAGCTATCATCTGACACCAATGCTTGCCACCAGGCCCTTCATATCCCAAGGGACAAAGCCTCTGCATGGAAATAACCCAAGGAGGGGGCACATCCATTGTTGCTGTGGGGGCCACTTTCTGCCTAGCATTTCCTCAATAGGCTTCTCTTTCACTTCTTAAGTGACATTCAAGAGTTAGAAGCACAGAATTAAAAAGGAATATAGCACGTGCTAACAGAGAACATCATAAACCCAAGAGGCTGAAAGAAAAAGTATGCATGTGTCCTTGTCTTCTGGGGAGATTCTCATGTTGCTATGAAGAAATACCTGAGACTGGGTAATTTATTTAAAAAACAGGTTTAATTGACTCACAGTTCTGCATGGCTGGGAAGGCCTCAGGAAGCTTACAGCTGAGGAAGAAGGAGAAGCAAACACATCCCTCTTCATATGGCAGCGGGAAGGAGTGCAAAGCAAAGGGGGGGAAGTCCCTTGTAAAACCATTAGATCTCATGAGAACTCACTATCATGAAAACAGCATGGGGGTAACCACCCCCACGATTCAATTACCCTACCAGGTCCCTCTCATGACACATGGGGATTATAGGAACTACAGTTCAAGATGAGATTTGGGTGGGGACACAAGCAAACCACATTAGAGGGGATATGGAAAAGAATCAACAATCGAAACCTCTGAAAGTATACCTTTGAAGCCTAAAGATCTTAATATTTATCCATAAAAAAAAAGTCAAGAAACAAAACAGGCAAAAAGCTCTATGTCACCTAAACTGATAATTATGGGAAAAGCAGAACTCAGACTTTGAAAATGATTTATATAAACTGTTTCATCTTGTAGATGAAGAAAATGAACTGTAAAAAATTCTCCAAGTTCTCCAAGGTCATATGGTGATGACCCTGATTATGACATACTGAATCCCTGATGCATCTCCTACAACTCGGTGTTGAAAGGCTCAGCATGCCTTGGTGCTCCTCCTTCCAAGCATAAAGATTAAATTTACAACATCACTATAACCTCTGCCTTCTAAAGAATCATATTCCAATATCCCCTGCTCCAATTTACAGCAGTTTGAATTGTTGCTATTACGTTTCCTGGCCACAGAAATGATGGGGCTGTTGGATGAACGTGGCTTAACACTGACCGACTGGGTGTGGGAAAATGAAACTGCACCCTCTCTTATTTTGTGTTTTATCATTTACCCATCTCTTCCACATATATCATCTTCCTTAACACTCCAACAATCCTGTGTGGCAGGAAGAGCAGGCATTACACCTCCCTTCTTCTAGATAAGAAAACTGAGTCTCAGACCTGTCTAATTGTAACAAAATATAATACGAGTAAGATGATATTGGAAACTAAGACAGACAGTGAGATTTATGGAGACTAGCATCAACTTAAAAATTGAACTAGACTAGGTTAAAATCCCACTTGCTTCCTTACTAGCAAAATAAGCTATGGGCCTCATTTCTCTCCTCTGAATCGGAGCTACTATAACCACCTTCCTTCCAGGCATTTTTGAGGATTAGACGGAGATTCTGCAAAATGCCTGGCACAGCAGCAGTCTCTCAGCAAACGCCGGCAAGCATGAGGAAGCACTAAAATTAAACATTCCAACAAATCACAAGTTTCAAGTCCTGGAAACTGTAAGTAGATAATACTAACAGTTTCATTTAAACTACAGAATCTTCAGACATGGAGTTGACAACAGTTGATTAGCTTCAGTTGACATTCATAGCCATCCCCTTTTCTATTTGTTCAAGTATTTCTGGCTCTATTGACTTTCTATGACTTTTTGCAGGTTGCTTTCTCTTTGTCAGACACATTGCACACTCTGTATATTCAAATACATGTCTTATTCTCCATTTTACTTCCAGTAATAGATCGTTTAACTCCAGAAGAGAAACCATATGGTTATAGAGAAAGAGGCAGGTGAGGAAATGAACCCTCACCGCTAAGACTTCCTGGAAGGAATCAGTGAGTCTCATTCCCTTAAGCAGGGCACAGACCCAAACACTTCCTGGCCCAGAATGCTGTATCTAGGGCACCGTGGTGCTTGCAGCAAGCTAGAGAGCATGTGTCCCTTCTAAAGGGGCAGCTTGTACGCAGCTCCAGCTGCCTGGGAATATGGCTCAGTGTTACCAAGTCTCCCAGCATTTCAATGAAAGCCAAGAATCTATATTATGAAAAATTTCTAGATTTTTGAAAATACAATGTAGGCCAAACAAAATAATGCTTATGTGCAAATCTGACCCATGGGTCACCAACATTTCCTGTGTTACCCTAAAGCTTTCTGAGATCTAATACACCAAATTGCAGAGAACCTCTGCTCTGGAGTTTTCTACCTGGAAAGTTGTGCAGAGAGCAAAGATCATGAGAGACCCAGAGAGCGGGCTGCTGACATCAAAAGGATGAAATCTTAAACAGAATCCATTGGAAAGTAGGAAGATGGAGAAGTCAGGGGTTAGGATATAAGATGGCTGCTGGCCCCAGGACAGGCAAGAGTTCTTATGGTCAGAAGATGACAGTGAGAGTGATTAGCTGGAAAACAAGGCCGTTGAGAGAGGTTTTTGCATGAAAAAACAGATATAAGGGATTTCCACTACATATAAGGCTGTGATCTAAATAAACTTGAATGTCTGAGAGAGGCAAACTGACTTGAATACTTTTGAGCATCTATCGAGTCTTCAAGGCTTTTGGATGCGTGAATGATATATGATCCTTAGGCCTCTTTCAAAGACTTTGTTTTGATGACATCACCCATGCCTCTTTGAATGTCATTTCTAGAGGGGTGAAATTGAAGGAAACTTGGAATAAAAACAAATGTAAAAGAATCTTTGTGAATTTGGTATACAGCTTTTACAGATATGTACAGACATCCATCTTCTCTGATGAAACAAACCTAGAAGTAGTAAAGAGTCAGCACTTTAATATCGTATTTAGAAATATATGACTCATGGCATAATCAACTTTAAAAAGTGTGCTGAGAAAATCCATTAGTCAGAGATTCCAATCATTCTTTTATATATGAAAGGCAGAGATATAGTAAAACACCAATTTATCCTTTATCATTTAATTTAACAGACATCATTTCAATCTTTTTGAAATGCTTTAGTGAAAATTCAATACGTTTTTAAATGATGATTTTTGCTCTCCAAGGTAGAATAATATCAAACAATCCTAAGAACCACTCAAGTTTTAAATTCACAGAAATTACATTATACAACATTGATTCCTCTTACAGAGCTGTTTTTGTTTTTGTTTTTGTTTTTAGACAGAGGCTCACTCTGTCACCCAGGCTGGAATGCAGTGGCATAATCTCAGTTCACTGCAACCTCTGCCTCCTGGGCTCAAGTGATCCTTCCACCTCAGCCTCCAGTGGAGCTGGGACTGCAGATGCATGCCACTACACCTGGCTAATTTTTCTGATTTATTTATTTATTTATTTATTTATTTATTTATTTATTTATTTATTTATTTATGTAGAGATGGGGGTCTCACCATATTGCCAAGGCTGGTCTCAAACTCCTGGGCTCAAGCAATCCTCCTGCTCTCACCTCCCAGTGTTGGGATTACATGCGTGAGCCACTGTGCCTGGCCCAGAGCTGTTTAAGTAAAAATGATTATAACTTTAACCACACCCCGTTATTGACAAATGTAGACTTTATAGCCCAAATATTCCTATTCAGAGATACTCATTCAAAATGCAAAAGGGTGTCTAATACTATGGCTAAATTGTTGATCACCTGTATTCCATTTCCCACAAGTGAATTTTCAACAGACTAACTTTCACACTTAAGGTAATATACCATTAATGTTCCCCAAAAGAAAGCAAACATGTAGAAGTAATGCTGTCATTCTCTGTAAACCTAAGTTTGGAAAACTTTAAATTTGCTTGTTAAGTAAGAGTTAATCTGACTCTTACTATAGGCACTATAGGGTTGCTATTGTCTTAAGCTGTAGCATCAAGGTGGATGAAAAGGGAGAACTGAGATTTCAGGAAAAAAGTGGGTTTAATTTTAAAGCTGGAAAAGGGTTTCAGGGATATTCTCTCATTTGCCAGACATAGGAAACACAGTCAATAAATATGACTAAGACTGCTGCCCAATTTGTCGGCAGAATTCAGATATCCTAATTTCATTCCCAATGCTTTTTCCATTGAGGCTCTTGATAAAAACTGGCAAAGCAATAAATCTAACCATGAGACATAAGGATCTTTTCTAGCTCCATTCATCCACATCATTGTTATTATCTCATTTTGCACATTCATCTGCAGGCACCAACACTTTAACTTTAGAGCAGTTGTTCTACTGCAGGGGACATTTGGCAATGTCTGAAGACAGTTTGGTTGCAGCAGCCAGGTGAGGGTGCTACTGGCATCTAATGGGCAGAGCCCAGGGATGCTGGCAAACATCCTGTAATGTGCAAGACAACCCTCAACAACAAAAATTAGCCCACCCAAAATGTCATTACTGCCAAGGATATAAAAGCCTGGTCTACAGGTAATGTAAGAAGGTGGGTGTTTCTTCTACAAAGCAAGTTTGCAGTAATAAAGTTGGGTATGGCATTACTGTTGAAGCATGGCACATAACTGGTAAGGTAAGAACTAATATTGGTTTAAAAAAATCAGAAACAGGCATTATATTTAAAGAAGTAAGATAACATGAACCTAGAGTGACTGGCCACTTAGCTGACATTTTCATGCCGCCAGAATTTGTGAACTGTGCAATGAGCACTTGCTAGTTTTGTCTGTTAGGTAGAATTTTAGCTTTGCAGGATTGCAGGATATTTACCATTGCTGTCAGTTTAGAACAACCAATTTACTTCTATGTTGCAGGAACAAAATACACATAGATATATGAAAACTTTTTTAATATTGAAATTCATGCAGGAAAATTAGATTTGGAAATCCAAACCTCTCTTTAACCCTTAACTGCTTTATCTTCCCACTGAGAACTTCTTAAATCAAAGTAGTCTTTCGTAAAACTAGAATTATCACATAGTAATAGTGGAACAGATTCATACACACAGGTACAATATGGGTAAAATGTTTTGAGAAATATGCTTTCAATGTGCAACTCAAGTAAGCTAAGCCTACAAGAAATGGCACAAATTTGAGCAAACTGTTTCCCTTGTATAACGTTTGAAAATAATTTTGAAGTCTAAAAGGCCTCAATAGACTATTTCAGGATTATTATTTTTTAAAGGTGAAGCTTTAAGATGATAAAATTTGAGCACTCACAATGAGAAAAATGCCCACTCCTCATTAGGGCCAAATGAATGCTCTCTGGGCAGAGGGAAAGAGCACTTGGCTGGCTGGCCAAATCCTGTGGATGATTATTTTTCCTTTTGTTCATTCTCTCCAATTAAGAGTGAAGACTACGTCTGTCACTAGGGAGGGATTCCAGAGAAGCCCCTCCTGAGAAGGTGCCCTTCCATTTTATGTAGTAGCCTGACAAGGATCTGGTCCAAGCTTTTCAAAAAGACGTCAGCAGATCTCCTCAGCTCCCCAGAATAACTGCTCTGTCCAAGCAGCTGGCTTCCAACCATCCCACAAACTGCCATCCAGAGACACATTTATTCATGTGGTTCCTTCCCTCCACCCCATCCCCGTCGCTGTCTGTAATGCCCTCCCCTCCTCTGTCTCTCTAGTCTCCACATGCCCTTCAGGGTTTAGCTCCTAGTTTGACCTCCCTACTCTCAAACCTTCCCACCATGAACTTCACCCTCACTTGAATTCCAACTGCATTCTCTCTGGATCATTTTTTCTAGCCCTTTATCATTTTTAAAAAATCTCTTCTAGATTATTAAAGGCCTCACTTAACCTCTGTCTCCTGGGTTCAAGCTATTCTCATGCCTCAGCTTCCTGAGTAGCTGGGACTACAGACATGCGCCACCATGTCCTGCTGATTTTTTATATTTCTAGTAGAGACGGGGTTTTGCCATGGTGCCCAGGCTGGTCTTGAACCCTGGGATCAAATGATCTACCTGCCTTGGCCTCCCACAGTGCTGGGATTATAGGTGTGAGCCACCATGCCTGTCCTAAAGGTCTCACTTCTAATAGGTTTCTCTTTCTAGGTAGAGAGAATATTAAAAAGTATATTTTTCGGACTCCCTATAAGACCCAATTGAACCCCCAAATTGTTCTTGACCAGTAGTAACCACTTAATGCACAAGTAGCCACAATGACTATTGGGTCCCAGCTTAGTTTATAAATTCCCTAAACTTCCAACTCAGCACAAGAGCTTTTCCTCAGCAGGCATTTATACAAGCCAACGTCTGCGGTGAACTCCAAGCATCCTCTTCCAAGCAGTCTAGTTATGTCAGATGTGGGGGGAGTGTCATTGGAGTATGGAACTGCTAATGGGGAAAGCCAAGAGACTTGTGTCAAGCTGTTTTTTAACTCTCTTCTTCCTGTGTCCTTTGGTCTCAGCAGGGCTCCCCGACCCCGTCCTTCTGATGTCTTGCTATCCCACTGCGATGTAAACAGCCTGCCCAATTCCTCTAGCACTAAGGTTTGGAGCACTGACTTTGGTACTTCCTGACATCTACACTTAGCCCCTCTGGTGGTTTTAAAGCTTGTTCACAAATTCCTTGGCACCCATCCCTTCAAAAGTGAAGCCTGATTCCCTCCCCCCTAAGTGTGGGCAAGACTTAATGACTTGCATCTAGTTTATAAAATATGGTGGCAGTAACAGTGTGTAAACAGGTAATAAAAGACATTAAGGCTTCCTCTTTGCTCTTTCTTTTAGATCATTCACCATGGGGAAGTCAGCTACTATGTCATGAGGGCACACGGCAAAGGACTGAGGTTTCCTACCAAAAACTAGCACTAACTGGCCGGCCACAGGAGTGAGCCACTTCAGATAGGATCCTCCATCACCAGTCAAGCCTTCAGATGCCTATGACTCCCGCTGATATCAGAATGGCAACCTCATGAGAGGCTGAGCCAGAAATACCCAGATAAGCCACTCCCAGATTCCTGACCCACAGAAACAGAGTGACATCATAAATATTTTTTTTAGGCCACTGAGACTGGGATAACCTGTACAGCAATAGATAACTAGTACAGCACTCTTCCCCTCCTCCATTCTGTCACTTAGAACTAAGTCCATGCTGCTCATCCCTAGGGATGAGTTCCTTCAAGGCCAGTCTTAATCAGTATTTCTCTACCCTGCTCTCTTCCACCCTACACCCCATGCTTTCCCCTTCCTGCCTCAAGGTTTCACATACAGCAGGCATTCCACAAATGTTTATTCAAGAAATACCTCCAGTTCCAGCCTTTTCTGTGGCTCATTCAAAACACAGAAAAATGTACCAAAAAGCTGACTTGATCCTTGAATGCTTACAGAACTTAAGACACTGCATGGTAATTTGTAAACTGCCTCCTGATTATGAAGAGTTTATTATTAATACAGGATCTGGATTTGGAGCATTAAATTTGGCTGACACTTTTATCTGTCTGTGCTAATCTAATGCTAAGTCATAGCTTCCATGCCTTTATCTCCACAGTCCTCACTTCAGATAATCATTTACTTTATCAGTCATTTACTGCATATTAGAAGTGGTGAAAATTCTATTTTACACCAGAACAATAGTCCTTCAAACTTTGTATCTTTAAACTTTCCCCTTTGATTGTTTTGCCCTCTTACCTACTTTCCTTCTGAATTCACCTTCCTGCCTCCTCCCATAGACCCATATTAGTGCTAAATATAACAGCAGGGAAACAAAACAGGCTAGGATCTCATCATAGCTGATACAATTACTTTAAAGTAGCTTCCTCTACTGGAAACGTCTTATGAGCACTTTTGTTTTTTTTTGAGACAGAGTCTTGCTCTGCCACCCAGGCTGGAGTGCAGTGGCGGGATTTCAGCTCACTGCAAGCTCCACTTCCTGGGTTCATGCCATTCTCCTGCCTCAGTCTCCCAAATAGCTGGGACTACAGGTGCCTGCCACCACACCTGGCTAATTTTTTTTGTATTATTAGTAGAAACGGGGTTTCACTGTGTTAGCCAGGATGGTCTTGACTGATGAGTACACCTATCCAGCAAAGAAAGCAAATGTTCTTTCGGAATGTGCTTATGATACCCAGAAAACAGTGTTAGGAGCAAAACGCATTGCCTTTAATGGGCAGCACACCAGCTGGTATAAATGCCCACATTACCTTCCAGGGGCTTCCAGAGGGGTGGTTATGGTTTTCATTTTGTCACTATGGTCTCAGTGTCTCACTGCATCTAACAAGGTGTAATAGGTCTGTGGGACTTCGACAAGGTTGAGAGCAGTGTAGGTTACCAAAAGGCTGCCAAGTGCATGATGACTGCCCTCCTGCCCTGGCTTGGCCTAAACCTGCCGTGTGCTACCAAGGATTGAAAGCAGTTTTCTTAATACCAAGAACAGCTCAAGGCCAGTCAGACTTCTTATAAGCCAGGTGTATGAAACCATGGTCTGTTCTGCTCAATCTGCATCCCCCTTAATAGAATCTGGAAATTAAGGATTTGTCATAGATTCCCTCTAAAGATCATGTAACATCTGAGCCTGTACAACGTGTAGGTCATAAGCTGGAGCCCGCTTCCTGCTAGGGCCATCCACAAAGCCTTCCCTGCCTCAGCGACTCAGGCCGAATTCGCTCTGCTCTGGCAATGATTCTAGAAGAACCTGGGTTAAAGAGCAGCAGGCTGGGCGCGGTGGCTCAAGCCTGTAATCCCAGCACTTTGGGAGGTCGAGACGGGTGGATCACAAGGTCAGGAGATCGAGACCATCCTGGCTAACATGGTGAAACCCCGTCTCTACTAAAAAATACAAAAAAAAAAAAAAAAAACTAGCTGGGCAAGGTGGCGGGCGCCTGTAGTCCCAGCTACTCAGGAGGCTGAGGCAGGAGAATGGCGTAAATCCGGGAGGTGGAGCTTGCAGTGAGCTGAGATCTGGCCACTGCACTCCAGCCCAGGAGACAGAGCGAGACTCCGTCTCAAAAATAATAATAATAATAATAATAATAAGCAGCAGATCCCACCCTTGCCCCTCCCCCAGATTGATAAACCCATAGCTGGATTTTAAAAACTAGGTTGGCATCCACTGAATACCATCTTATTGACCACTACTGAAACATTCACTGTTTCTGTAGCAACTAATTCTCAGCAGGAAATGAGCTTGAATTTTCATTTTTACTTTTAAGAGCTATTTACACTTACATCAAGAACATTACAATATCCTGTACAAATATGCACAGGAGAAGATGCATAACTTGAGCTACGGAAGTGCCAATGGGGAAAAGAAGTGCTCCAGAGATGATAAAAAATCATGGCAGCAGCCACTGCCACATACGTGGGTGTGCACAATGGTGCAAACACTACACACAGGGCTGTTTGCGCATTGTCAACTAACACCCTCAATCTCCAGCGAGTTCCTCAGGATACCCAATTTCTCACTTAAGGAAGCTGAGGTTCCCTGAGCCTGTAAAACTTGTCCAGAGTTACACAGCCCAAACTAGAAGAACCTGGATAAAAACCAGGTGTGAATGACTCCCAGGCCTGGTCTGAACCACTCACTGTACTCAGTGTGTGCTGTACCCGCTACATGCTGCAAAGTACACACAGCCACACAGGTAACAACGTGACTGGTGCCTCTGGAGGTACACCTTGCTGTACGTGATGTCATACACTGATTCACCAATACCTTATATGTGGCTTTAAATATTAAGGACAAGGGTATAAAGGTACATTGCAGTGAAAACAACCATCTTCCTGGAGTTTGTCTTATGGATTTGTTTTCCCAGTATTTTCATTTTATCATTTATTCATGTATTACAAATAATGTTTTAGTACTCTTACTAAAGTCATTAAAATCTTTTACTTTCAAATGTTTTTATATCTGACAATTCATTCATGCCAAGATTTGTTCTAAATTCTTTACACATATTAATTCACTTAATCATCAGAATTCAAAGGGGCATGTAATATTAATGGTACCACTTTATAGATGTGCAAACTGAGGCACCTGCCCAAGGTCCTAGAGTAACAGAGGGGGGATTTGGATGCAGGCATTGTGACTATAGAACCTACATCTTACCCACTAGACACACTGCCTCTATGCTACATTCTCAGCTGGTTCCCTACATCCAAGCCTTGCTGTCTTTCAGAACCACTACCACATAAAAGATCTCTCTGTGGATATTCTAACTTAAAACAGGAGCATGACAACATCTCATCTCCTGCTCAAAGTCCTTGCAATGACTTCTCAATGCACTTGGGATAAAATTCAAAGTTCTGTAACTTGGCCTGAAACCCTGTATGAGCTAACCCCTGCCTCCATCACAGCCTCAAGAATGCTTCCTCTGAATCTACTCGCTGGTCTTTTTCTTCAAACACATCATAATATTTTTAACTTCAAGGCCTTCAACCATGCTGTACCATGTGTGTGAGTCACTCTTACCCCCAACTCTTCTCTCGGCTGACTTCTGTTCACTCTTTAAGGGCTGCCTTACGGTGCCTCAGAAAAAGGCCTTCCCAATCCTTCATCTAGGAGCAGGACCATGTTTAGATGCCCCCAGTAATTCCTATCAAGAGACAGAAGTACTGCAGGGTTGACAGCAGCGTGAGAGTACAACAGTGGTGTTGTGAGGAAAGTAAGAAGTGCCCATGATTCTAGATGCTACATTACAGCCTGTGATGCTCAAGCAACCAAGATATAACACTAACCAGAAGAACAAGATAGGATGTGTTCTTGATTCTAATATCTACTTCTAATATTTCAATTCTCCTAAAATCACAATGAATTTTACAAATGGCATAGATGGAATGTGATGGCATTGTTTTTCACTAAGATACTAACTTCTGGTATAGCTTAAAATCAATTGATGTCAGTAGGTGGTAGTCTACTCAGATGGTGTTAGGCACATTTTCTAGCTCGATCCCTCTGTAATGGATTTTATATTCTAAATGCATGATTTCTCTGTGTTGAAAGAATAATTACATTTGCATATGTTTTAGCAGTCACCATGCAAACATGGTAAGAGTGGCTCTTGTGCTAGCAAATGTTGATCAAAATATACTACGCTTAGACCAATCAGGGTGTGTGGAAATTCTTTTCCCAAAAGATTTTACAAATCGACATATAATATTTACTGCATAAGTACTCTAACTGTAAATGAAATTATTCAACTAAAATGCATTTCCAGGAAATTTATGTATAAAGTACGTGCAAAGAAGGTACATTAGACAGTTAAATGCGTTCTTCCACAATTTTGAATTTAAACACTACTTTCTACATAGAAACCTTAGACATTTTCAAAGCATGTTTATATATTTCATTATAATTTTCATTCAATACTTCCCCATAACAACCCTTTAAGATTGGCAAGAAAAATACTACTGTTTTTTATTTCTATTTTATAACAAGGAAGCAAAACAAAACAAAACAAAAAAACAAAAAACAGAGGTTAAATATGTTTCGAAGGCCACAGACCTGGTTAGTGGTAGGGTTAGGACTCTATTTTGATATAACTTATCTGAGTTGGGTGTCTTCCTACTCTGTCATGTGGCCTCCACATGGAAATGGTAAAATAATTGGTAAGACTAAGCATTAGTACCTGTCTCACATCCCAAATGGGATCTTAGCACAGGTTACTGCCTGGGATAACCCCACAGCTCTGTACATCCTCAACTACACACATGCGCACCTTTTGTGCTGGCACCTGCTCTGTCCCCAAGCCTCTGTGCTGGCCTACTTCCAGATCCTTCAGTTCCTGTTATCTTCTGCTAGTCATGATCTGGAATATCACAGGGCAAAGCAATGACGTTAAAGACAAGAAGGCACTCTACCATGCGGCCCCTAGAATGTTCACCTACAAAATGACTCATTTAATCTTTACAATGTCTCCGTCTCCGAAGGCAAGTCAAGATAATTATCCCCCACTGAAGCAAAAGGCAACTGAAACACAGGGAGGTGAAAGTTACAAAGTTGCTGAATGGCAGGATAGAGCCCAGATCCATGTCACTACTGCAATGCCAGAGCAGTTTCCATTTTACCACATTTGGTGAGAGGACTCGCACTAACCCATTCACCTATATATTCATTCAGCAAATATTTAATTATATATGATGCATCAGGCTGTGTAAAAGTTTGTGGGGGCTGGAATACATAAACATGGTCTTTAGCCCTATAAATTTGACAGTTCATGAGGACAAAGTTTAAGGAGATAATTACAAATTATGATAATTGCCTAAGTGAAAATAACAACTATTAAAGAATAACAAGGAGCCCTAACTTAGATGAGAATGTTAGATAGAACTTCTCTGAGGAGGTTACATTTAGGCTTAGGCATGCAGTCAACCAAGTGAGGAAGCAGAGGAGGGTCCTTGCAGGGGGAAATATATGCCAAGGCCCTGAGGCAAAAAATCGCTTGGCAGAGGGACAGCGTGCTAGGAGATGCAGCTAAAGAGATATTCCACAGGCAGATCATGAGTCCCACCCTATACTGTAAAGAATGCTTTTATCCCAAAATGCAAGAAGCCGCTGAAGAGTTTTCACAAGGGAATGTTATAATCTGACTTACATTCTTAAAAGTGCATTTCAGTCACTGTCTAGTCCAGAATATAAATTGGAGGGAGGGAGGGAGGGAGATAAGAGTGACAAGTGAATGACCCTTAGACCATGACAGTGTCCCAGGCAAGGCTGGCACAGAAGAGAGGAAATATAAATGGATAGGAGTGACTTTCAAAGGAGAACAAAGCTTGGTTGTTAAATCCAAAGGATCCAGAGACTGTATCACGATCTGAGAGGCCCAGGATACACCTTTAACATCTTGCCCTCAAACAAAATTTAAGAACAGGGCATACATCTAAAGTCAAGAGATGGTAAGTTTCTCCAGCTTGCTGTGGCAGCCAGCTACCTTTTTTTTTTTTTTTTTAATGGTTAGCTGTCTCTGTATTACTCTGAGCCAAATACAGAAGGCACTCCCCAAAGACCACTGCAACGTTTCCAAGCTATTACCAAGAATTGGGACCTAAGAAACTAGGACACAGCTGAATCAAGACGCTGAGAACCATTTCCTAAGGTCAGAGACTATTCCCTGTTTAGGAAAGTCCAAGACCCAAAGTGATAAACATTCTCATCCACATAGGCACGATTTCAAATGTCTTTTTCTTTCAAAGGAAATTCAGATGACATTATCTTAAGAACAGCCCAGACACGTTTATATAGCTTCTGTGCTTTATGTTAATGTAAGAATGAAAAATAAACTGTCTTGCCATTTTCAGTCTCAATACCAAATTGTGTAACACTGAACACTCACCCTTGGGTTTCTATAACATGAGAACTGAGGAGTGGAAGGAACATGTAGGAGTAGGAGAGAGTCGCAAAACTCATCGCCAAATTGCAACTATTCTGATGCCTGTCTTCTCCCTAAGGGCAAGTGCTCTCTTGGCCAAAGCTGAGTTCCAACAGGCACTGCCTCCAAGGCAGCAGATGGCCATTCAGTACCCAAGCATTGGTGGCACCCTCTTTGATATTTACATACGGATTCAAGACTGGGAGAAGTCTTATTGTTCCTTGCTTAGAGGGAACCATCTTGGGTCACACAACCAATGAGTGGTATAGCTTAGGTTGGAAGTTCTCAGGCAACAGGGACATGGTTCTGGGATATGAAATTCTAAAACAGGAGTGTTCATGAAGCTTAGAAGCTCTTACTAGGCAATGCCCCCAAAAATCCTAATCAGAAGAAACGTGAGTGTTGCTATGGAAACCAGTGAGTTTGCTCTGATCTTAAAAGGTCACACTAAACCTTAGGAAGGCAAATCGAAGGAAAAGTGTTTCAGGTGAATGTAAGAAAGAGGATGGCGAGGAAAGGTACATTCAGTCAGAAACCCAAAGGCAAGAATGAACTGAGGATTACAGAAATCATTCAGACAACAAAATTAGGCTTTAGGAATGGGCTCGTTAGTTAAAATACCATGAATATTTTTCTATATAGCAAATCAAGGATGGAGTATCTCTGGTGCTTGGGGTTAAGAAAACTTACATTCAGCTTCTTTAAAGAAAATGTTCTTTAGATAGAAAGGAAGAAATGAACATTGGTAGGGCAGAATGAAAGTCCAAAATGAATCAAAAGATTGTAAAAGAACACTGGGCTGGTTGAAAATGGGTTCATGTCACCTGGCATGGTTTCATGCTTCTTTTCAACAACTTGGAAATTTTATTACTGATCCATTGTTGGTGAAATTTAAGGAAGGAATCAGGTAGAACTGGGCATCACTAAGGCCTCTGAAAGTTATCGTGATGTTCTTGTTGACTAGATGGGACATTGGGATTGAACAACTTGGAGAATTGTTCTAATAATGAGCATGTCCACAGCATACTAATGAAGATGGGGGCTGGCTCAAGCCTTGCCAAAGCCCTTCACTCAGCTCTTGCCTGGCAGGCACAAGCTGCAACTTGAATGGTAACACAGAAGGCAAGATCTTCACATCTCCGGTTAGGAGGAAGCCCAGGGTGGTAGTGCACTTCCTGTCCAACCAAATCAGGATCTGACCATCTGTACATGCTGAAAAATTAAAATAAGGAGCAATAAAAGGCATGGATTTGAGATCTAAAAACAAAGTGTACAAATACACGAAGGAGAGCAGAAACTTAGGAGATGCTAAACTATGAGAAAGACAAAACAAAACCACCTCTACAGGTGTCAGCAGACAAGTACGCTTAGTATGCTGTCACCCAAAGCTCTAGCAAACCTTAGGCTCCATTGACAGAAGCCTGATTTAGGAAGACGAAGGTGGAGATCCATAATTTTGCTCTATTCAAGGCAAATCAGGCCATTTGTTAATGATGCATTCAGTGCTTTATGCAACCCACGAAAGGAGTAGAGAAAAACTAACCTATGGAGGCAAGTAATCAAGATGGTAAAAAGACTTAAAACCATGACACACGAGGATATTCAACTTAAAAGAAAACACAAGTGGGCAGGAGAGCTGTTTTGAAATCACGTACAGTCAGATGGGAGAGGGTGTGTACAGTATCATACCTGTATGTCCCCAGGAGGTAGAACTGGCCCCAAGAGTGGAAATCAGCTGAGCAAGGTGAAACGGGGTTGCCCCAAAGTCTGAGTTAACCATCATTTGAGGCTTCCATTGGGGGCTGAGTGCCACTTCACAGAAATAATGTGGAAAAGACTGGTTGAATTTAGCCATTTTAGTAGTCCCTTACAAACCCGACATCCCGTTCAGTGATCAGTTTTCTCCATTGTACCCAGTTGCTGACGGTGTTGAATCCAATGATGTAGCTGCCACATACTATTTTTTAAGCACACACCCACGTTATGGTTTTCCTTCAGCAAGCATTGGAACAGGCTCCAGTCGGCACTTATGCCCATCTTACGTACAAGTTTCAGTTCTTTCTGCCCCTACAAACACCGTGTTGCCCAATTTATTTCTTGCAGTCTCTAATCTCAGAAAAAAAAAAGTTATTGTGTTCCCTGACCTAGGGTATGCATATTTTGCTCTAATTAGAAATACAGTCTATGCTCAGTCTGAGATAGCCACTCTGGAGGCGTATTCTTGGCCAGATCTTTGAAAATCTTGGCAGTATCCTCCTCCCAGGACTTATACTGTGTGAGCAGCCTGCTATTATAGGCTGTTTTCATGGCTGTTGTGTCCGCAGATGCACCAGGCCCATCTGCAAAGGCTTCCTGGTATTGAACACAGACCAGGAGATACTATGAAGGCATGCTCCTGCAGTGAGGCACTAAGCACTTTCTGAAGAGACTGGGGGCCCCTCGCCTACAGAGTAGTCAGCTCTCGACTGAGCGCTCAACATCTGCTTCTAGTATCACTGCCCGAGCTCCTTCAAAAGCATTTTGTTCCAAGGTACCAGACAATAAGGTAATAGTAATTAGCATCAGTTGAGCTTACCAACTCTGCTGAACACTAGGCGGATTCTCTCTCTCTTTATTCTCTGAACTCCCCTTGAAATATATATGATTTTCCCCATTTTGAGATGAAGTAAACCAAAAGAAGTCATATGGCTGTTAAGTGGCCCAGCACAAGTCCCCTCTCAGACCCCGGACTGCCTGCAATCTTAAAGCATTCTGTTCCGCCTGACACAGCCACACCGGGTGAATGAATGATTCACATCCACATTTGCAGAGTGAAACCAGGAGAACACACAGGAATGATTCAGAGGTTTGCTGTATTAGATATTCAACTCCCAGTCAATTACTATTATTTTGTATTTGCAGGAAAGTTTGTCCAGATATTTTAAATAAAGAAGAAGAAAGAGGTAAGGCAGAAGCCCTCTTTTTTTGTTTTTGTTTTTCTTTTTTTGAGACGGGGTCTTGCTCTGTCATCCAGCCTGGAGTGTAGTGGCGCCATCTCGGCTCACTGCAAGCTCCGCCTCCCCAGTTCATGCCATTCTCCTGCCTCAGCCTCCTGAGTAGCTGATACTACAGGCGTCCACCACCACGCCCGGCTAATATTTTGTATTTTTAGTAAAGACTGGGTTTCACCATGTTAGCCACGACGGTCTCAATCTCCTGACCTCATGATCTGCCCGCCTCGGCCTCCCAAAGTGCTGAGATTACAAGCGTGAGCCACCGTACCCAGCCTGAAGCCCTCTATTTTAATGTCTAATACTAAATTTTACTTTGTTCTCAATGCCTGTTTCTATTTTTAAAATGTTATCTATACTGAAAAGGAAACATGTTCTTCATCCCTGCTTTGATCCCCATCACAGTGTGGCACACGATGGAGATGGAAAGAATCTACCCAGGGCACTACCTGAGAAGAAAACCTCAGGAGGAAATAATGCACCACGGTTTGATTCCTCTTATAGAACAGCTGGTTTCAATTTGATACTATTTTTTGCTAATTTTAGTTTTTACTGAAGACAGAAGTAGCTTTAACGCTTGATGGTTTGGTTTTTAAACTGTGTTTTAAGGAACACTACCAGGCCTAAAAAGGGTCCCAGGGGAGGATGGTGGCTGGAGGGTGGGGGTTGGAGTTCTAAGATTCGGTTTGAAACAGTGGTTACGCTTAAAACAAACAAACAGAAAAAAGAGGCCAGGCACGGTGGCTCACGCCTGCAATCCCAGTACTCTGGGAGGCCGAGGCAGGTGGATCACCTGAGGTCAGGAGTTTGAGACCAGCCTAGCCAACATGGCGAAACCCCATCTCTACTAAAAATACAAAAATTGGCCAGATGTGGTGGCAGGTGCCTGTAGTCCCAGCTACTCGGGAGGCTAAGGCAGGAGAATCGCTTGAACCCATGAGGCGGAGGTTGCAGTGAGCCAAGATCGCACCATTGCACTCCAGCCTAGATGACAGAGCGAGACTCTGTCTCAAAAAAAAAAAAGAAAGAAAGAAAACCACTGCTTGACGGTATCTGTGAGATAAAAATATTTTCCCTCGTCCAGAGCACCTGCAAGTGGATTCTATTCTTTTGGAAGCTGATGTCGATGTTTAGAACAGAAGTCCATTTTCACCATATAGGCTTGGTCTATAGGTGGGGGCGGGGGCAGGAGGTCCCAGTGAGTTACCATTTAGCAGGAAGTATTTCTTTTGCTATTTTCCTTCTATATCCTCCTCTGGAGGCTGTGGTGGATCTTCTCTCCTCCTCAAAATAGATATAAATGATATGAAATAAACCTGGTTGCACATTAGAATATTCAGTAGTGCTTCACGTATGTTTATTGCAGCACTATTCACAATAGCAAAGACTTGGAACCAACCCAAATATCCATCAAAAATAGACTGGATAAAGAAAATGTGGCACATATACACCATGGAATACTAGGCAGCCATAAAAAAGGACGAGTTCATGTCCTTTTTAGGGACATGGATGAAGCTGGAAACCATAATTCTCAGCAAAATAAGGACAGAAAACCAAACACCGCATGTTCTCAGTCATAAGTGGGAGAGTGGGAGTTGAACAATGAGAACACAGGGACATAGGGAGGGGAATATCATACACTGGGGCCTGTTTGGGGATGGGAGGTTGGGGGAGGGATAGCGTTAGGAGAAATACCTAATGCAAATGACAAGTTAATGGGTGCAGCAAACCAACACGGCACATGTATAACTATGTAACAAACTTGTACGTTGTGCACATGTACCCTAGAACTTAAAGTATAATAATAAAAAAAAATTTTAATTTAAAAAGGAATATTCTGTAGTGCTTAAAACTGGTATTGCTGGCCAGGCGCCACTGCACACTAATTAAATGGGAATCTCTGGGAAGTTGGGTTAGCTTTGGCATTTCTGAAATATGCCTCGGGTGATTGTGTTGGGCAGCTAGGGTAGACAGCCTGGATTAGACACTCTATTCTAAAGTCATTTATGCCACAGGCAAATGTCTACAGGTCTGCCAAACTTTTATTATCGAAGATCTTTATTTTTCAAAACCTACAAACTTTAAAAGTTGACCTTTGGAAAATGAATTTTACTCTGACCTAAGCATACTCGTTGAAAGGAGAGGGAACAAAGTTGTTAAAATAGAACAATTATGCATGCATACACATGCATATGCACACAAACACTCACATAAAATACCTCTCTGATATAATTTAGATGTAATTTAGTAGAAAACAGGCTCTAACGAAGTCAAGGAATGAATTTGCAAAGATCAAGTTTGGCTAGGATGATTGCGGGGGCAGGGTATTAAGTCCCCTCTTCATTTGGCCAATTCCTACACAACTCAGAGATTGTAACTTCCGTTATTTCTTTGTGAAACCTTTGCTGAGCCCCAAGACTAGATCGGGGGGCTTCCCCTGCCTGCCAGAACCCAGCAGGCACTTGAGTTTGCAACCCCCAGCCTGGAAGCTGCACCATAAAGGCATGCACATTTATACACTTGAGGGTAGACAATCTGATTTCCCCCAGTGCATGCCGTGATCACCCTCCATCAGCACTCCCGATTCCATTCTCCTTGTGTCTTCCTCTGACTGGGAATCAGCTATAAAGTTGGCCTCCTTTGCTCCTCCCCAGGCTGGGAAGAGAAAGTTGTGCCATTCAGCAGACTTACGCCACCACTATTCTTTCACTTGTCCCGTGCTTAGCTCCACCTCAAAACATTTCTAAGAAGCTCAGCCTGTTTTTCTCTCTTCCTTCCTCAACCCCTTATGTGTGAACATTCCCTTCTCCAGGTGCTTGCCCTGCTACCCCACATGATCCACCGAGTGGAGTCACCTGATTCTAACTACCATGCATATGCTGAGGAACCATTCTCTGTGTCTGCAGCCCAAACTCCTAATGAGCTCTTAGACCCACATTCGTGAGCAAGATACATGACGGTCCACAGGCACTTTAGAACTTCAGCAAGCCACAGAACTCATCAACTACTCCCCTCCACCCTCGAATGATGTAACTCCAATCTCAGTGAATCTAACATAAGAAGGCACAAAGTTGCCCTAGTAAGAAAACTGGGAGTCATCTGTGATGGCTTGGTGGTGTCCATTTGGCCAGGCTAAACAATATCCCCAGAATTCCCTTTCTAGTATGTTTCTGGTTAGGGCAGGCAACAAGGAAGACCTTCTCCTGAAAGTTAGCAGATGGAAGGGAGGCATGGCCATCTGTAGCACCCACACTCACCCACTCAAATATACAATCCAACACAAATCTAGGTGCTGCTGTGAAGGGATTTTGCAGATGTAACTAAAGTCCCTAATCAGGTGACTTTAAAGGAGATTATCCTAAATGAGCTGATAATCAGTGGAAGGCAGAGAGGAGAGAGAGATACAAAGAGAAAAGGGAAAGAAGAGAGGAAGGGAGGGGGAGGGGGGGAGAAAAAGAAAGAGAAAGAATGTTGCAGGAGAAGGGGGGGAAAAAGAATTGCTTCCTATCTGTGGGCAACAAGATTCAGTCTATGGGATTCCAAGTTGCCTAGCCAGTTCTCAGCTGCATAAGCCAGTTCCTTGCAGTGCATCCCTTTGATTCATACATATTTAGATACTCACCTACTTGCTTTGTAGCTACTTGTTCTGTTTCTCTGGTTGCACCCTGACAAACCCTGACATCAATGTTGCCTCTTCCCTCCTCACCTCAGTTCAAATCAAGTTGATTCCATCTCTTTAATAGTTCTCTAATTCAATCCCTCCTCTCCATAAACACGGTCAATGCCTTAGTTCCAGCTGCCATTGCTTGCTTGGCATAATGCAAAACTCACCTACATGGGTCTCCCTGCCTCTGGTTTCCCTCTTCACCAATCTACCCTCCAGATCAGCCTTGTTCAATAGAAGCTTCTATGATGGACATACTCTAGATCTGTCCTGTCCAATATAGTAGCCACCAGCTACATATTTAACAGCACAATTCTAGACTACCGGGTTTTGTCCTAAAAAATCCAAGAAACATGCCAAATAATTCAGACATTTCTCAAAAACAAAGCATGTCAAATACTGGAAAATGTCCAACAATACTAATAAATAAAATGAAAGTAAATCTATACATATGCAAAAGATGGGGGAATATATTAAGCTATGATGATAAACTCTGTGTATTGGAACTCTTCAACTCATCCAATAAACGATTGCTAAACACCTACACACTATGTGCCAGGTGCCCTGCTACAGTCTGGAGATTGTTAGACTGGACAGTCTCTGTTTTGCTACCTTACAGAGGCTTTACATACCAGATTAAGTAGCGACGCAAAGTCTATCCTGTGTGGTGAGAGGTATAACAGGTGCTAGAGCTGGGGCAGGCAGCCAAGGCTTTGCCCCAGGGCACTGACCTTAGGAGAACCCCAAAGTCAGATAACATGTAATTGTAACAACCACATATTTAAAGCCCCTCCAGTCTCAGATGCACCTCTAGCAGCTTCTAGGAATGGACAGAGCTAGAGACTTGGATCAGAGGCAGCCCAGCAGTCCTTGGAAACAGGGGCAGAGTGGGGCTGTCCCAGTTGTATCCCTTTCGTTGCAAGGACAAAGCACCATTCTCTTTGCTAACCACATTCCAAAATGGTAAGCTAGGTCCTTCAGGGTCCTAAGGGAGCCAACAGAAGGGCAAACACAAACCCAGGTCAAGTATTTATTCTTTGCTGTTTTCTGTGCTTTCTGGTATTTTCATAATAGAAATATTGCTTTATTTCAGAAATGCAAGTCTGATGTCACTTCTGTGTAAAAATTCCTTAGAAATACCGTGCAGTTTTCTGAACTGTCTCACATATACCCCCAGTGCGGTTTCACGCCTCAGTGCCTTTGCACGTGCAGCTGCTTCTGCTTGGCATGGCCACCCTCCACCCCCACCACCACTCCCCAGCCCCATCTGTTTGGCAAAGGCCTGTTCATCCTCTGAAACTCAGCCTAAATAGCTCTCCTGTGAAATTTTTCACTCCTCAGAAAGAATCACTGTAGTATATTTATTTATTTCTGTGAATAACCTCCACTAAAATTCTTGAGGTCAGAAACAGTTTTTACTAGCCTAGCACCTAGCCCTGAATCTGGTATTACAGAAGAAAGGAACTTCTCATTCCACCCCTCTCCATCCTGCTCACTTCTGCCCACCTGAAGCTCTCCTCATCCAAGGGATGGGGAGAAGTTGCTAATCTGCTTCCTCTGAACACAGGACGATGACAGGCCACCGTAACCAGCCATGGAGTAACAGGGTCTCATGAAGCAGGAACTCGGGACTCCCAACTGAACCAGTACTGCCCCCATCCATTACCCCTGGGCTCCATGGGTGGGTCAATGGACTTGGTGGCCTTTAATCTGAGTTAGGGTGCAGTACTAGATGCTTTTGAAGCTTCATGAAGTAGATTCTCAGTCCCAAGTTAGAAACCTCCCAGAATCTCAAAGCAGGGCATGAAGTACTAGCAGGGCACAATATAAACATTCCTGGCCTTTGGGTAAATTACATCAACATAGCACCCAAACCTGACCATTGATCTCTAACATGAACAATACGGCAAACCATGTTTGAAAAGACTAACCTGCTTATAGTAAGAACATACTAGAAGCAAGAAGGACTAGATTCTAATCGTGGAAAACTTGTGTACCATTAATAGTCTCTACTTTGTCACTTGTAAAATGAATGCACTGAGGATAGAGTAAACTATCCTGATTATATGGCGTTTGAGTTTTCTAAAATACCTTGCCAGGACCCAAACCAACAATTCAAAGCTCAGGAATTAACGCCAGCAGGAGGCATTTCCTCACATAATTGCATCCTTCTCAGACAGCTGGATTCTGTGTCGTTAGAAGAAGAAAAAAGACAACAGAGTCTGAGGCCTATTTCTGAGATTCTCAGTATTCTGCTGCAGCTTCGCATGCATGTGACAAGTCACCTGGAGAGGCCCCTCTGACAGAGATGAGACCAGACAAAAGAACACCGAGTCCCAGAGGGAATCACACCAGATGCTATTAATGTGACCAAACTTGAACTCAAATGTTCAGATTACACTGCCTGGTGACCCCATGCCTGGCAAATCAGTGAGATGAAATCTCTTACAGATACTGAATTTGTACTAGTTGATTAGATTACTTATCATGAAATATCAAGTATAGGCCGGGCACGGTGACTCACGCCTGTAAGCCCAGCACTTGGGAGGCTGAGGCGGACAGATCACCTGAGGTCAGGAGTTCGAGACCAGCCTGGCCAACATGGTGAAACCCTTTCTTTACAAAAGTACAAAAAAAAAAAAAAAATAGCCAAGTGTAGTGGTGGGCACCTGTAATCCCAGCTATTTGGGAGGCTAAGACAGGAGAATCACTTGAATCTGGGAGGCAGAGGCTGCAGTGAGCTGAGATCATGCCACTGCACTCCAGCCTGGGCAACAAGAGCAAAACTCTGCTGAAAGAAAGAGAGAAAGAGAGAGAGAGAGAGGGAGGGAGGGAGGGAGGGAGGGAAGGAAGGAAGGAAGATCAGGTGTAATTTTGCCTTGATTTATTAAAAATAAGAGACCTATTAGGAATGGGTGGATCCTGGAACAGAAGACAAGACAGTGGAAAAGCTGGTTCTGAACTAAGCTCGTACTTCAGTTAATAGTAGTAATATGGTATTGTGTATTGGTTTTCTACTGCTAGGTAACAATTTACCACAAACTTACAACATACGTTTATTATCTTGTAGTTTCTGTAGGTCAGAAATCTGGGCACAGCAGAGTTGAATCTCACAAAACTAAAATTAAGGTGTTGGCACGTCAAGATTCTCATTTGGAGATTGAGATCCACTTTCAAGATCATCCTGGCTGCTGGCAGAACTCAGTTCCTCGCAGCTGCAGGATTGAGGGTGTATTAATCTATTTTCATGCTGCTGATAAGGACATACCTGAGACTGGGAAGAAAAAGAGGTTTAATTGGACTTACAGTTCCACATGGCTGGGGAGGCCTCAGAATCATAGCAGGAGGCGAAAGGTACTTCTTACATGGTGCCGGCAAAAGAAAATGGGGAAGAAGCAAAAGCAGAAACCCCTGAGGAATCCATCAGATCTCATGAGACTTATTCACTATCACGAGAATAGCACAGGCAAGACCAGCTCCCATGGTTCAGTGATCTCCCCCTGGGTCCCTCCCCAACACATGAGAATTCTAGGAGATATAATTCAAGTTGAGATTTGGGTAAGGACACAGCCAAACCATATCAGAGGGCCCTGTTTTCTTGCTGGCTATTGATCTCAGCTCCTAGAGGACACCTGGCTCCTTCCTTAGGCAATTCACAACAGGGCTCTTCCCTGTTGCTAGGACAGCAAAAGAGGGTCGGCTGCTGCTTCTTGTCTGTCATAAGGGTTCATCTGATTAGCAGGCCCACCTGGGATAACCTCCCTTTTGAAAACTCAGAGTCTACTGATGAGAAACCTTAGTTACACCTGTAAAATCCCTTCTACCATGTAATGTACCACAATGACAGTGTGCTATTTCCCATTATATTCACAAGTCCTGCCCACACTCAAGGGGATTACACAGGGTATATACAATAAGGGGCTGGAATCTTGGGAGTCAACTTATAATTCTGCCTACCATTGGCACTAATTTCAATTTCTTAGTTTTGATCATTGTACTATGTTTATGTAAGATGTTAACAACTGTGGAAACAGAAAAATACTGAATGATTTTTGTCACTTTTCTGTATCTCAAACTGAAAAATTTTAAAACATGGAATACTTATATGCTGTGGAATAACACAATAATTTGCATATCTGTGCCACTCTATCTTCTGGCTCATGTTGCTATGTTGAATTTGCCAGTTCATGAAATATCAGGTATAATTTCATCTGCTTATCGTAACATCAGGGCTATAAAACTTCTCTACAGTCACACATCAAATCAAATTAGTGAGATAAGACTTAAGACTTACAGAACACCACAGTGCTATTGCTTTACCTTAAATAAAGGTGAATAGTCCAGAATTTAAGATAACCCTTACAAAAAGGCTATGTGAAAGGCTGTTATACATCTACAGTCAATATTTGTTTCAAGTATAAAGTTTCTCACCAGTGAACTGCCTTTGGTTAGCCCAGTTGCTTTTTAAACGTTTCATCACTATTGTCTTTGGGCCTTTATATCTCATATGGCTTCTGACACTCTACACCATGATTATCTTTAGTAAGCAAGCATCACATCATACACACGTGCACAGTCTCTATATAACTTCTGACTACCAAATCTCTGTTAATTGGAGATAACCTCTGTTATAGGTAATTTACAAAACTCTATGTACTATGCTCTCAAAGAATAAGGTGTTAATCCAAGTTATTTTGTGTATTTTGGATGTGTACAATCTCATATAACTCGATTATCTGATTAAAGTTCTATGGTTGGGAAAAGTGCTGTATTTTTTTTCAACAATAGCAGAAACTGAACAGTAGCACTGAAAGCATCTAGTCACTCTATCGGGAATGTCTACACCTCCTCAGAGGAATATCTATGAACGCATAAGACCTTATTTTGTAACCTTGCTGGCTGCAAGATATTACCAGAAATGTCAATCAATCAGAAGAAATTTAATTCACAAAACTTCTAAAATTTCACTCCAAAGTGTTTCATTATCAGAAGTGACAAATCAGATTAAGCAGTTCAACACAATTATTTCATCATAGGAATGTCTTTAAATAGTTGTCACATACAGAATATTTGGGATTTTTCAAATCTTTAAAAACTCCATTTATGCACACAAAGAGGCATGAGAAAGCCTGGTGAGGGCCAGAACTGCTGAAACAAAGGGTTTGCCATGGTGGTTTTAATTCAGTAAGGGATGGAATCATGTTGGCATTTCAAAAGCAAAAGGTTAACCCAGTGGTAGGTAGGCTGGAGGGGAAAGTGATGGGAAGACCAGCCTGACTACTTAAAGTGGCTGTCTAAGCCAGAAATGAGGAAGCACTGCTGTACAGGGAGACAGGAAATAAGACAGAGAACTGGCCTAAGAATGAATGGGGACTCCATTAAGAAGCTGTATACAAGGACTCCCGCCAGTGGACTGAATGTGGAGAATGAGGGAGGTGCCCTGTTTCTCACCCAACTGACACAGAGGGACAGTAGACATTTCCACAGACAGGCCAAGTGAGATGAAGGCAGAAAATACACTGGTAGCACAGGGTAACAGAAGTGGTCATAGAGTGGTATAGACTGTGTCCAATTAACCAAAGTGCAGCTTCCAAAAGTTCATGTATGAAACAAATCTTTATTAAACATCTACCATGTGTCAGCTACAGTATTAGACTTTGGAATACAAAGATATCTAAGATGTGGACCTTGCTGCTCCTTAGGCATCTAGCCAAGCTAATGACCGACATGTAAAACACATTTTCATGTTCGAGTGACAATTGTCAATGTTTATTAAGCAGTCATTAATGTACCGGGCATGATGCTAGGAACCTTAACTGCATGTATTTATTCACTTGACAAATATTTATTAAGCACCTATACTAAGTGCTAGGCTCTCATGGTGCTTATTTTCTGGGAAACCAGACAATAAATAAGTAAATAATGAGCAAGGTGATTTCAAATAGTGGTATGCACAGGGAAGACAAGGAGGACTGCATTGGGAGGAAGGGTATACTTGTATTAAATATAGGTGGTGGTCATGGAGGGCCATGAAGAGCACATCTGAACTCAGACCTGTAAGACAAGGAGGTACACACTGGCAAAGGCAATGGCAGTGTTCCAGGCTGAGGGGAGAGCAACAGCAAAGGTCTGAAGTGGAGGCAAGTTTGCATGGTCAGAGAACAGAAATGAAGCCAGGGTAACTGGAACCTATCTATGAGCAGGGTGGCAATGCTCCTCAAGGTGGTCAGGGACCTAGAAGCCACAGAAGGGCATTCACGCGTGAGCGACATGATCTGACATTTTTAAAGATCATTCTGGGAGCTGAATGAAGAAAAGGTGGTATGAATGGATGCAGGAAAACCAGTTAGGAGTCCAGAAGAGGCTGTAGTGAAGACAGAGAGAAGAGGATGATTACTGGATACATTTCAGAGGTGGAGACGAAAGAACACGCTGACGGGGCAAAGAACAGAGCCTGAGTATTCACTTCATCATCTAGGTGGATGGTGGTGCCATTTACTGAAATTTATAAAATGGAGGGAGAGGCAGAAGTTACAGGAAAGGGAACAAAGGCATTGAAAATTCAGAACTCTGCCCATGCGGAAGAAGCCAAGGGGAGTCATCCAGTAGTTGTTTCAGTCAAGAGTCTGGAGCTCAGGGCTGGGGACACACATTTGGTCACTATCTACCTATGAATGGTATTTAGAGACCCTGGAATAAAAACGACTGGAACCAAGAAATAAGACCTGGTTGTTCAGACAAAGGAAGAGCCAGCAAAGGAAACTTCAGACACAGCATCCCAGGAAGGCAGAAGAAAACCAAGAAACTATCGTCAGAAATGCCAACATAAGAAAAGGGTGTTTCAAGGAGAAATTGGGCCACGGAGCTATAATACTGCTAAATAAAGAATTGTGCAAGGAACCCCTGTATTTTGTAACATGGAAGTCGCTGGTGACATTGTGAAAAGCAGTTTCAAGGGCAAGTTAGGGAGGAAGTCTGGATAAGGGTGGGGAGAGGAGAGAATGGAATATAAAGTAAAACTAGGATATGCAAACAACTTTACAGGCATTTACCCAGATTATCCCATTTGATTCCCACAATTAAGTCCATTTTACAATCGAGAGGATACTTGGCTAAAATCTTGTGAGTGATGCAAGGTGACGAAGTCAGAATTAGGAACCTCCAGAGAGATTCCAGAACTCGCATTCTTTAACACTAATGTGGAACTTCAAAAAGTTGGGTATGACATAAAGGAGGGTTTGTGGTAAACTATGCCCACGGTTGTCAATCTAAACTACCTAGAATCCCTAGCAATGATTGTTTAGAAACCATGGCCAAACTGTTTAGAAACCAGGCCCAAGAGTTAGCTGCCTGGTCACTTGCAGTCTTAACCCACTTCCATTCCATAGTCAGAATTTCAAAATCAAAATCAAAAGGTTCTTGGAAGACCCAATATTGTCACGATATCAGATATTCCCAACTTGATCTACATACTTAACGCAATTCCAATCAAAGTTGTTCTGTAGATACTGACAAACTGATCCTAAAGTTTAAATGGGAAGGCAAAAGACCCAGAATAGCCAATACGATACTGAAGGAAGAAGAACAAAGAGGGCTGACACTACCTGACTTCAAGACTTACAGCTGGGCACTGTGGTGTGTGCTTGCTGTAGTCCTAACTACTCATGAGGCTGAGGCGAGAGATTACTTGAGCCCAGGAGTTCAAGTCCATCCTGGGTAACATAGCAAGACCCTGTCTCTAAAAAAATTTAATATATATATGTATATATATATTAAATTTATATATGTATATATATATAAGCAATGTAACATTGCATTTATCAAGACGGTGTAGTGTTGGCAAATGAACAAATACCAGCAGACCAACAGACCAGAAGAGAGAGCCCAGAAATAGACCCACATAAATACAGTCAACTGATCTTTGACAAAGAAGCAAGAGCAATACAATGGAGCAAAGATAATCTTTTCAACAAACCATGCTGGAACAACTAGAAATTCACATGCAATAAAATGACTCTAGACACAGATTTTACACATTTCACAAAAATTAATTTGAAATGAATTGCAAACCTAAATGTAAAACACAAAGCTATAAAACTTCTAGAAAATAATGTAGTAGAAAATCTATGTGGCCTTGAGTTTGGCAATGAGTTTTAAAATACAATGTCAAAGGTACGATCTCTGAAAGAAATGATTGATAAGCTAGACTTCATTAAAATTAAGATTTCTGCTCTGCAACAGACACTGTCAAGAAAACAGAGAGACGAACCACAGACTGGCAGAAAATATTTGCCAAAGACATATCTGGTAAAGGATTTTTATCCAAAACATACTAAGAACTCTTAAAACTCAACAATAAAAAAACAGCCTGATTAGAAGATGGGTCAAAGACCTTATCAGGCATCTCACCAAAGATAAACAGAAGGCAAATAAGCATATTAACAAGTGTTCCAGGTTGGACATGCCAGTGGCTCATACCTGGAATCCCAGCACTTTGGGAGGCTGAGGTGGAAGGAGCGCTTGAGCCCAGGTATTCGAGACCAGCCTGGGAAACACAGGTGCAATCCCATCGTACAGACGAAAACTAGCCAGGTATGACTGTGCACACCTGTAGTCTCAACTACTCAGGAGGCTGAAGTGGGAGGAATGCTTGAGCCTGGAAGGTCAAGACTGCAGTGAGTTCATGATGGTGCCAATTATGTGTGTGGGTTGAGTGAATATGGGAAATCTCTGTACTTTCTGCTCAATTTTGTTGTGAACCTAAATCTGTTATAAAAAATAAAGTCTACTTGAAAAATAAAAGCATTCCTGAACATTTACCATCTGTAGACATTGTTATGAAAGCAATAAGGATAAGTTTTAGCAGCCCCTGAAAAGTAAACAGCTATTAACAATGGAAAATATCACCTTACTTTGAAATCTTTCAATAAGTGATTAATGGAGTCAACACTTATTGATTGGGAATATATATAATATCATTTCATGTGTGTATATATACACATATATATACATATATATGTGTATATATATGAAACAGCAAGAAAAAATGTCTGACACTTAACTCCTTTAAGACTTGGCTTGTTTGAAGGCCGGGCATGGTGACTCATGCCTGTAATCCCAGCACTTTGGGAGACCAAGGCGGGCGGCTCACCTGAGGCAGGAGTTCAGGACCAGCCTGACTAACATGGTGAAATCCCATCTCTACTCAAAATACCAAAATTAGCTGGGCATGGTAGCGGGCGCCTGTAATCCCAGCTACTTTGGAGGCTGAGACAGGAGAATCACTTGAACCCAGGAGGTGGAGGTTGCAGTGAGCCAAGATCGTGCCATTGTACTCCAGTCTGGGCGACAGAGCAAAACTCTCTCAAAAAAAAAAAAAAAAAAAAAAAAAAAAGACTTGGCTGTTTGAATTCCAGAGCATACTTTTCCGTAAAAGTGATGTATCTTCATAATCTTGTTACACACTCTGTCTGGGAAAATGCATTCCATATATGAAATCATATCATACCTATATGGGAAACTCCATAAAAGCAGCAACCTAAGGATCAGTGCCTGGTGCATTTATCCAGTCTAAGATCAACCAATAAGATGAACCATTAGTTTACAGACTGTTAAGAAAGCCAAGTAAACTGATACAATGCTTTCTTTTCATTTATAATTATTGAAGAAGCTTTTAGGTAATTAGATTTTTCCATGTATCAACCATGTACCTACATGAAAATTAAAATAAGTTGGCCAAGATTTTGCTAACACATCTTCACATGCCCAGTTTGACTCTTCTCAGTCATTTTAACTCAGATGCTAATGTCCATTTCTTCTATCATATGCTCCACTATTGTCTCTGGGACATTTTTCTAGCTGTCCTATACTCAATATGCCAGTTTTGAGGCTGGCGCTTTTTTGTTCTTACCTAGTATCACAGCAGAGGGCCTTTGGGATAACTAAGACTCATATCTTTGGTGACTAAAATTGCCACAGAGTTAGCAGTTGTCAAGTCTTGTCGACAGAATTACAAGTGGGTCACCATACTCTTCAATGAATATATTCTTTACTGTTCAGATACACATCTGTGAAAGCGATCAAGAACCTACATACTGGGGGAATTATATGGGGGCTTTGGGACATCTTTTCCAGACTACTGAGTCATTTCTTCTTCAGTTTGGCTGAAGAGTGTGTGTGTGTGTGTGTGTGTGTGTGTGTGTGTGTGTGTGTGCAGGCGTGTGGATACATGATAACATCTTTGCATAAGAACTCTTAGCAATTGTTTGGCAGTTTATGATTAACTTATGGCTACGACGTTCAGCCACCACCAATTGTGTAAAGTATCACAGATGCTTTCACAGCCTCTGCTCATGCCTTTGATCTCTGTAGTAACTTTAACATTTCAGAAAAATTTACAGCCTTTTAAAGAACACTGAGTTTTTATCAGCATTTCCTATCTGTCTAAATTCAGCTTTTTTTCCCAGTTAAATCACTAGAAAATAAGTAACTACAGTTCAAAGTCAGCAGGAAGTTTGATAAATGGATGTTCTACGCTTCAACAACAGACCTGTGCAACCTATGAATTGGACATGCCAGTCTCTTACTGCTTTGAAATTCCTTTCATCTCTTTGAAGAGATCTACCAATTTTTCCTGCTTTCAGTTGCATAATTTGTCACCTAGGAGGTAATACTTTTGCCATAACTCTGTAACACAGCTTCAGCCACTTGTCTTCTGCCTCAGGCCCTCCACAGTTCCTGGTTGCTTCTTTGCAAAAATAGCAACTGAGGTCATTCTTGTACAAAAATGTGCTTCACTAATTCCAAATTTACATCCTGTTGTTCTACTTCTATAACTTTCTACATATATAAATCCTTTTTTAAAATTTTGAGTCACAATTTAAAATTTTTGAAGATCTTTTATATGCAACTAAACTCAATATGTGCTTACCAACAGTATACATCAACACAATTGTTACGTCCAAATTTGCACAAGCTCACGTAATGACAATGACTTATCATTGCCATCTAGTCAATGGTGATAAGATGCTATCAGCAGTAAATACATCCTGATTTCAGAGAAATTAAAATGTGGGGGCAAATGTACATTTCAAAAGTAAGGCATAAGTGGATACCCCTTTAGTTTATGTTAAAAAATCATTTCCAAAGATGGACATCAGAAATCCCTCACATCTCTGTATAGACTTGCCATTCCTCCCATCAAGAAACATAGTCCTGGTCCTTCACTTGTGACTTGATTTCACCAACAGAATGTGGCAGAAGTGAGATTCTGAGAATTTAAGCTAAAGTATTAAGAAGTTTGGGCTACAGTCTAGAGAAGGAGTTGGTGGACTACAGTCCAGTGGGTCAAATCTGGTCTGTTTTTATACTGCCTCTGAGCTAAGGATAGCTTTCATATTTTAAAAGAGTTTTAAAATAAGAAAATATGTGACAGAGATCGTTTGGGCCCCAAAGCTGTGAGGCCTAACTGGCTGTATTCATTTGCTAGGGTTGCCTTAACAAAATACCACAGGCTTCAACAACATAAATTTGTACCTTCACAGTTCTGGAGGCTAAAAGTCCAACATCAAGATGTCAGCAGAGTTTATTTCTCCTGAGGCCTCTCTCCTCGAAGACGGTCTTCCCTGTCTGCATGTCTGTGTACTAATCTCCTTTTCTTATAAGGATATCAGTCATATTGAGTCATATTGAATTAGGGCCCACTTGACCTCATTTAACCTTTTTTTTTTTTTCTGAGACAGGGCTTCACTCTGTTGCCCCAGCTAAAGTGCAATGAGAAGATCATGGCTCACTGTAGCCTCTATTTCCTGGGCTCAAGCAATCCTGCCACTTCAGCCACCCAGGTAGTTGGGACTATAGATGCATGCCACCATGCCTGGTTAATATGTGTGTGTGTGTGGAGGGGAAGGCGGTTTCTTTTTTGGGGAAAGACAAGGTTTGCCATGTTGCCCAGGTTGGTCTTGAACTTCTGGCCTCAAGTGATCCACCAGCCTCAGCCTCCCAAAGTGCTAGGATTACAGGCATGAACCACTATGCCTGTCATTAAATTAATCTTAATTACCTCTTTAAAGGCCCTATCTCCAAATATACTCACATTCTGAGGTACTAGGGGTTAGGACTTCAACATATGAATTTTGGGGAAACACAATTCAGCCTTTAACACCGGTCTTTTTCAGAAAATGTTCCTAATCTCTGGGTCACACTATTGAATGAGAAGAGACCAGGTAGAGAGAGAGGCTCAGCCAGACATCAGCCATTCCAGCTCCGTGCTAGCTAGACATGTGAATAAAGCCCCCTTGGATGGTCCAGCCACAGCCAAGCTCCCAGCTAAATTCAGATACCTAAGTGACTCCTGACGATACAATGTAGAGCAGAGACAAGCCATCTCATTGAACCCCACCAAAACTGCAGGCTCATGATCAAATAAATGGTTGTGTTTAAGTCACTAAGTTGGGGGTGTTTTAAACTCAGCAATAAATGATGGGAATAGCTTCTATGGCAGAGGCCCCAGGATAGGAGCTCTCAGGCATGGAACCAAAAGGGAGAAAGGCTTTTTGTAGGGGTGACAGCAAAGGAAGAGTTGGGATAAAAGGTAAAGGCAAGAATATACAGTAGCCAGGACCCAATAAGGTATTTAGATGATAACGTTGCTCCTTGTGTTAACGAGGAAATCTCCTAGTATGTATATTGAAAGTAGGGTTGTATCAGAGAGTAGGTGGCTGCAATGAAAAGGACAAAAGCCCCAAAACAAATCCCAGGAAACATACAGGTTCTGCCTCAAATTAGCTTTGGTAAGATACTTAGACTCTTAGATGTTCTGTGTCCTCATCTTTAAAACAGGGACAATACAACCTCCCAGATTTAAAAGTATTAGACATGAAAGTATGAAGTCCTTAGCATAGCACTGGACAAATGGTAGGCATACCACCTTGTCTGTGTTCCAGTCTTTCCAAGAGATGTAATGCCTACCCTATCTGAAAGGCTTATTCATAAGCTCAAATTTGCTAGGCACTATGGCTCATGCCTTTAATTTCCACATGTTGGGAGGTCAAAGAGGAAGGATCAATTGAGCCCAGAAGTTCAAATTCAATAAAACACACAAAAATGGTTTGAAAGGTATTAAGCCCTACCAAATAATATGATTGCAATATATAAAAATTTGATTTTTATTGTTGGGGGCTGCATAGCAACTTTGTGAAACTTAAGTATATCTGCATAATTGTTTTTATATTGTTACTATTAAAGTTATCAGCATTAGTTACTTATTCCAGTTACCCATCTCCATCTTCAGAAGGGAAGGTCAGCACAGTATCTAAAGAAGGAAAATGAAGATAGGAGGAATCCATAACTCCATTCTTTTTTGTGTGTGTTACAGCAACACCCCCATCTATTTAGCGGGGCATCCCCAGTGCAGTTCCACTATGCATCCTCTTTATCACCAGCAGGACTTAGCACTGGGCTTGGTATACAAGAGATACTGAATATTTACTGAATATAGAAGAGAGGACAAGCCAATAGTCTCAGAGAGAATTAAGGAGATACCCCCTTTAGTGTGATTTTTACATGCAACTCATGGAGGTAGTGGTTCATTTTGGAAAGATGACTATAAATGGACACGTTCAATGACAATCACTGCCCAAACTTATAAGTGCCTATGTTTGAAGCCTGGGGCACAGGGTAGTGGTTCTCAAAGTGTAGTGCTCAGAACAACAGCAGCAGCAGCACCTGGGACTCATTAGAAAGCAAATTCTAGGGCCCTACTGCTATGGTTTGGATACGGTTTATTTGTTTGATCCCACCAAGTCTCATATTGAAATCTGATCCCCAGTGTTGAAGGTGGAGCATGGTGGGAGGTGTGTGCCATGGGAGCAGATCCCTCACAAATAGATTGGTGGAATTCTCAAGGGAGTGAGTGACTTCTCTTCATTCCCGCAATAACTGGTTGTTGAAAAGAGCCTGGGGCCTCCTCTGCACTTGCACTCACTCACTGTCTCCTTCTCATGCCATCTGATCTGTGCACATGCAGGCTCTCCTTTGCCTTCCACCATGCGTGGAAGCAACCTGAGGCCCTCACCAGAAGTGGAGCAGGTGCTGGAGCCATGCTTCTTGTATAGCCTGCAGAACCATGAGACAACGAAACTTCCTTTATAAATTACCCAGCCTCAGGTATTCCTTTACAGCAACATAAACAGACTAAGAGACCCACCCAGAACTACCAAGCAAATAATAGTTTAATAAGCCCTATAGGTGATTCTGACACATGTTAGACAATCAGTAGCCTAGGGAAATGCACTTCTATTATCAGCTACATTTTACAACAAAATGTCTATTCCCTTTGTGTTTCACCAACTAGCTCATTCAGATAATGTGAATACCGGCTAATTACTGCAATGATGTTTGCTTCCAAGCATTAAAAAAATTGCCAGTGTTATGGGCAAGGGCTTCATGACTAAAACACCAAAAGCAATGGCAACAAAAGCCAACATAGACAAATGGGATCTAATTAAACTAAAGAGCTTCTGCACAGCAAAAGAAACTACCATCAGAGTGAATAGACAACCTACAGAATGGGAGAAAATTTTTACAATCTACCCATCTGACAAAGGGCTAATATCCAGAGCCTACAAAGAACTTAAATTTACAAGAAAAAATTAAACAACCCCATCAAAAAGTGGGCAAAGGATATGAACAGACACTTCTCAAAAGAAGACATTTATGCAGCCAACAGACACATGAAAAAATGCTCATCACCAGCCATCAGAGAAATGCAAATCCAAACCACAATGAGATTCCATCTCACACCAGTTAGAATGGAGATCATTAAAAAGTCAGGAAACAACAGGTGCTGGAGAGGATGTGGAGAAATAGGAATGTTTTTACACTGTTGGTGGGATTGTAAACTAGTTCAACCATTGTAGAAGAGAGTGTGGCGATTCCTCCATGATCTAGAACTAGAAATACCATTTGACCCAGCCATCCCATTACTGGGGATATACCCAAAGGATTATAAATCATGCTGCTATAAAGACACATGCACACGTATGTTTACTGCGGTACTATTCACAATAGCAAAGACTTGGAACCAACCCAAATGTCCATCAATGATAGACTGGATTAAGAAAATGTGGCACATATATACCATATATACCATATACTATGCAACCATAAAAAAGGATGAGTTCATGTCCTTTGTAGGGACATGGATGAAGCTGGAAACCATCATTCTGAGCAAACTATCACAAGGACAGAAAACCAAACACCACCTGTTCTCACTCATAGGTGGGAATTGAACAATGAGAACACTTGGACATAGGGTGGGGAATATCCACATGGGACCTGTCGTAGGGTGGGGGGAAGCGGGAGGGATAGCATTAGGAGAAATACCTAAGGTAAATGACGAGTTCATGGGTGCAGCACACCTACATGGCCCATGTATACATATGTAACAAACCTGCACGTTGTGCACATGTACCCTAGAACTTAAAGTATAATAATAATAAAAAAGTTACCAGTGTTTTTTTCCTACTCCCTTGTGCCCTCCCCCATTATAAAAATCAAATCAAATAAAACCACAGCCCTTTGCAATTCATGCCACGTACACTAATAACAGCCTCAGGCAAGCAGTATCTGTGGGACTCATTTAAATTTTATTTTTATGGAAGAATAAAGGAAAATTCAATACCAAATCTTTAAGACATACCACTTAATGATTTTGGTGGACAGTCTGACATAGACAGTTATTGGAGCTTTGGATTAAGACAATACAATGTCTACAATGACCTATCAAACAGTGTCCATACCCTGTAAGAACCTTGCCCAGACTTCAGCCCCTGATGAAGCATGTATGGGTATACTTGTGTGTGCCAGCCCCAATAACTGGAACAGTGTGGGATCCCAGTGAAGGACATCCAGCCTTGGCATGGCAATCTACCTACGACTCTGTGGCTTGGCTGAAGAATTTCAGCTGGGTCAAGCAGATGATCTCTTGCAAGACTCTAAACCAAGAAATACAGGAGGGTCTTGCCAACTAGCTGTGGGAACTAAACCAAGAGAGCAGTGAATTCTCAGGGAGCACCATGAGAAACCATGATGGGCTACTGCCAAACTGAAGTGATGTGGGGATCAGAAGGTGTAATGGAGTGGGGAAAAGCCAGTCCATCACAAGTGGACAATAGTGCAGAGATGCAGAAAGAAACAGAGCCTATTACCAGCAGGAAGGACTGGACAAAGAAACTGACCCTTAGCCTAAAGTAGCCAGGGTACCAGCTGTAGAGTCCAGCCCAGCCCAGCCTGGGGAATGCAGTCACTACAGATCCTCTCCTTCTGCTGCCACCCACACCTCATAAAGGAGTTAAACTATAGTGCATAATCATCCTTAAATGGTAGCAATAAACACTTCTGCATTTCCTTGTCAATGGATGCATAATAGATGCAAAATACTTCCAAGGTTAATTATACGAAGTATTGTAGATTTCTAAAGTGAGGTGAACTCTGCTTTTTCTTTTAAAATGATCCAACTGTTTACCAAGGCAATATTTTTTAAGTTAATTAAGTACGGAGCAGAAAGTCCTCCAAGCAGACAGTTTTAATTAATTCTTAATTATGAATGCCCACGTATGTCCTCCAAGTGGCCAAAAATGTTCAGTGTGGGGAGACAAAGGAAAAAAGGCACTGAAAAGAAAACAGATACCACTCCTGGTTTTCATACTTTTTAGGTTAAATTTACCAAATGTTATAAACAGCTTTAGAAATACTTACCTTTAGGGTGGTTTTCAAAACAGTGCAAACAAACACAAATCACAACACACTTCTTAATTTGTTCCTCTTTGTTGTTACGTGTTGCTAAGAGACAGGTTTCTTCAGGGCTCAAATACGCAGATTTTTTCCAAATTTAGAAAATAGGCATACTTGCAAAGAAGCCTCAAAAAGGCAGCCCGTTAGAGGTAGAAATTTCTTTGGTAATTACCAACCCACATTTCTCCAAACAACTTCCTGAAACGTATTACTGAATGCCTGCGTGACTCATGGAAACTTCAAAATTGATCATCTCTGGCTCTGTGGCAATCTGCTTTCTTAATTTACACACATTAAAGTTTGTGTACCCCTCTACTCCTTACTGAAGGGAAACAGGAAAGTCAACCTTCCATTGAAAGAGAGGCAGCCATCCACTGGGTTCAGACACTGGGAAGGCCACTGAAAGGCTCGTGTACATCAAGATTTCTCATGAGTGGTTAGGCGATGTTGATCACCCTTAGGAATAAACTGTAATCAAAGATCAGTATGTGAAGCCAGGAACAATAGCATATATTAACAGTAATATATGCTATTATAGTCATATTCTTGTTCCTTAATTTAGAAATTAGGGTATACAGTATGCTATTAAACAGATATATCATAGCATAATGGTATTACAAAAAACTACTTTTTCCCTTAAAACTTCTAGGTGCACTTATATATGTATTTTTTTATTAGCTATCTGACAGCTTGGGGAAAGAAACAAAAAGGCAAAAGGTGCCCATGACAACTGGTGATCAAAAAGCCCAACACAAGCTGGGCGTGGTGGCTTACACCTGTAATACCAGATACTTGGGAGGCTAAGGTGGGAGGATCACTTGAGGCCAGGAGTTTGAGATCAGCCTAGACAACATAGAGAGACCCCATCCCTAAAAACATAAAAAAATTTTAAAAATTTAAACTCAATATAACTGAAACTAGATTGTAAATCAATGAGGAAATGGCTAAGTTTACAAAAGTCTGACTGACAAACCTCAGAGACACACCCCTTTCTTTAAAAAGGACACACTTTGACATTTTAAAATATCTATGTGCATAGTTATTAAAGAGCTTTTATATGGGCCCCATAACTGACAGTAGAGAACCACAGGGACAGGCCAACCTTGCTGAGACAGATACACAGCCTTTATTTGTTTGCAAAGAAACACAACTGCATTGGGAGTTATACCTGATATAAATGACAAATTGATGGGTGCTGACGAGTTGATGGGTGCAGCACACCAACATGGCACAAGTATACATATGTAACAAACCTGCACGTTATGCACATGTACCCTAGAACTTAAAGTATAATAATAAAATAAAAATAAAAAAAAAAAGAAACACAACTGAAGTCAACTATAAAGACAACAAAGCTCAGACAGCCTCAGTCCTCACTAGGGTTTCATGCCAGCCCAACCCCATACATTTGTAAGGCATTACAGTAACTTTGGAGAGTAGGACTCAAGTGGTCTAGGCTTGCAACAGACAATATTTATGTTCACTTCAAATTTATATGCTGAAATCCTAACCTCCAATGCAATGGTATTATGAAGGTGAGGTGAGGGTGGTGCCCTCACAAATGGGATTAGTGCCCTCATAAAAGAGACCCTAGAGAGCTCCCTCACCCTCTTTCAGTCATGTAGGACACAATGGGAAGTCTGCAGTTTACAACCTAGGAGAAGGCCCATGGCAGCACCCTGATCACAGACTGCCGCCAATTCTCCAATGAGAAATTTCTGTTGTTTATAAGCACCCAGTCTGTGGTATTTTGTTATACCAGCTCAAATGGACTAACACAGAGCTGTAGTCTCAGTTCTGCCACTCAGGTAAGCCATTTAGTTTCTCTGAATACTGACTCCCTCATGTAGATAAGAAGGAAAGGACTACGTGAAAAGGAATGGGGGTAGAGGAGGTACTAACGTCTTCTGAGCATCTCCTACAGGCCAACACTGTCCTTATATCAACTAACCTGATCCTCATACTAGTTCCTGATTTTACAAAAAGGGAACCCAGGCCAGGGGAGGAAATTGCTCAGTGTCACAGGGGACACAGTACAGATAGGGCTTAAGCCCTGGTCTCTGGTTTCAAGGCATCACTACCCAATTGCTACACTGACCTTACACATTGTTTCCAGAGTTCAAGGACTAATTTGAGCATGCCTTTCTCAATGGCCCTACATATTTCTATTTCCATGTGCTGTGATATAATTTCCAAGTCACATCTGAGATCTTACCCTCTCTAAACTCTCTGGCCTTTTTCCCTTACTGCCATCACCACTTAAACCCAGACAAGCTCTGGGAACAGAGAACTTGGAGAGTCATCCGCCTCTATTTCCATGTAACCAGATACATTTTTACATCATGTAGTTTGCTCAGAACACAGCAGAGATTCTAGTCCTGCAAGTTTGGTGCCTTCTAATCACAGCAAAGAGCATTCTGTTGCACAATGAATATTAGTATTCACTGATACCATATGTTCCCAGTGGGCAGCAGCCAATCTCCACTTTTTCAAAACCCTTGGGAGGTGAACTTACAATTACAATGAAGAAATGACAATTATCAGCAACCAAATCCAATTAATTCTCGTATTTCTGTTTTTAAGTTTCTTGGAGGAAAAGATCGAATATCATTAATAATGGAACTTACTGTCTAGTTTCATAAAAAGTTTGCCACTTCACAGATGAAATCTGAGGCAAGCCAAAGAGAAATGTTGGCAGTTTGTGCCTTCAGGCAACAGAGGCCTTTTGGGTAAAATTATGTTTTTGCGCTGAGGGGGACTGCCAATAGTACTTGCTCTAAAATTATATACATCTTTATAGAAATTGCCTCTACAAAAGTGCAACCATATTAATACATATACACTTGCTGTTAAGGCTATCAAGTTAAATTTAAGAAGCAGAGCTATTCTCTAAGTGGGACACATTCTTAACATTCCTGACAGGTAAAGAAAATCCTTCCTATACATCATAGCCTATTAATGACTATTAAAATGCTTTTAGGTACCATGGTAGGAAGTCCCTGACAGGTATCTTTGAGCAGAAAGATCCTCTGCTCCAGGCATCCCTGGGGATCCTGAATGACATTTGTCCTTGTACCTGCAGGAGGCAAGTGCGAGAGGGACTTGGTTTCAAATGAAGGCAAGGAGGGCAAGTTCTACCAGCTACTCATTCTGACATTAGCTTCTAAGATTAGAATAAAATGGGATAATAAAACAGAAAACAAATATGAAATAATCTGTCAGTAACATGGTTTGCCTACTTTAAAGGGCTCCTCTAAAACCGATTCAGAGGGATAATTAACCAATATATGAAACACTTTAAAATAAAAGCTTTTTGGCCAGGCACGGTGGCCCACGCCTGTAATCCCAGCACTTTGGGATGCTGAGGTGGGCGGATCATGAGGTCAGGAGTTCGAGACCAGCCTGGCCAACATGG
>NC_045443.1:60148925-60212868 GCF_002776525.5 Piliocolobus tephrosceles
AAAAAAAAAAAAAAAAAAAAAAAAAAAAAAAAAAAATTAAATTAAATGAAAATAAAAGCTTTTTAAAAAAATTTAGGATTTTTAAAACAGTTTACAAAGTTGAGATACTTTAGCACTGTTTGTGACTGCCCAACACCGGAACATTCTCCAGACAGAGCTCTGGACCCCAGGACTCAGCCCTCTTCAGCACAGCCTGATAGGGCTCTCATGCAGTCCCCTCGCCCCTGGGGGTAGCCTACCTGGGTCAAAATCCTGACTCTTCCCCTTGTTGGCTGAGACCTTGGACAAGTCATTTAACCTCTAAGGGTCCATTCTTCTTCTACATGGTAGCAATCCTGACTTTGAATTACTTTAAGGATTAATTAAAATAATATATGCATAACCCTTAGCCCAATGCCTGGCACAGGGCTCAATAATAGGTTGAGGCTCTCATGACTGTAATAATTATGAGTAGTACTAAGAATGATGGTGGAAATAGTTGCAGTGAGGCCCTACTCTAGAGAGAGGGCCCACTTGTTATTTGAAACATCCAGCCACAGTTTAGACAATCATACAGGCCTGTCTCCTATGGCAAATAGAATACTGCCCCATCAAATGGGTTGAACTAACATCACTAGACTAAGTATTTGATGATTGCTTTTTTACGAGGTACTTAGGTAATACCCAAATTGCTGGTTTTCAGAGGACACAATGATATTGCCCAACATAGACAACTCACTATGTAAGATGAGTTGCCGCCCCCTCCTGAGACACATGGACAGAAAAGATAATACACTAGCAAGAGTCCGTCTTTATGGCCATTGCATTCAGACATTACCAGATTCCAAGTTTTTCCCATTTGAAGTAGCTGGTGCAGTTCATTTCTTTAGACATGCCTCCATCCACATCAAGTCTGAAAGCTTCTTTAATGCTTTTAAGATTAAGATAAAACAGCTGGTGAAGGGGTGGAAGCGTGTCAGTGGCAAAAACTCTAAAAGGAGAACACAGAGCTTGGCTAAAGACAAAGCAACAGGAAGTCAAGCACATGCGTGGTCCAGAAATACCCTGAAATGTTATTTCAAGACTTCCACCCTTGATGAATCTCATCCTCCATATTTTAATGCTTTTGTGATATTTGAAGGAAGGGACAGGAAAATAACAATGATGAATAAACTTAATTCTGGTTAAGTAACAACTAGGCCTGAGGGCGAGGTGACCCTTAACCACTGAGCACAAGAACTCTGTGGTTTTAGATACAGTCAGACAGAAGATGGAAAATATCCACCCACTCCCAAATTTTCTACCATTGAAATTCCTTCAATGGTAGAAAACATAAGACACGAATAATCAACTTTACTTAAGACTTGCAAACCTTATATATACTAAGTAACCAGTACTATGTCTAGTTGTCATGGGGCAGGGGAGTGGGGTGTGGGGTCTAAAAGAATTGAACATTTCAATGTTATTCCATAACTAGGTTATATACGAACATTCAGTCAAAATATATTTGTAAGGGAGCCTTCAGTTTCTAGAAGAGAACTAAGAAATAGAAAGGCAGCTGTAAAATTTGGTGTACACTGATGTTCATATTTAATTAATGGATAATACATTTCTGAAAGGGTCTATTTATTTTTTTGGAGTCATCCTGTAGTAGCAAATCTTAGTGATCGATGAAACCTCATACCATAAAAAGAACAGGATAGAGAAATATAATACAAAGTTGAAATGGTTAAGGCTGTTCATATTGCCTTCACTTCAAAGGAATTACATTCACTGTTGGTATTTCTTGTAGGGAACTGAGATACCATTGAAAAAGCCTTCAAAAAGGCTACATTTACATTAAGCATTAAAACAAAAAAATGATCTAGTAACAAAAAGGCCCACAAACAGAGCTGTGGGGTACAAAATTAGTTCTTTGTAAATATTTTTCTTTATTTTTTTTTCTTTGAGAAAGAGGCTTACTCTGCTGCCCAGGCTGGAGTGCAGTGGCATGATCTTGGCTCCCTGCAACCTCCACCTCCCAGGCTCAAGCAGTCCTCCCACCTCGGCCTCTGAGTAGCAGGGAGCATAGGCACACATCACGATGCTCAGCTAATTTTCTTTTACTTTGTGTAGAGATGGGCTTTCTCCATATTGCCCAGGCTGACCTCGAACTCCCTGTAAATACTTCTTATAGATCAATGAACACAATGCCATATTTTCTTACAATGCTGCACCCGACGGCTTCATGGGCCATTCTAAGAAAGGAAGAAATTGACCAGTAGACAGAACTGTGCCATATGTTTTGTCATGAGATATGGGCAAAAGGATTGCTTTCAGATGCCAGGCAACGAAAGTAAAGGCAGGAGGAATTTCCACGCTTGAAGCGAAATAAAGACATTTTAAAGCTACAGAGGTTGGTGTGAGCTATTCAGGGGTCACCAGGACCAGCAGCATGTGGACTGTGTCACAGTTAAGTCTGCAATGTCTTCCCCCCTCCCATAGTATATAAAATAGTAACATGCCCAAAATCAATCTTAGTGTATTAAATATTAATTTCTTAGAAAAAATCAATGCAAACCTATAAGCTTTAAAGGCCTTTTTTTTTCAGCTCTGACCTAGATGTAACCTAACAGCCATGGCAGCCTTTTCCCAAGCCAGCAGCACTCACTCTTAATAACAGGGTTAGTGGCTAAGAGGGGGCTTGAGAGCCAGTCCCTCTAGGTTCAAATTCCAGCTCTGCCACTTACTCATGGTGTGATCCTAGACAAGTTACTTCTCTCTCCTGGGCTTCAATTTCTTCATCTGTGACAATGATAACAGTACCTATCTCATAGGGTTGTTACAACAATTAAACGAGACAGTATTGGCAGAGAGCTCAGAGCAGTATCTCACATAGTGAACATCATGTCGGTACTTGTTAAATAAAACTAGCACCTAGATTTTGGTGGCAAACTGTTCTCCAGAGAAAGAAGCCAGGGCTTCTTAGAGGGTAATTCCATATCTTGGGGCAGGGAAGGTTAAGGATCGACAAGGCTCAACGTGTGGCTAGTAGAAAGGCAGATGATGTTCATGGAGCTCAGGGGTAGTGATGAAAAGACAAATCACTGGCCAAGATGGGACAACGTGGGCATCAAAAATACTAAGGCAATCTAAATGTGAAAGGCATGATTTCTTGATATCCCACACATGAAAAAGTTAATATAAAGCACATGAGGTGTTATCAAGCAAAAGAAAGGAAGGGGAGTATCCATTCCACTTTATTTTAATAAATGGAAGAGTGCTAGGTGTTTTGTTTCTTCTATTAAATATTTATCTATTTAAGTAGAGAAGAGTGAACACTGGGAACTTAGTAATACTAGTTCTCGGTAAGACAGACAGTAGACCAATAACAGGAAGGCTTTAACATACTTAAAAACCAGGGGGAAAGAAAATCGAAATGTGTCAAGATGACGAATTCTCTAAACGTTTTAAGAGGTGCATTAACTGCAGACTTCATCCCTCATATCCTAGGAGATAATACCCCTTACATGTCTTACTAATGGAGATAGTAATAGATCATATGGTAGCTTCTAATGATGCAAAGAACCAAGCAAAGATTAGGAGGGCAGGGCAATGGACAATGAGATGCCAGCCAAGCAACACTTGGAAAAGAAAACATTCTGGGAGAAGCACCATGCTGCAAAAAATCTAGAACTTGTGTGGAAAGTGTAACTCCAAAACCTTATTGATGTAACAAATGGTGGACACATATAAAATGGAGCCTAGCCAGATGCCCAGTGGCTTGGATTTGATGAAGCCAAAGATGGCAAAAAATAACTAGATCAGTGGTCAGCTGGTCAGCCTATCTTTCTGGCTCTAATAAAGTTTCTGTAATTGTGGAAATGTACTAGTACTATGTTACTGTAGAAAAGTCTCAAAATGCACATTGCTCTAACACTGGACACTACCAAAATATATGTTGCTACAAAGTTAGGAAAGTAAACAGACAAATTTAAGACCAACAAATGAACCATGATGGCATTAGTATTTTACAACAGCTTTAAGTATATGTTTCATCATCGCTGGATCTTTGTGTGCTGTTTCCAGTGTTAGGAGGCTTAAAATAATCATCATTGCAGTTTAAGTTGTTAAAAGAGTTCAATCAGTAATCCATGTGCAAACAGATTTCAGAAACTGATTTTCAAAGCTTGGTTTTAGATACAAATTTAATAGTTTGAGCACTAAATTACATACAATAGCAGGTGCTTCTCTCCATGAACAAAAACCCCTAGAACATTAAAGAATACATAAAGTGGGTCACCAACAGGATGTCCAGAGGAGTAAACTGTATGTGTCCACATGAAAGACTATTCAGAAGCACGGTTATCCACTTCTTCCATCATAATGACCCTAAGGGAAACAAAAGGTAGAGGCAACAACAGAAGAAGATATGAGATAGAAATGCTACACAGTTGATAAGAGTTCTTCCATATTAAAAGCAGGACAGGGGGTTAATGGGAAATGAACTACAATAGAACCTGGTTTCAGTTTGTTGGATAAATGCAATCAGACATGTATAGCATAACAACACGTTCCTTCTGTTATAGCTTTGAAATAAAATGAATCTGAAATGATGAAGAATACAAATTTGTCTAGAACAATTAAATACAATGGTGAAGTTTCAGATGTGGAGGGGGTGAAAGTGGAACTGAGAAATGCTCTCAAGAGTCCACTGACCCATTTCCTCTAGAGGAGCTAAACCAAACAAGATCGATCACCTCCAAATCTTTGGGTTTATCTCTGGCAAATTTAATGTTTTCTCCTTGCAAATTTAATGTTTTCCTTTTTGAAAGGCTGATATTATTCTTTTTACAATTCTTTCTCCCTGTTCTTCCCCCCCCCCCCCCCCCCCCCCCCATCTAAGACATGCAATCTAGATGCTCACTCATGGGAGACAGGTAACAAAGCAAATGGCATTCATTGAGCACCAGCATGTGACAGGCACTGCAGAGGGAGATTTCCGTGATCATTACATTTCATCATCATGAATCTTGGGAGCTGGATATTATTACCCTAGTTTTAGTAATGCAGAAACTGGAGTTCTGCAGGAGTGAGCAAATTGTGCAAGGACATCAGAGCAGTTTGAGTGTTCAGACCTGTGTTCACGTCTGCCACCAAACCCAGCATGCTCTTCCGCTGTCCCATGCTGCCTTTGGGTTCTCCACCCCACTCTTTTTACTGGGACTGCCTGTCAGCAGTTCTTTCTCAAATGAATTGCCAAGTCAAAAACCTCAGCTCTGAAACTCAGTTCCCAAAAAAGCAACATAAAAATGTTCTAGTCTAAGTCTCCTTTGTTTATCCAGTAAGTACTTTTTACACAGAGGGCTGTATCATTCCAGCCTGAATCTCAATAGTGCTCTGTATGACCTGGAGAATTTAAATGTGTAACTGCACCAAAAAGAGGAACTCATCCTAAGTTTTCTACCAGTCACACACATGTGACAAGTTCTCCATACCAGCCTGCACTTCAGTTTCAGGTCTGGAAAAAGGTGCCTAACAACCAATGCAGCTCCCAGAGGCTGACAGAGTAGCCCCTCTCCCCTTCATGGCTGTCCTTATAATGCTCTCTCTACATTCAGAACAGAGTGTAAAGGCTTTAAAACCAGCCTCTTAAGCTATCAGGGCAACATCAATTAAGATCATTTTTAAAAGCTCAAAGCAGAAAAGAAATGAACATTCCATTTATTTTAAAATGCAGTACACAAGATTAAAAAGTATTAAGGACGAGTAGAGGACAACCTCCTTATTGACTTTTACAATCAAAATCATGCACGCATGACAGGTCATTAGAAGTTGAGTTTTGCTTATTTTTATTTTATTTTTAAAATCCTACCCAAGAAAAGCATACTTTTACTAACCAAAAGTTATTTACTATCTGCACTCTGAATATTATGCAAGTGGAGAAAACCAACCAAGAATGCCACATATGGTTGGGTAGAAGTCCATGGCACACATATGCCGGCTGAGGGGCCAAAGCATGGTTTGTATCATAGTTGGGGCCGCAACCACTTGAAGGAATGGACTCCTCTTAAGCGCCAAGTCTATGCTAGGGCAGGGAATAGATGGGTAAACAAAAGAGATGCAGACCATACCCCGAAGGAGCCTCCGGTAGAGTGGGTAGACATTAAACAAATAATTACAAATAACTATGGACCATGTTTTCTCAACTCTAAGAAAAACATTTTCCCTTATCTATTTAATCCTCACATGCACCTAATCAGTTATGACTAATCCCTGGCTTATGGATGAGAAAACTGGCATTAACACTCTGCTTGAAGGGGTGGATTTGGGATTGGAACTTGGGCCAGTGGACTCCGGAGACCATTCATTTAAGGACAACACTACACCACTTCCCACCAGTTTCCCACCCCACCCTATCCCCTAGGCTTCTTAACTATTAGAAAATGGAACCACTATTCATCCAGTTTCTCAGGCTGAAAATCCAGAATTATCTTTGGCTCCTCTTTTTCTCACTCAGTTCACCAGTTAATCCTGTCATCTTTCCTTTTAAACTATATCCAGAATCCCACTGCATTTTATTCCTTCCAGTATTATCATCCTGGCCCAAACTGACATCATCTTGTACCCGGAGTAATGTAAAAGCTTTCAACTGCTCTTCCTGCTTTTGCCCCTGTTAGCTACAATTTACCTCCCACATGGTGGCCAAAGCCATCCTTCTAAAACAATTTCCCATGTTCCTCTGCTCAAAACCTCCCATTGACCTTCTATCTCAGCAGTCACTGGCCTCAGCCATCTGACCTCCTCTGGACCCTCATTTCCCATCTCCCTCTCCTTTGCTCCCTTCTCCCCAGCCACCCTCACCTCCCTGCTGGTCCTCAAACGCAGCAAGCATATCCCAATCTTGGTGTCTTTGCACATCTGATTTCTGCTGCCAGCACACTCTTAAGTCCCCATCTGTTGATGTGTGCCACTCTCTGATTTCACTCAGGTCAACAACTAACCTCTCTAGAGGGCTCTTGTCTGACACTCTCTGTGAAGGAGCATGGCCCTCTTTTTTGTCTGTCTCCTTCTTCAGACTCTTCTGTGCACTTACAGGTAGCTGTCATCACACTACATATTTATTTGCAAATTATCTGCTTCACCCACTAGAATAGAGGCTCTCTGTGGGCAGAGACTGCTTTGCTTACCGTTTCCCAGCATTTAAAACACCACCTTCGCACGTGGCAGTGAACAAAAGAATGAGTCTTAAAAGTATTATTAAAGCAAGTCAGTAGTGTGTATTGTAATGGATACCATTGCGGAACTGAAGAATGACATAATTATAATACTAACTATTGTGATGAAGATTATGGAGGTTTTAATAACATTAATTGCAGAGAGGTGGTAATGTATCCTGGGGTTCAGAAATGGCCTCCTCAAGGAAGGGCTGTTGAAGTTGAAACCTGAGGCTAAGCAGGAGTTAACCAGGTAGAGTGGTGGGGAGCCCATTCTCCACAGATGAACCAGCATGCACGACAAGCCTGGAGTGGAGAAGAAACATGACAACAGATTGGAGAAAATGCAGAAGAATGAGTGTGGATGGAGCACAGGAGAGAGGGGAGGATGGAAGGGAATTGGAAAGAGACAAGACCATATACTAGGTGCTGTGGGTCACATTCTCAAATTGTGATTAAGTGAGTACAATGGGATACTTATGTCTATTTATATTAATCCATTTAAGATGTGCCTATTCGTATTCTTTTGTAGTTCAGGAAAAGTTTGAATAAGCTGAAGATTATCAGTCCCTCAAGAGAACTTTTCAGTCACAACCAGGGGCAGGTATTGGCAGGAGGGCATTCAAAGAGAGAAAGATACTAATTCTTTGGACATTTTCTCATTTCTTTTTTTTTTTTTTATGAAGCAATATATTTAGGTCATTTATATAAAAATAATTCAGCATATTGGATTCAGAAATCTGATGCCTGTGATAACAATTTTTAGAGAAAATTCCTTTCAAGTCTATATCCTTTTGACTTATGGCACTTTATCCAGGCTAACACACCATGATTGAGAGGATTATCTGATGAAGGAAGGGCTTAGCAGTTGCTTAGAGATATCTCTTGATAAGAAAACTGGTCACCACCTCCTGCCTCTCCTATGCATTAGCAACTGTCATCTCCCTCCCTTGTTTTATCTGAAGAATCAGATCAAGTCATTGGAGCACCAGCCAGCAAATCCGAGGTGTACAAAGCAGCTGCTGGCAAGGAAGCTTACTCTAGTTCAGAATACAAAGCACTCACAGGTGAAATGTTAAATAATAATGAAAGGTTTAAATAAAGATTCATGATAAAAACTAAAAAAATTATGTAAATATTTGAGTACCTACAATGTGGTGGGCTCCCCAAACTGGGGACAAAAACAAGAGAATGTGGGACAGGAAATCTCCAGTGGCCGTGAAATCTCACCACCACTACCTACTTCCCAAGGACTAGAAAGCAGATCAGCTAAAAACCTGAAAAGCTGGAAGTAATACAAATTACTGGTATTCTTCAGGGGGTCTAATGATATCTATATCAGATATGTGGTCCCTACACAGCACTCCAAAGTCTGAGTAGGGCTAGTAAAAATTGAGCAGAGTGGCACTGTGATCATCAGAAAGATATTTTCCCCAACAATATGACAAGATCTGAAATTGCACGAGTTTGTCAAATTTTTAAACCCTACGATGTAAAAGTCCTCCTTAACATCCCAAAAGGCAATTTTTACTTTAACAAATTTTTAAATTAAAGGAAGTGCTCAAAACTGTTAATTATTTTTTCTTGCATATCAGATTTCCAAGAAATGTGTTTGTTATCTTGTACAATTCATTTACTGACCTTAATTACCTAAATGTACAAGTCAGCATTACCTGACGAGTCCGTTTGGAGATCTTACAGTGTGTGAGGGCACCCATGCTCCAGTCTCCAGCTCTTCTTGAGTCTCATCTTTCAACCCCAGCATTTACTTATTTCTGAGTCTTTGCACATCAGTTTCTACTTTCAGAGAATAGGTTGGCTGATTCCTGCTAACCACTCATCCTTCAGGCCTTAGCTTTGCTTGTGCACTCTGCAAGGACAGGCACCACACTTTCCCTCTACTGCATCCCCAGCATCAGCCCCATCACCTGTCACAAAGTAGGTTAGATGTCTAACAAATCTTGTTTGAAGAAATGAACCACTGTCATCTCCCCAGGACAACTTCCCCCAAACCAGAACTCAGGTTAGGTAGCCCTCTCATCTTGTCCCTCACACATGTGTACTCCAATGTACACATTACATTGTGTGTACCTTATTGCCTGATCCTTAGGTTGCTTATCTCCTTTGCTAGATTTAATTCTCAAAGCCTCAGGTCTTGTCTTGGTTCTTGTTAAATCGCAGAGTCTTCCACAACAGTTGGCAACATTTACTGATATTCCTTATTAAATCTTTGAGGAACTCACCTGTTTCCCCCTTTCAATCAAAAAAGAAAAAGATAGCATCCATTTCACAATTCTCTTAACAGCCTACAACGCAACAAAGTGGTGATTATATGAAAGGACTCTAATTAGAAATTCAGGTAACATAGTGAAAAACTACTTATGAAGCTAACAACATTCATTTAGCAGAAAAAATTATTTCTTCACAGTCCCAACTTACTGCCCAGGACAGTAAAATCTAGAACTACCCTCATTCCCCAAACAACCATTAACTTTACTTTTCTAAGTACTGATAAAACTTGCAGCCTACATTATGGTGGCAGTAACAGAGGTTTATTTCTCATTCACTCTATGCGTCCATTTCAGTTTGGCTCCTCTCAGGGAGGACCGGGCTTCCACAATCTGGAGAGTCACCCCTTGCTGAGGCAGAAGGAATAGGAGGCGAAGAGCGGTGCGCCCAGGAGGAGGAGACTTGAAATTGAGAATTGGTGAGCAGCATCTTAATGGCCATCACATGAGATTTGGCAGAAATGTACACAATGTACAAGAGTACTTAACTTTCTACTATGATATCCCAGAAGGTAACTCTGAATCAATATACGGACTCCATCTTTTTTTACGCTTTTGCAAAGCTAACGAGACAAACTCAGGTATTAACTCACTACAGGGCAACTAACCAAAAAAAGAATCCACCACAATCTAATTGGACAAATGAACATGTCCGTACCCCTAGAGTACCTACAAGAGAACTCTATGAGAGAATTTTATTAACAGACTGACATAGCTCTAGAAACTAAAAGCAGATTTGTTCCCCAGCTGTTCCTACGTATTGACAGTGAAGCCTCCACATTATCCAACTGCTTCCACCTGGCACTGTCAAAAACCATTAGTTTGTAGATGATACATGGGCACAGAGTATCCACCATGTCCTTTACAACTACTGTAATTTATACTCACATTTTGAACAAATACAAATGCAGGCTCATGCAAAGCATGTGGTATGGGCAGGCAGAGTGAAGGAATGGTCACAGCAGAGGGGACCCCGTGGAGAGCTTAAGGGAGAAGCAAGGCTACAGGTAAACTCAAGTTCCAAAGAAAGTGATATGGACAAAATTGTTAATGAAGATGGGGAAGAAAGGGAGTAAAAGTTCTGGAAAACTTGGGGAACATTAGTATTTAAGGGACATTTGAGAAGAAAAGGGAATATAGTGAGAAAACTAGAAAAAGAACCTGAAGCAGTCTCCAGAAGTTACGGGATAAAAGACTTTATGGACTAGAGAGTGAGCAGCGACAATAACTGTTGCAGTGAGGATGTGGAAGATGCGCACATTTCCAGTGACCATTTGCACCTGGAAGGTCACTGCCGGTGAGCGTTTTCCTAAGTAGCACTGAAGTGGGAGCAATGCATGGAGAGCACCCCGCAGTTTCCCAGGCGCATCCTACTCTGCCCTTCCATGTACCCACACTCGCTTTCCTCTCCAGCCTTCCACTGTCTGGCTGGCTGCTTTATGGTTCATCTCCTGGTTCATGGACTGGGGAAGCCTTCCTACAGTAGCTTGTTCGGCTGGATGGGACTCCTGCTAGACAACTTCAGGGAAAGAGGTTTGTCTTGTCTTTGTGTACTTGGCACCCAGACAAGTTTTTGACAAAGTAAGCATTCAATATACTGGTTTTTGTTGTTTTTGTTTTGGTGAGACAGAGCTTGACTCAGTTGTCCAGGCTGGCATGCAGTGGTGCAATCTCGGCTCACTGCAACCTCCGCCCCCCAGGTTCAAGCGATTCTCCTGCTGCCTCAGCCTCCTGAGTAGCTGGGATTATATGCATGCACCACCATGCCTGGCTAATTTTGTATTTTTAGGAGATGGGATTTTACCATGTTGGCCAGGCTGGTCTTGAACTTCTGACCTCAAGTGACCCACTAGCCTCAGTCTCCCAAAGTGCTGGGATTACAGGCATTAGCCACCATGCCTGGCCCAATATACATTTCTATAAAGGAGGAAATAAAGGAGTGCTGTCGTTTGGTTTGTCCCCACCAAGTCTCATGTTGAAATCTGATCCCCAGTGTTGAAATTGGAGACTAGTGGGAGGTGTTTTGGTCACGGGGTCAAATCTCTCAAGAATGGCTTTATGCATCTTCATGGCAATGAGTGAGTTCTGGCTCTATTAGTTCCTGAGAGCTGGTTGGTAAAAGGAGCTTGGCACCTCCTTTCCTCTCTTGCCATGTGACCTGTGCACATGCTGGCTGTCCTCTGGAAGCAGCCTGAGACCTTCACCAGATGCCCAATCTTCCAGCCAGGAGAATCATGAGCCAAATAAACCTTTTTTGTTTATAAATTACCTAACCTTTGCTATTCCTTTACAGCAACATAAGCTAAGACAAGGAGGAGAAGATTTTCTTAAAAAGGGAGCAATAGTACACCCAGTGACTTGAAGGGGTGATGCAGGCTGGAAGAGGAAGTGTGTTGTTTTACCCAATAGCAATGACTTGGCACATCTGTGGGAGAGAGAAGGTGATGGAGGAGAAAAGGCACAGGACGCTAGGACAACAAACGAAAGAAATGGAAGACACAATGTGCTGTGTGGAGTGTTAACATTTAGCCTTCTCCATTATCATTCAAGAGGAAGACAATACTGAAAGGTCTTCCAATGACAATTATAGGCATCAGCCTAGAAGTGACACTTCATTTATGCTCAAAATATACTGGCCAGAACTAGTCACATGGACTCATCTACCTACAAAGGGAGCAGAGAGGTGTAAGCCTCCCATGTGCCCACACAGAGAAAGAAGGGCATGCACTAGATGTCGCTAACATATCTCTTCATTATTCCCAAACAGTCCTGCAATCTATTAGATTTACATCTGGAAAGCCTCCAACAATGCATCTTCTCCACCTCACCATTGTACCTCACCCTTCATCTATTTCACTCCCATATCTGCTACTTCTCCCAAACATAAACTTCATGTCATTCCCAGTAATTGCTTACTAAAAAAAATTCTTTGTGGCTGCTCACTGCTTATGATGTAAATAAAGTTTCTTATGATAACATACAAGGGCCTTCACAATCTCATGCAAACCTACCTTTTCAGCCCTGTCCCTGCCTCTATGCAGTTTTTTGTTTTTTTGTTGGTGTTAAGAGTTGGTGCCTTCTGGACTCTTACTTTGATGATTTTTAACTGCAATCAGTTAGAAATCTCAGGACAAAAGAAACTTGGCTTAGGGTTTCAGTGGCTCTTTATTTCTTGGCATATGCGGTGAGTGCCCGCAGCCCTCTGCCTCAGGCGGGACCTTCAGGAGTTCTGCTGTCTGCTCCAGCACTCGCTCTGCTCCCTGCATGGTTCAATCAGGAATGATTGGAGGGCTCTGGGCACAGCTGTAGCAGAGTTTTTGCAGGAAATCTCCAGGTGATCAAACCAGCAAGTGAGGGATTATTACCTTTTCTGCAGCAAAAATTGTGGTCGTTAGTGAATTCACCTGGGACCCCCATCCATGACCAATCCCAGCAGGTTTTACCTGAGAAGGAAAGTCCCTCCCACTTCCCCTTCGATCCTGGATACATAGCATACAGGTGTACCCAAGAGCAGCCCAGCAAGAGTCCTAAATACAGAGGCAACATTCAGACGTGATTCCGTCTACCATCTTGAAGGGAAGCACCAATCCCTCAGAGAGGTTCCAGAGGACATGCCTGGCAGACCTAAAGAGCAGTCAAATGTTACCAGCACCCACTCTTTCCGTAAGAAGGGAGAATCGTTGTATGTCTGGTGTCAGGTGGTTCAGGCTCCACAAATACCCTGTCAGGGATTTTGACAGGCCTACAAACAGTCACAAAAGATTTTTCTAATTCCCAGAAATTGCCGCTTTCATACCGCCATGACCTTCCTCATGCTGCTGTCTCCCTCACATGCCTCCTCTACACAACACTCATTCCTCCAGGGTTCGAACAGTCAGCTTTGCTCACCTCTTCCCATTTTCTCCAGACTTAGAATTAACCAGCCTGTGCCCATTTGCTGGGTTCCCATCACATTTGATCAACTCCTTCATCACGGTAGCTTATTATATTACAGTTATACACACAATATCTCCCCTGCTAACTTGTGAACACCTTGAAAATAGAAAATATATTTTTTAACCTTGAGAGCCTTCCTTACACTCCATGAGGAGGTTTAATAAATGTTAGCTGACTGAAAACTGAGTTAATTTAATGGTTTTCTGTCAACCTAGCTGAAAGAGTCTTAAGTTTTATTTGTAATTAATATGGCTTGCTAAATATGGGCATTGTTGATCATACATTATTTTCTTTAATAAACAATTTTAACTATCAAACCATTTAATAACATAACACAATCTAAACATCTTCTGTTTTGGTATCTGTCTCATAATACAGTCTGAAAAGTGTGAATGTTAAGTAGAGACGGTTCATCTTTAAGTCTATAAGTCCCTAACCGATGATATTTACTGAATAGAAAAAACTGTTTAGATTCCCAACAGAGCTGCAAAACTGGCTTTACTGCTTTGAGATATAGTAAAAATAAATATATCTCAGGAAAAGATATGTATTTAAGTGCAAACACCAAGAGTACTTTTTCTGTGTGTGAGAAAAAAATTAATTGAGCATACTGTTTTAAGTGAATTGCACTTAAATCTGAAGAACTCTAGTATATAAATGAATGCTGAAGCAGTTCTGGTATAAATGGAGTTACTGAAAAGTAATAAATCAATCCTTGAAGAACATTCAAAAGCACATTAGGGAGGAAGCTGATGTAGGCAGAGTCCCTGTCATTCATCCTTAGCCACTTAACCCTGATGACCTTCAAGGCGCTATTGATGCTAGCTGTCGGTAGCTTAACATCTGAAATGAACAGACCACTAGTTACCCTCTACTTTAAAAAAAAAAAAAAAAAAGAGCACGTGAAAGTTCAACTTCCAAAGAACCAATACTGATTAACAGTACCATTCTGAACATTATGAAAATGTCTTGCACTGACATAGCATAGGTCACAAAGCAAGCTTCCTGGTGCTTTTAAAATATAATTTGACTTATGCGAATTTTCAAAACCAAACCTCAAGCAAGCCTCTGCGTCCTTTACTCAGGTCAGAGATGCTGAGAGCGGTACAGTGACACGTGGCTGCAGGGCCATATATAAGTACAAGGTATTGATTAAAATTACATCAAGTGCAGCTGCTTTCTGCGGCAATTTAACTGCCAAAGTGGGAGAACATTAGCTCTGTGCCAAGTGGCAGCACAATCCTGACAGCCACATAGATGTCCTCAGGTCACCCACCTACAGACAACTTGAGGCTAAACTGAAAGACTGAATTCAGATCTAGTTGTGATCTTCATTCTTTTTTTTCCTGGAAAGATCAGTAAGAGCTTTCAATTTTACATTTTTTCAACTTTTAGTAGACCCTAATTCGATATCTACACACCTTACAAATTATAATTTGGCTGTAACAGAACCATGTCTCAAAATAGACATTCCAAAGTGGAAGGAAAAGCTTGTCATCACCACCATGATTTTGTTTGCTTCACTGATAAGATTTTGAAGCACATCCCCCTTCCAGGCAAATACTTCAAGTCATCCTTTCTGGACAACAGACTAACATATCATATCACTTTAAAAGAATTAGGGGGGAAAAGCCTAAAAATTTAGTCTCTTTTTTTATTCAGGATAGGCTACTGAAGTTTATTTTTATTTCTTGATTTTTTTCTGGAGATAATATTATAACCTGTGCTTGGTGCTCACTCTTCATGCTGTAAAGGGTGGGGAGAGCAGGATACTATCCTTTAAGCAAGGGGATTAGTTTCCACTATACCATACTTGGTTTTTCATGCTGTTAGATTTAGAAATTTGTTTCATACAATCAAATGTAACTAGATTTTCAATTCACTTCCACTTTTTGTTAAAATGCATATTCAGAGATTTTATTTAAGATAAAGCAGACAAGGCAGAAGAAAAAGTGTTAATTTTTAGTGAAGTATATACAAATATCCCACTTAAAAGTCAGTAGAAATTAAGAAGAACCCAACTTTTGTGATGACACTTACTCCCACAGCACTGTACAGCTGGGAAGGGCTAAGTCAATGACCTAACTTTATGAATATGCAAACTGAGGATTAAAAAAGTGAGGCTGCTTGCTGAAGCCACAGACTGGCTAGGGAAAGAGCCAAGACGACCACAAGCTGCCCCTTCAAGTTATTGATCATGGTGCCACCCCAGCACCATGCTACTCCTCTGTCATGCTATGCATGGGTTCTCAACTTTTCATTAATTTATTTTCCCAAGAAGAGTGTGAGCCTCCAAAGGTTAAAACCTCTGTATCTTTTGCCTCTTAAGGCATGTGAAGCACACAGTGAATGCATGATGATACCAAAAAAGGGGCAATTTAAACCTAAATATTAAAGTGAAGCCATAATGCCTTTTAATCAGTATGTCCAGCTCACCAAAACACTACTTTGGTAAAATACATTAAAGTATACAGCTAATGCTTCCCCAGACAATTTTCAATCTAAACATTGATCTTTTCTAACTATTAAACAATGTCACAAGAAATATTGGGAAAGTTCCTTTTAAGTATTTTTCCCAGAAAAATGTCACTTTTCAAATTATAGCTTAGCAAAGATTTGTCTACAAGGAGGTTCATCCCAGGACCGTTTTCAATAGTAAAAACTTGGCTAACATCAAGGAAAAAAATGTGTGTTACAACCATAAATAGAATACAATGCAGCTATTAAAAATGAGAGAGTAAAATACTTGTTTACATGGGAAGATAGTGACTCCATTTGAAGTGAAAAAACTAACCAGTATGTAGAATTATCCCAGTTTGAAAGTAGATCTGTACTAACAGATGCACACAAATTATCAATTGAAGCTAATTACAGGTGATAGAATATATGGATAGTTTATGTTCTAAGTTCCTGACTAACCAATGCCTTCCTCCACTTTGACAGGTTAGTAAACATCTCAAGATAATTTTAAGTTCTTCTCATCCACAGTCAGTGGAGATAGAAATTTGTGCAACAGAAACTTTTGCTGAAGGGTCAAACTCTGCTAGAAAAATAATATTCTCAGCACGAGTTTAATTAAACTTGCAGCTGACATGCATTGTGCCTCTCGGGCAACTTGTAGCACTTTGGAAGGCAACAAAATAAAACTATTAAAAGACAGTTTTTCAACAAGAAACAGGACATCAGGGACGTTAAAATAATGTTCCTGAGGAAGGTGCTACACATCTGAAACCCAAAAATGATCTTGACACTCATCTGAGCATAGCTTGCTGGTAACTCAGGTGATACAAAATCCAAACCTGTGGGCAGAGTCCCATTTGTGGTCTAGGTTCTTTGAAGACCTGGGAAGGTAGCAACAGGAGATCTAATCTGTTTTAAATATTGGGGGTTGGCGGCAGGGGGGAAGCTAACGACAAACATTGTGGGCAAGAAGTACTCAGGATTCACAAAGGTTAATTCCTTTGCTTTTGGCTGAAATGTTATCAGTTCAATGTGATTTTTCACTACACCTTCATGCTGATTAGGAGATACGATGCATCCGGTTAAATTTTTTTAATAGGAGTAACTTAATGCTTATTTAATACAGCTTGCTGGACAAAATTTTTCACAAGGAATCCATCCAAGAAAAAAATACTAATAAAAGGGCTCAAGCCGGGCGCGGTGGCTCAAGCCTGTAATCCCAGCACTTTGGGAGGCCGAGACGGGTGGATCACGAGGTCAGGAGATCGAGACCATCCTGGCTAACATGGTGAAACCCCGTCTCTACTAAAAATACAAAAAAAACTAGCTGGGCGAGGTGGCGGGCGCCTGTAGTCTCAGCTACTCGGGAGGCTGAGGCAGGAGAATGGCTAAACCCGGGAGGCGGAGCTTGCAGTGAGCTGAGATCCGGCCACTGCACTCCAGTCCGGGCGACAGAGCGAGACTCCGCCTCAAAAAAAAAAAAAAAAAAAAAAAAAAGGGCTCATGATGTTGAGAAGGTTGGGAACCAGGACTTGAGGAATTTACAGCACAAGTCCTCGTGGAGCCCAGAACCAGAGACGAATCACATCGGGTGGTCCCTCTGAGGATGGCAAGGCAGGTGGCAGGGCTTCAGGTGGTGTGCAAGGGGCAAAAGGTCAGCGTGGCCAGGTAGTCTCTGTCAGCACTAAACTGATGACAGGGAAATGGGGAGAAGAAGACAGGCAGGACTTCAAGTATGGGCCCATGTGATTCCCAGCTGAACACCAAGATTAAAAAAAAAAAAAATACATAAATAAACACCAGCTGCTGTAGTCAGAGCTGCCAATTCTTCTCTTCTTCCCATTTGCTGCTGCACTGAGTCACCAGCCCGGTTCTGGACACCTGGTTCTAACAACAGAGCAGCATGGTCCTCTGTGGCATAGCCTCATTGTTAATAATCACAGGGAGAGATGCCAAGAGGGCATCTAATCTCACTCTTTGGCTCCACTCAAACCATACCTTATGGGGAAACACTGTCCTAAAAGGCCAATAATATTACTGTTTGTCCCAAATGTATCTTTTAGAGTCCATCCTCATAGGTTACTTATTTACAACAAAATATTATAGCTATTTCCTCTTTTATATTACAAAAAATCCTCTTTTTAAAATTGCTTTTTGTTGAGACAGGGTCTCACTCTGTCACCGAAGCTGGAGTGTGGTAGCATGATCACAGCTCACTGCCGCCTTGACCTGCCGGGTTCAGGTGATCCTCCCACCTCAGCCTCCCAAGTAGCTGGGACCACAGGTGCACACCACCACACCTGACTGTTTGTTTGTTTGTTTTGGTGGAGACTGGGTCTTGCTATGTTGCTCAGGCTGGTCTTAACTCCTAATCTCAAGCGATCTACCTGCATTGGCCTCCCTAAGTGCTGGGATTATAGGCATGAGTCATGGCACCTGGCATCAGAAAAAAAAAAAAAGAAGTAAAAACTCTTAATAGTCCCTTCTTTATTATTATCAGTTTGGTTTTCCATTCCTGCTTTCACTGACACCCTGTTATGGGCTGTTCACAGTCACTGTACCTTACAATTTGCTTCCTACTGAACATTTACACTCCATCTTTTATTTTTACCAGCTGTAACATACTTTGTCAACAATCACCTTTTCAAAAAGGCATATAGTGACTATTAGTACACCACAGCAGACCACTTAAATATAGAAACTCAATAATCTATAGCATTTTTATTTATTTATTTATTTATTTGTTTATTTATTTATTTATTTATTTATTTATTTATTTTTTGAGACAGAGTCTCACTCTGTTGCCCAGGCTGGGGTGAAGTAGAGTGATCCTGGCTCACTGCAGCCTCTACCTCCCAGGTTCAAGTAATTCTCCTGCCTCAGCCTCCCAAGTAGTTGGGATTACAGGCACCTGCTACTACACCTGGCTAGTTTTTGTATTTTTGGTAGAGATGGGGTTTTGCCATGTTGGCCAGGCTGGTCTCAAACTCCTGACGTCAGGAGATCCACCCGCCTCAGCCTCCCAAAGTGCTAGGATTACAGGCGTGAGTCACCACGCCTATTCATATTTTTATTTAAAAAAAAAATCAGTTTATCACAAGATTTTTTTCCTTCCTATACTCATATTTAAAAGATCACAGGTAAAGACGCACCATTTTTTAATAGCTTAAATGTGTATTTATCAACTTCCTGAAAGTACAGTAGAGCACACAAGCCACTTTGGTCCTCTCAGCTGGCCAAGTAATTGGTCTGTCTGCCCAGATCCCTGGGATGATTAATTACACCATGCATTCAGCAAGGCTCCATTAGGCCTGGCTTCTGCAAGCCAGCAATGTAGATGCACACACTCAAGATGGCCGCCCCAAGAGACCACACTGCCAAAGATGAAGATATGAATGCTACACTGAATGCTGTCACACTTGTTGGCCCCTAAGTTCACTAACTTGAAAAATTTCCATTAAAACTTGACTCTGAAGCAAACTTGGCCACTCACAATCCCAGCTACCTGGAGGCTCAGGTGGGAAGATCACTTGAACCCATAGGGTGATATGATTGTGCCTGTGAACAGCTACTGCACTCCAGCCAGGGTAACACAGTGAGATGCCATCTCTAAAACAAACAAGCAAACAAAAAACTTGACTCTGCTTAAGTAAAACTTAGGTAACAAACCTCCCAAATTAAATTTTAAAGGGGACTCACATAAAACCTCACTTACGATTTGAGTCCCATTACTCAGAATTCCTGAGTACATTTCCTTACTTCTAAGTAGCTACTGATGTTAAAACACATGCCGTATTTATTAACTTTAGAAAAAAGAAACATCACTACATAAAATGTACAGATTGGTTTTTAAGACATACAGGCTTTCCAAAAACATTAAAATATTTTAAAATAGCAGTGTAGTCCAAAAATATAGTAATTTCGACAAGGTTTTGACTGTTATACTTAGGAATGCACATATAGCAAGGAAGTATAATTTTAAGAGACTACTATATTCAATAGAACTATTTTAAAGTACTGTTAAATGTATCCTTTTATGCAAAACTTGATGTGCCAACATGCCTTTATTCAATATAAAGCCTCTTGAAAATTAGTTTCCTTTGAGTAATAAAATGCATTTAATTCACTTATGTGGCATTTTGTTTATGGGAATAGGATGTCTTTTTTTTTTTTTTTTAATAATTTCACACAATGAATGGTCAGGTTTAATGATTCAGTGATGGTCACCAGGGTCATGGGACAGCCTGCGATTCTAAAGTAACTTGATTTCTCTCTGTGGTTCATTTTCTTCTTTTATTGAACATAGATAACAGATGCTTACCTTTAAGCATTACAGACCAGGGCCTTAATAATCATCCAGAGCTATAGAGATGGAAGTTGGTCTTCCCTTATTCTTTCTCCTAAATATGACAGCATAAAGTCCACAGAAAGAAATACAGCTAGGCAGTTAAATTTTACAGCCGTTTAGAGAAAACTAAGTCAGAAATAGTATAACAAAGGAAGCACTATGGATTCATGTTTCAGAGGACCCAGCTGATCTGACCACACCGAAAAAGAGCGGCTGAGCAAGTACTCTGCTTTTCCTAGGCTGTCTAGTGGACAATCGCTACTTCAGACGTATGGAAAACACAGTGATGTCCTGATTCATCATGAGCACTTTTCAGGTAACACATTCTGAAGTCTTTGTTGATGAGTACTCTTCAGGGAGCATTTCTGCCTGGCCACCAGCTGAAAAGAGGAGTGATTCAAGTTTTTGGCAGATTTCCTAATTTAATTAAATGGGAGCATAGCAAAGAGATACTTTTAAATTTGACCCCATGTGAAGCTCAACTATGTGGATGCTAAGTTATGGGAAGCTTATCAACTGAGCGAGCATTTGCAGGGGCCACTGTTATACAACTGAAGTCTGAGGTGGGCCCTTCCATGCACAAGGACGCAATTGCTGCTATTTTTCTCAACTGAGGATGTCAAAGTCACTCAAACTTATTTTTTTATTTTCTATGGAAAAGAACTTAAAAGCATAAATTAAGGCCACTGCACTAAAAAAAAACAAGCTTAGCAATAACTCAAGAATGGACTGATGGACAGATAAATGGGTACACAGACAGGCAAATGATAAAGCAAATCTAACAAAATGTGAATTACAGAAGCTAGATGGCGGGTATATGCGTGTTAAGTCTACAATGGTTTCGACTTTTCTGCAATTTTGAAAATTTTCTTTTTTTTTCTTTAACAAGATGGAGTCTTGCTCTTGTTCCCCAGGCTGGAGTGCAATGGTGAGATCTCGGCTCACTGCAACTTCCGCCTCCCAGGTTCAAGCGATTCTCCTGCCTCAGCCTCCCGAGTAGCTGGGATTACAGGTGTATACCACCAAGTCCGGCTAATTTTTGTATTTTAAGTAGTGACGAGGTTTCACCACGTTGGCCAGGCTGGTCTCAAGCTCCTGACTTCAGGTGACTCGCCCACCTCGGCCTCCCAAAGTGCTAGTATTACAGGCGTGAGTCACTGCGCCCAGCCGAAAATTTTCATAGTAAAATGCTGGGGGAAAAAATAATTCCGAGTTGTAATCACAATAAAGGAGGCAGCAGGCCCCACTGTGAAAAACCTCAGCCCTGAGGGCAAACACTTGGTTCCTGGCCTAACTCCAGGAACTCACAGAGTTTAGAACTGGAAAGGGCATTGGCAATCCTCTAGGGCAGGTAAAATACATGGTTTTATGAGTCCATGAAAATTTAGAAAAATAGAAACAATATCATACCTTTTTCATAAAACTAAAAATATTTGATTTAAAAACTGTTGTTTTGCTGAGGTTATATGCCTCTATGATTCTGGTTTTAAAAGCCCTTTATTTCATGAAACACTGGTGATGGTAGATGACAGATTTGATTATGTCCACGCTTGGCAAAACAAAAAGTTAATAACCTCATGTCAGTCTTCTCAATATTTTTGAAATGATAAAACGTTACAAAATAAAAATTCTGAGAACTACCAATGCAGTTCAATGACCCCATTTTGTAAGAAGAAACTGAGGCCCAGAGTGGGATTAAGTGGGGCAGTAACCAGCTCGACAACTGTAGGCAGTTCATCAACTCAAAGGGTCAAAAAGGTGACTCACTTAATCACAGCTGGGATGCCTATTCAAGGAACAAATCCCAGGTTACACATACAGGGACGGAAGCCCCTTGTAAGAATCACCCACATGGCTGACTTTTCAGCGCTGCCATTGGTCTTCTGAACATAATCTCTGTCAGCTCAGCATTTAGAGTGAATTTCTTACAGAAATCAGTTTCTGAATTTTGATGTTAGTCCTTCAATCATGCTTGCACAAACATAGGTAAACAGTGACATAATACAAGCACATAAGGAGATGCGAATTTACTACATTCGAGACTATCATCAACTGGTCTTATTTTTTCTAAGCTTTTCTCATAGCCAAATTGCCGGCACAGAATTTTATGTAGAATATTCTGAAAAAACAGAATACATTTTCTTTGTAAGCTAATATTTAGGGAAACCCAAGATGACATTTGATAACAATACAAGCAGCAGACTACAAAACGTGAGATTTCAACTGGTTTAAGAAATGCAATTAGCGGGGTGTGGTGGCTGACGCCTGCACTCCCAGTGCTTTGGGAGGCAAAGGCAGGTGGATCGCTTGAACCCAGGAGTTCAAGACCAGCCTAGCCAACATGTCAAAACTCCATCTCTACCAAAAATACAAAAAATTAGCTAGGTGTGGTGGTATGTGCCTGTGGCCACAGCTACTAGGGAGGCAGAGGCACAGGAATTGCTTGAACCCAGGAGGCAGAGGCTGCATTGAACCTGGATCACACCACTGTACTCCAGCCTGGGTGACAGAGCAAGATTCGGGCTCTGTCTCAAAGAAAGGAAATGCACTCAATAAACCTGCATTTAAACTACAAAAATAATATAAATAGATGAATATCAAATTAAAACCATGTCTAATAAAGGGAAAAAGGTAAATATCTTAGACTAATTTAAAAAGGGGAAACTATAGAAGTTGAACTTTTGTTTTAGAAAATAAACACCCATTCACCAAATATGTCTGTCATTACCCTACCTGCTTAGACAAATGAGATGAGGAAAAGAAATAAAAATAACAGTGAGCAGGTGGGGTGCAGTGACTCACGCCTGCAATCCCAGCATTTTGGGAGGCCAAGGTGGGTGGATCTCTTGAGGCCAGGAGTTCAAGACCAGTCTGGGCAACATGAGGAAACTCATCCCTACTAAAAATACAAAAATTAGCCAGGTGTGGTGCGACGTGCCTGTAGTCATAGCTACTCAGGAGCCTGAGACATGAGAATTGCTGGAACTGGGGAGGCAGGTGTTGTAGTGAGCCAAGATTGTGCCACTGCACTCCAACCTGGGCGACAGAGCGAGACTATCTCAAAAAAGAAACAAATAAAAATGAACAGAGTTCTGGTGTGTCATACTAGCCAGCTTTATACCCCTGTGGCCAAAGAGCTACATCATTTTATATTAATATGTAATACTCATTTATTGGTACAAACCTTCAAGTCATATTTAGTTTCAAAGCTGGCCTGAGTCTTTATCCCTTCTATGGCAATTTTGGGACAGTTTTGAATTCCTAGCCTAGACAGCTCCCCAAGGGCTGCAAGGCAGGGCAGCAGGCACATTCAGACACAAACACTATTTGCCGGTTGACACATTTGTCTATTTGGTCATTTCATCTGTCTTCTAATATGTGCCTGAAACAAAGAAGGTACTCAAATATCTGTTGACTAAGTTACCTATAGTAGTAGAATCTTCTAAACTATCTGCCCAGCCCTAACTACCACCACCTCCCTGTTTAAAGAGCTGCCCATTCTCAGGGGTGGGTCCTGGCAGCCATATTTATGATTACCTATGTCAAAGGTGGACATCTGAGACAAACTGAACCAATTGGAGTCTCTCTCCCAAAAATTCAAAATTGGAATTGAGGCCACAGTTGATGTGGTCTGATTGCTTGACCTGTGCCCTGGTGAAAGACTGAAAGAATGGCCACTTTGTTGCTGGATAGCTTTCTAGTTCAGGGTTCCAGTCCCTTGTAAAATCCAAGTTACTCCTATACTTGGGTTCTATAAGACAGTTGGTATCTAATTACCATTTCTTTCCTCGCCCCCCATCCCCCAAAGTTAGCTCAAAGGCATTTCTATGACTTGCAACTAAGGAGAGTAAGTAGCTAAAAGGAGTAGGATGGTTATTCTAGTACTTTACATGTTCTAAGCCTGATATGAAATAGAAGCCATAGAGGAGATTAGGTATGACCACCCAAATATTAAATTTTGCATTGCAAAGAAAAAAAATAAAGTTAAAAAATGAACATGTTAGAAAATATATTACAACATGATAGGTCAAGGGTGAATAACCTTAAAATATAAAGAGCACTTATAAATATGAAACATTATTTCAACAGAAAATGAATATAAACAGGAAAATCATAAAAAGATCTCTAAATGGGTTGGGTGCAGTGACTCATTGCTGTAATCCCAGCACTTTGAGAGGCTGAGGTGTGCAGATCATCTGAGGTCAGGATTTTGAGACCAGCCTGACCAACATGGAGAAACCCCATCTCTACTAAAAATACAAAATTAGCTGGGCATGGTGGCGCATGCCTGTAATCCCAGCTACTCAGGAGGTGGAGGCAGGAATTGCTTGAACCCAGGAGGCAGAGGTTGCAGTGAGCCAGTGAGCCAAGATCATGCCGTTGCACTCCAGCCTGGGGGACAGAGCAAGACTGTCTCAAAAAAAAAAAAAAAAAGATATTTACATGGCTAATAAATATCTGTGACATATAAGTATATACATCTGTTTATTCATTTTCTTCAATAATCAAACACAGATTACAATGAAGTATATTTCATCTATCAGATCATTGGCAAATATTAAAGGCTTAATACTAAAGTGGTAGATACTGCTGGCTGCAGTGTGAGTTGATACAACGAATCTGATATGTATCACCGTTGTGAATGTGCATAGCTTCTAACCAAGCTTTCCATGTCTAGAAATTAATCATAAGGAAACAACTGGATGACCTGAAAAAAACACACGAAGGTATTCACTAAAAGCCTAAAAGTAAATCTAAATGTTCAATGGGAGATTCATGAATGAGAAGCCCTTCAGTGGCAGTCGACATAATAAGAATATATGTTGGAGGCCGGGTGTGGTAGCTCACACCTGTCATCCTGCACTTTGGGAGGCTGAGGCAGGTGGATCACCTGAGGTCAGGAGTTTGAGACCAGTGTGGCCAACATGATGAAACCCCATCTCTACTAAAAATACAAAAAATTACCTGGGTGTGGTCATGGGCACCTATAATCCCAGCTTCTCGGGAGGCTGAGGCAGGAGAATCACTTGAACCCAGAAGGCGGAGGTTGCAGTAAGCCGAGATCACACCACTGCACTCCAGCCTGGGCAACAAGAGCGAAACTCCGTCTCAAAAAAAAGAAAAGAAAAGAAAAGAAAAAAGAATATATGTTGGAGAGGCATCCATTGTATATTCTTAAGTGAAGGAGACATGTTAAAAGACATGTAAACATATGATCAGCTTTTATTTTTAAAAAAACATCTATGTAAGAAATCAGAGAGACCTAATCTAAAATATAAACAGTGGCTAATGAATTACCAAACATTTTTCACTCTGTTCTTCATACCTTTTACTGGTCTATATTATCTGAATTTCCTATAATGAGTATCTTATGGTTAAAAATGTTTTAAGTATTTCATTAGACACAGGGAAAACCCACCAAAGGTAGGAGTTGCACAGAACTGGATATGAATCCAAGATCTGCCACTTGAAAAGCTTTGTTACTTTGAACAAATTACTTACCTACATTGCATTCATCTCATTAAATCCTTACATGTAAAGTGCTTAGTACAGAACCTACACACAGGACTAGCTCAACAAATGACTATCGCATTTAGCAATTGTCAATGCCTCTAATAAAGTACAAACAGGGATGATCCCATCACTATGTGGTATATGGGAGATGGGCCAAACAAATCAAATGCTATGCCGTTCTTAAGCTAATAATTTGCAAAGTATCTACCGTAGTACCAAACTGGAAAGCTAGTGAAAACCACTTATCTGAAAAATCAGCATGGGAAAGGCTCCTCAACTCTTTGCCATAGCATTATGTTGTATAATTAGGTTCAATCCTGCTTTTGCACCATAATTAAGGGCATCTGCTCTCCTTACATGGTCAGTAGGAAACAGTCAATTATGGAAAGTCACAGAAGTAATGCAGATAAATCAGAATGAAAATCATAGTTAAATAACTGCAGTACCATCTACTCTCTTCCCGTTCTCCCCCATCTCCAAGGATGACAAAGATTCTCTCCTCCACGAAACTTTAGTCAGGCCTCTCTTCCCTACTAGGCCACAACATTGGCCCCAGTCCTGTTCCTTAAGCAAGAATCCTGTTAAGTCAGGTTAGCAAGAATCCCCCAAACTTGATATCTGCTCAAGTTCCTCATTTCCCATCTTTGATGTATAAGTCTTTGGTCTGCTTTCAGCAAGAATCCTGCTAGGTCAGTTTAGTTTGGTTTAATGTCCCTGCTGAGTAACTTTCCATTCCACTGACCCCTCACACTCTGCTTTTTGCCTACAAGTACCAGCTGTCAATGCTGTATTGAGCTGGGTTGTTTTCCTATATTGCAACAGACTTGAGTGTAGTCTTCCCTAGCACTGTAACAAGTGTCAGAATAATTTTTTTTCTCTAACAGCAGGTAAGGTCTTGGGCCTTCAGGTACAAAGCTAATCACAAGCTGGTTGGAAAAAACAAGTTTGCTTCCCTAATGTGACTTAAAGGCTCCCAATACTGAGATTCAAAATTACCCAGAAGCATTAAGACATTAAAATCAAAACAAAACCCCTGGTGCTGGTCCCTTTGAACTTTAACAGTCAATTTCATTTTAATTTAATTTCAAAGGAAGTACAAAAGGGGGAAGGTTATGCTATAACATTTTCTTGAGGATTATGACTATGTCTCATTATATTATGAACCCAGCATGGGACCAGTGCTGGACACATAGTAGGACTGCAATGATTTCATCAATTGAGAGAAATAATGGAAGCAGATGAATGATTATTTCCTGAAAAATGATAGCATAAATTCAAAGGGGCAAGCTAATTAATCCTCCCTTTAAATTAGGCAAATCACAGAACTATAAATGCACCAGAGTTTATTTCTACCAAACACTGAGAATTAAAAACAACTTTCTTGAACATTAATGTATTTTTAGAAAACAATTCCAGTATGCAGTTTTAAATTTTCAACTAGTACTGTTGTAACCTTAATTAAAAGCACCGTATAGTGGGGTCATATCAGAGATGTGGATGTCTACCTAAACTGGGACTGAAACATAGAGTAAACACCCCCCTGCATGGTTAAACTCTTTGCCTGAAGCATCACCAGTCCTTGAAAGAAGCTGATGCATTTCCCGAAGAAAAGAGACATCCCCAAGAGCTCCACCTAAGGGGGATGATTTCTTTATAATGTTATATCTGAAATATGAAGGAACGCTTAGCTGTCTGCTTTAAAATAGGAAATTAATACCTTTTGCAAGTCACCAGAAAGGTAGCTGAAATAGCTCAGGCTACTCTGGACTTCTAACTCATCTGCAAATACCCTCACCCACTTCTTTTTATCCTTACACAAGACTAGAGAACCTCAAGTTTCTTCAGTTGCAAAAGTCAAACAGGAAGTTTCCAAGCAGGAGTTCTGCAAAGAGGTATCAGTAAGAGGGGCAGGTACGCCAGGAAAGGTTAGAAGGGAAAAAGAAAGGCCAAGGGATTTCCGAGCTTTGGGGCGAGAAAGAAATAGTGGGTTTTGTGTCATCACCACCACCCAGCCAACTAATGCCATTTATTGGTAATAAGCAACTAGTGCCAATGACCCGAGGAGACAGACAGCCTGCAGAGTCCAAAACAAATCCAAATACTTGTAGGCTGTTGGCTGGATTTAAATAAGGTTATTTCATCAAAAATTTCATAATTTTCAACTCTGTGAGACATACACTTGTATGATATACATTTAACAGATGCTCTCAAAGTGCCTTTTTGTTTGTATTTATGTCCAGGGGTACTTTTATAAGAAATAGGAAAAATAATAATAATTATAGTTATAGCTATAACCTAAGTAAAATTAGCTATACTCATGTATTCTTTCTGTACAAGAAAAGAAATATATCACTGATAAAAACCTGAATAAGATGCATTAACATACAGAATACTCGTGCTCAAAACCACAGCACATTCTTTGGCATTCCCTACGGCTGTAGTTTCAGGCACAAATTCCATGTCTGCTGGCATCTCTAAAACCAACTGTTCATCAACAGGATAAAAATTGGGTAAACAGGTAAAAAAAAAAAAAAAAAAAAAAAAGCCAAAATGGGTTCCTAACCCATTACAAAAATGAACCAACCTCCACTTGGGTGGTATTTAAGAGAAAGGAAGTAGCTGCCCCATGGTGTCTGGGTCAGACTGTTGCTCCCCAAGGGCTGTATCAAATGAGCAGACCAAACAGGCTCAGTCGCTGATTTCAAAGCCAAACTTAAAACTTGCTAATGCATGTTTTTAGAAAGATTTTAGCTTAGTGGATGTTATCTATAACTACAATGCTTTACAGAGCTTTACAACCTTGCAAATACCCCTTAGCCAAGTGGCTAAACTTTTCAGCTATAATGGGAAGCTTTTCAAGAGCTGGGAAATTCCATCTAGGACAATGCCAATGAATACTGAAATGAACAAGCATCTTCAGTTTCTGCAACCTCAAGTCTAGCAGGGATTGCTTACGGCTAATTCTCTAGTTCTATAACCTATAGAGACTCTCTTCTTGAAAGGGATTAACAGTAAGTGGCAAAAGATTAGACCATTTCTTCTTAATTTTTCTGCCATCTCAAAGGGTCAGTCATCAACATTAACTCATTGACCAAAAGATGTCCATTTTTCCTCCCAAGGAAGGCTTGGAACGTGACTCACCTTCTAGAAAGATAAACAGATCACTTCTGATTCAGGCATTCGCTCCTTAGTGCAGTTCTTACCACCACAATTTGAGCAACATTCCTACCTATTCAACCCCTCTCAGGTACCTTCTAAAACAAAGAGAAGAGAATTTTCTTCTGCCAGTAAATCCTGAAGGAAAGGGCAGCATTACTGGTGGCAGCTTCTGATCACAGCCACAGTCCCTACTCGTCTTTCTCTTTCCTTCCCTATTTCAGCCATTTTTATCATTCAGGATACATTTTTGCAGGAAGATAAACAGTTCAAGATATAAGGAAGTGGTGCAGTATAACACCTGACAGGGATAAAGGTGAGGAGAGATGGCCAAGACTTTAGTGGCTATTCCTGGGTACAGATGAATACATCATAATTTAATCCACTGTAGAGAACGAGTTTGGTGTTGTGAGCTCTGGAGTCAGACTGCCTGGGTTCACACACAGGCTTGACCCTGGGCAAGTTGCTTAATCACTCAGTGCCTCTGTATTCTCAACTATAATATGGAAATGATCGTGCCTACTTCATTGGGCTTTTGTGAAAATCAGATAATATAAAAGAGTATTAGCACTAAAGAGTAAGCATTAACTATGTTAGCTATTACTAATAGTATATATTTAAGAAGAATGAGGTAATTCTGTGTTTACTTGTGAATACTGTCAATGACACAGTGTTTTGTGAAAATGCTACAGACTAATATGCTTAGTATGAGTCTATTTTGAGGGGGAAAAAACGCATGATATGTATTTATGAGGGCATCCAAAGAAATCTGAAAGCCAAATATCACCCAAACACTGAACCCTCATTACTCCTAGGGAGTAAGCCAGGGCTGGGGAAGAGGGGCTGACTGTTTTTTTTTTTTTTTTTAAATAGGTATTTGCTTGAATTATCACACATGTATTGCTTTTGCCACTAACTGTAAAATTTGTAACATTTTACAGTGGCCTTCCTAGCCTTCAAGTTGAATATCTCTCATGATTTATTCTAGGAAAAAGATAAACTCTTTAGGGATAAGGAAATGGAGGTCCAGAGAGGATGGGGGGAGCCCTTTAAGCACTCTCTCCTGCGTGTCTCATTGCATCCTGTGCCTACCATAGGCATGCAAACATTCTGCAATTCCTTCTTTCCTTTCCCTCGTGCTTATCTGAGGCTTTCCATTTTCTGTCCAAACGGCTTCCACCTTCAGTGTTTCAGTATCTTCTTTCCTATCTCTCACAACTTTCTCACCATTGCCTGTTTTTCCTTCTCGCCTTGACAGGCGCCCTCACCCTGGGAAACTCACTGGAGTGGGGACAGATCTCGGGCGTTTGGCAGGCACAAAGACCCCCACCTACACAATTACAGGACGGGGTATGCCTCCAAGTTGCTTTCTGTCTCGTAAAGGGTCCAAATGGGCTTTTTATTTATTTATTTATTTTTGAGACTGGGTTTCGCTCTTGTTGCCCAGGCTGGAGTGCAATGATGTGATCTTGGCTCACTGCCATCTCTGCCTCCGGCGTTCAGGCGATTCTCCCGTCTCAGCCTCCCGAGTAGCTGGGATTAGGGGCATGCGCCACCACGCCCAACTAATTTTTGTAGTTTAAGTAGAGACAGGGTTTCTCCATGTTATTCAAGCTGGTCTCGAACTCCCGACCTCAGGTGATCCGCCCGCCTCAGCCTGCCAAAGTGCTGGGATTACAGGTGTGAACCACCACGCCCTGACCAAATGGGCTTTCAAATAACGCTTTTATTTCAGTTAAGAAACAGTGTTTGGTATGTTTGGCAGGCACTTTTTTCTCCTTTAGGTCTTTCCTTACACAGGTGTTTATTTTTGCTTTGGCTTTCTCTTGGAAGTTACAATGCTATTTTGTACCTTCGCCACCCACAACGTTCTCTTCCATGCTCATCTTTTATGAAGTGTTAATTTTTACTGTCTGAGCTCCCGTCAAGCGCATTTCTGCCTCCTCACTTTCACACTCCAATCGTCTAGCCCCATTTATACGTTTTCCATTTCAGCCCATGGAGAAACGCGTTTATAGGATGATGAGAGAAGGAAAGGAGAATTAGAGATAATAAGCAGAGTAGATTCCAAGCAGTCTCTCCCACCGGAATCCTCAGCGTTGGGAACCAAGCCTGCTCCGGGGTATCCGGGCCACCAGAACAGGGTCAGCATCAAGGCGCCCAGGCGTTGGAAGAGCTGATTGGTTCCCGGACGAACCAATCAACCAGCGAGGCCGTGCACGGATAGGGGTGGGCCAAAATTACCGAGGGGATGGGATTAAAGGAAAAGGCGCAGGTGTGCCAGGCACCAGGTTTTACGTGCACTTTTGCACCCCCTGGTTCATTAATAACCCCGAATTCTATTCTAAATGTGTCCTAGTTTTCCCGTTTCCTACAACTGAGGTAGTAGACAGAAGGGAAAACGTTACTTATCTTACCATTCATAAGATGGTTATTAATAGTTAATGGAAAAGTGGCCATGGAGCTGGGGGAAGGGCAATAAAATCCTTTCCCGGTTCCACTCCAGATCGTCAACCTGACTCAGTCGGTTCCTGAAATAGCTGATCAGTCAAACGCAAGCTTAATCACCAAAGCGGATTACCAAAATGTTATATTAGACAGTTGGAATAAGTTTCCCCCTCGCCAAGGGCTGAGGGAAATAGTACTGGCATTTACCGAACGCGCAGCATTTTACTACCTGCTAAAGGAGAAGCGAAGGAACACGCGGGCTGAAAGTGAGAAACTGAGACCTTCGGAAATGTACAACCACGCACTCAGACACGGCCACCTCCCGGAATCGGACACAAGCTCCCAGGCGCAGTGACATCTCCTCCAAGCCTCCACCCCACAAACTCCGCATCACGCGGGGACGCCAACTATATTTTGGGAGGGTGGGGGTACAGACAGCAGATCTTCCTCACGTGTTTCAAACTTCAGCAGAGCTTTTCTGCCCTTTTTTTCCCCCAAGTGACAGAGACCCCGGATTCACAGACCTGTCTCACCTTAGCTTTCCCACGGTCCAGCGCTGCCACCCACCCCCTCCACCACCCATACCGGGGCTGGAGACGCCGCGTCCTTGGGTTGGGGGAAGAGGGAGTGAGGAGAAGAGGGAAATGGCCAGTGTAAGTAAAGAGCTCCCCGCCGAGGCCTGGACGCCGGCAGCTAGTGGAGAGCCCTGAGGCCGAGAAGCAGGGAGAGAAGAGGGCTGGAACCGTGCGGGGAAGGGCCGCGAGGAGAGCAGGGGCGCCGCCGGTGTCGCTGCACTCACTCTGCGTAGCCAGTGGCCCAGGGCAGCCGCCGAGTCTCCTTGAGGATGAGGATGGGGCGGGCGATGTGATCCGCGCTGCACTCCACCTCGTCCTGAGACAGCCCCAGGAACTCTGGCCGCCCGTAGGGGAAACGCAGGGGCAGGTCCGAGCCTCCGCAGCCGCCGCCGCCGTGCTCCGAGCCTGAGCTGCCAGCCATGATGCCGCCCATGAAATTGGCCACGGCAGATTTCACTCGAGTGAGCATATTACTCCGGCGCCCGACTGCAGCGGTGCGAGCAGGAGGCGGCGGGGGCCGGGCGAGGCGCAGCGCCGGGCATGCAGGCTGCGGTGGGCGCCTGGCGCACGGGGAGCCGGGCCGCTGGGACGCGCCGCGCGCGGCTCCCAGAGCCTAGTGCTGCAGGGGGCCGAGCCCCGGCCTCCCGTGCTCCGTGCCGCGGCGGCAGCCGCCTCCCCACGCTACACTTCCGCAACGGAGCGGCATGGAGCGGGCCGGCTGGGGGAGTCACCGCGCGCTTCAGTAGCGACCAGGCAGCTGCAGTTGCAGCAGGTCCCTTCCCCGCCCCCTGCACTCGGCCCCGGCGTGCGCGGAACTGAGCCCACCCGGCGAGCCCGCGGAGCCGCCGCGGCTGCTGCCACGGCTACCGCTGCCGAGTCATGTGATAATCAGGCTGCAAGGGCTCAGGCTGCTGCGGTGGCCGTTGGTTAGCCCCTCCCCTGCCGGCCCGAGCGAGACTCGCACCGGGATCGTGACCTCCTGGGGGAGGGGGAGACCGGCTGGGTCTGTACCTGCCGGAGGGAATGGGGGCGCTGTGAGCTGGAGGCGGTACAGGTGTCAGGGGCTGTCACGTGGAGCCGAGCAGCCGGGAAAAGCGTTGAAGAATCCACTCCTGAGGAATGCTGCCTTCACCCTCCAGAAAGGAAACTTTGGGAGCAGGAGGGGAAAGGGGAGACAGGTGCAATCAGGGTGGGACGCTTCTAAGTCCTGCGGTGGAAACCAGTAGTCACTGGGTGTAAGAGACTTTCCAGGGCTTAAAAATAAACAAGCCTATACGGATTGCATGAGGATTATTAAAAGTTTTTCCCTAAGTATTTGTCGATTTACTTTTCTTTTTATTACCACTGTATGCATCACTATCTATGAAGCAAATCTTATTTCGAACCCAGAATAAGCTTAATATACAAGAAAAAAGATCTCTTGAGAAACCAGACGCTGGTCTGAGGGCAGTGGTATTTACAACTAATTGATCACAGCCAGTTACAGATTTCTTTGTTCTTTCTCCACTCCCGCAGCTTCACTTGACTAGCCTAAAAGAAAAAGAAGCAGGAACTGTTAGTACTTAACTGTTAAATAAATTTATACAAGCATTTTCCTCCAACGTAGCAACAAAGATATCTTTTCAGTTACCTTGTTTACTATCTAGACAAATAAATGCATTTTCCTCCGACATAGAAACAGAAGTATCTTTTCAAAGCTTACCTTGTTTACTATCTAGACAGTTAAATGCAGTCGTATTTGAATTTTCTTAATTCAGGACATTGTTGCAAAATTATCTAAGGGCACTTACAAAACGAAAGAAGCTTAAGTAGAACACAGCAACTCAAATGGTAAAGTAAAAATGAATAAATACAATGAAACATTTTTGGTGATCGTATGTTAAAACAGAAAACGCGTCTTAAAAACTGAATACTTCATCAAGGCTAACATTTCTTAAATACTGGCTTTTTGGGGGAAGGGAAACTTTGCAATAGGGCATGTATCCTGTTCATGTTTACCTATTTAATTTGCCAGAATTCGTTGTTACTTATGCAGTCATGCACCAAACAGCTTGCTCTGAGTTCACCAGGGAATGCAGGCCCTAGTTCTTCTCAGTGTTTGGGAAGGAGAGTGGCCCAGGTGTTGAAGGAGAAACCAATTCTTTGAAGAGGAATTGTGAGTCAAGGAGTACTTGCTGTTAGGTGAGGCCTGGATAAGCCTCACGGATATCTTTTCTTCAGTATGTATAATATTCTTTTTAAAAGACATTTTCCCGTTTGACTTTTTCATGTCTAGATATTCTAATTTACTAGATACCAAATAATTATGTAAAAGATGGCAGTATTTTAAGCTTTCAGTGAAATACCACTCCTATCAATGAAGTTTTTAAATCATTTTTTACACAGCATAAATGTAATTTTATCTTAGCCCCTTTTCTTCTTCTTATTTGGTGCAGTCTTTTAAATGATGCAAGATATGTCTTCTTAACCTTTGCTTGGTTAAACTGCAAACTCCTGAATGGGAAATCTCTGATTATATGGGTGGTGGTGAAACACTGAACACACCACCTTCTCTGGTATCCATTGAGTCTAATATAAGCTTATAATCGTCTTTTTAAGAAAACTTTTGTTGTAGAACAACTACCTTTATCATTGTCTCTCAGATATTACAGTAAGTAAACTTTTTTTAGTTGATTTTTTGTTGTTGTTTTTTTTTGAGATGAAGTTTCTCTCTTATCACCCAGGCTGGAGTGCAGTGGCGGGATCTTGGCTTACTGCAACCTCTGCCTCCCGAGTTCAAGTGATTCTCCTGCCTCAGCCTCCCTAGTAGCTGGGGTTATAGGAGTCAGCTACTAGGCTAAGCTAATTTTTTTTGTATTTTTAGTAGAGATGGGGTTTCTCCATGTTGGCCAGGCTGGTCTTGAACTGCTGACCTCTTGATCCACCCACCTCAGCCTCCCAAAGTGCAGGGATTACAGGCGTGAGCCACCTGCGCCCGGCCATTTTGGTTGCATTTAACATGGTCTTCCGTTCATTTCACTTTATGGGAAAGCTTTAGTATTTATTTGAAATAGGAATTTAAAATTTTTCTTGTCTGATTTATTTTCAATTTAAACATGGTAACAGTTTCTGGTAAATAATTAATATATAAAATTCAAATATACAGAACTGTAAATAAAAACGTAAAAGACTCCAAAATAATTCCCCAGGAGATAACTACTGTTAATTAGTATTTTTGGTAGGCTTCTAAAATTTTTCTCAAATAGGGTATTTAGCAAGACTAAATTTGGTAACATTAGCAAGATTTGTGAACTAGTGTTCTGTAAGAAGTTATTCTACTGTTTTTCCACAACCTAATTATTACCTGTAATGAGAAAGTGTCGGTACATCATTAGCTTTGCTAGCAAACTTTGCCCTGCAAACGGTAGAAAAACAGAAATTCTATACCTGTTCTGTTTCAAATATTTCTATAGTAAAAGATGGAAATGAAATTTCTGATTAAAATGGGGGTGGTCATCCCTCTTGGAGGGACCCCTAAAAATATATGCTTTTCACACCTATTGTACTCATAGGTTCTGAGAGTATTTGTGTTACTAAATTCAAATGGGGCATTGATCAGGTACTGAGAGACCCTCAGTGTGTTTGTTAGACATCAATAGATATCCTTCAGTTTCTCTTGCGTTTTTTTTTTTTTTTTTTTCTCTTGGAAAATGTGGGTTTGAAGACTTATTCATTTAGGAGATAGACACATAGACCTTATATTTAGATGCTCTGTATATCAACATAATCTCATTTCTAGGTCTATAATGCTATAGTTTTGACTATTAAATAACACTATGCCATTAGTAAGACTTTAAAAAAGTGGGCCGGGCATGGTGGCTCACACCTGTAATCCCAGCACTTTGGGAGGCCGAGATGGGCGGATCCCCAGGTCAGGAGATCGAGACTATCCTGGCTAACACGGTGAAACCCCCATCTCTACTAAAAATACAAACAATTAGCCAGGCATGGTGGCGGGCGCCTGTAGTCCCAGCTACTCTGGAGACTGAGGCAGAAGAATGACGTGACCCCGGGAGGCGAAGCTTGCAGTAAGTCGAGATCGCGCCATTGCACTCCAGCTGGGGTGACACAGCAAGACTCCATCTCAAAAAGAAGGGGGAGCCAGGGGGTTTGTTGGGGGGGGTGGTGGTGACAGGGCGCGGTGGCTCACGCCTGTAATCCCAGCACTTTGGGAGGCCGAGGTGAGAGGTGGGCGGATCATTTGAGGTCAGGAGTTCGACCAGCCTAATCAACATGGGTAAAACCCCCTCTATACTAAAAATACAAAAAAATTAGCCAGGTGTGGTGGCGGGCACCTGTAGTCCCAGCTATTCGGGAGGCTGAGACAGGAGAATCACTTGAACCCGGGAGGCAGAGCTTGCAGTGAGCCGAGATTGCACCACTGCACTCCAGCCTGGGCGACAGAGACTATGTCTCAAAAAAAAAAAAAAAAAAAAGGAAGCAGCAGCAGCTCTGGATAATTTCTTGTCAAAACATCCGGTATCCTCTCAAAATGTTTATTAATTTTAAAAGGTGAAACAATAAATTACAGTGAAAAACTTGGCAGAAATCACCTTAATCGAATGACCAAGATTAACATCACTAGTCATTAAGTACCCCCTGACCTGGGTCTTCTTCCCCCAAATCCTAGACCTCTGTATGCTCATGGGAAAATATAGGTGACACCCAAACTGAAGATGTTCTAGAAAGTACCTGACCAGATACCAGATGTGGTCAGAAGTGTCAAGGTCCCGAAAGGCAAAAAAGACTGAGGAACTGTCACAGATTGAAGACAATGGAGCTACAACAACTGCAATGTAATACCAATGTTATTTTCTTAGTTTTGATGTTAACATTAGGAAAGCTGAGTAAAGGGTATACAGGAACAAAAAATTAAAATACACATACACACCAGAGGAATTTGGAGTTTAAGTAGGGAGCAAATGCTCCTTTGGAAGTCAGTCCAGAAGAAAGACAAATAATGCTTTTCCAGAACTCATCCCTCCCACAGCTAGAGATTCATGCCTCCATTATGGTGCTAGTTTCCTTGTATTCTAATTAGTACTTTACATCTATCTTCGCATTAGACAGTGAAATCCTGCAGGGAAAGAACATTCTTATTCATCTTTGTATTTCCAGCACTTTGCCTAATCCTTAACAAGTAACAGGGTTCAGTGGGCAATTAATTCTTCTCAAAAATCCCATTCAGGGAAGAAAGACTATTGTGTTGAATCACCAAATCTGCTGTTTTTATTCCCTCTGTTTTCTTTAAACTCTTTCTCACTTAATCCCTTAAAATCTGTGTTGTCTATATGCAGAACTTTCTCTTTTTTTCTTTTCTTTTCTTTTTTTTCTTTTTTTTTTTTTTTTTTTGTTTTGAGACGGAGTCTCGCTCTGTCGCCCCGGCTGGAGTGCAGTGGTGCGATCTCGGCTCACAGCAAGCTCCACCCCCCGGGTTCACGCCGTTTTCCTGCCTCAGCCTCCCGAGTAGCTGGGACTACAGGCGCCCGCCACCTCGCCCGGCTAATTTTTTGTATTTGTAGTAAAGACGGGGTTTCACCGTGTTAGCCAGGATGGTCTTGATCTCCTGACCTCGTGACCTGCCCGCCTCGGCCTCCTAAAGTGCTGGGATTACAGACGTAAGCCACCGCGCCCGGCCAATTTTCTTAACCTGTGGTATCTGATAAGGCTTAGCTCACTTCAGTCAATACCCAGATTGGTAACAATATGGATACCAAGTCATGCGGGTCTCTCCTTCAGACAAAACTGATAGCCTGATATATATATCATAACCAGGATATGAAGTTACAACAATTAACACTAACTTGTTTTGCTTCAGAGATAGTTTGGATTCCAGTTTCCTATGCAGGAATGTACTAATTGGAAATTCCTGATTTACTGGGGGTCGGGGGATACATGTATTTCTCTTCAACAAACAAAACCATTTACTTGTAAGTGACGGTTTCTTATGAACCAAGAAATTTATACCAAATTCTTGAGCACAGAGATATAGAGTATTCGCAAATTTTACATCCATGAAATGCAGTCATTCCCTAGATTATAAACACCTCATTTAGAAACATTTGGAAATGCCCTACACTGTCCACATTGTCCTACACTGAAACTACTGTTTTGTAACTGATGTGGGAATTGTAGAAAAAAAAATAGCTATCCTTATCTCACAGAATAGCTGCAAGGATCAGTGAGATAATAGTTGTAAATACGTTATAACTAATGTTGGGCTGGGGTTATCACTCTTCTCTAGTTAAATCTGTTTTTTCCTTAGAGATCAATTTTTAATATTAAAAATTTAAACCATTTCTTTTCTCTGTTCTTTGTTTATAACAACCAGGATAACAATACCTACCTCATTGGATTATCTTGATAATCAATGGAATAACATGTAAATTCCTAATATTCTTCTTAGTACAGAATAGATGATCAATAAACAGGTAATAAGCACCATGACAGCACTCTGCACTGTGGGTGTTGAGTGAATTTACATACGTTATTTCCAGTGCTCTACCAACACCAAGATAAACATTGCTTTTATTGCTCTTAAACAACACTACCGCTTTACTATTGAAGACAGTTGGGAGGTTTATAAATGACTTGCCCAAGACAACACAGCAGTAACAAAGCAATGCAGTCCCATTAGGTACTTTCTTTAACATTACAACATATAGAAAGTTTACATCACAAAATATTTTTTCCCTCCCTTTTTCAAGCAAAGATCTAGTAATTTCAGTTACGGTGGTTTTTAAAGCCTTCTGTGAATCTGAAATTAAAACAATCCCTTGGCAACCTTAGATGGATTGTTTTAAGTACAATTCTGTCATTTGGAAATCGTTCCAAATTCTAAAGCAATTACTTTCAGTGAGGTTATTAGCTATAACTTATTTCTAAGTTGGGAGCTGTCTGGGTCATGCTAAAGTTGTATAGAAATTCTAAATTCTGTTCAACTGGAAAGTATCTTTTAAAAAAAGATTATAATATTACTAACCTATTCCCAAGCCTTGTCATATTAGCTTCTCTTTTAATATGATGTATTCCTTTGCTCTTCTGCCATGATAAATCACTACTATCATGATTTTTTTTTTCCAGATAATAGTGGCTTTAGGAAAATATCCAATGAAACTTGTTTATTGAATGGAAAAATCATCATTTGCTTAGAGTAGTGTATGTAGTTTGAACAAGTTCAGAAATCAAGCAACTGAAGACAGCTTCTTAGCTAAGAACTATAAACTCAAATTGCTTTTTATTCTCTCAAAGGATCAGTGTTGCTCTATGCCAGTAGATATGGCAGCTGTCTAGAATATGTTGAAATGCAGAATTAGTTGCTTTGTCCTTTTTGTCATTAACTGCATTTTGAATCAAATTGGAGAGGCTTTTTATGCTTGCCTGTAAATATTTTTAGGTTTATCTTTCCAAAACCAAAACACAGTGGAGTGTCATGGCAAATAACCTCATATTTTATTCAAAAACAATACCCCCTCCCCAGTCATGCATTTATAATTAAAATACCCTATTTTAATACATTCTCCTTATCTCTACTCTAGTGAATTAAAAAAAAAAATCTCATGGCATAACTGGGTAATTGTAACAATTCTCTTGTAATTGCTTTGACTGTGGAAAATAGGCATATCAGATTGCGGTCCCTCACATCACAGCCACCAGCAAGATAACAAAAGACAGATTGACAAGAGAATAGCACAAAATTTCATTTAATATAAGTTTTATCCTATTAAATAATATATTATGTATTTATTAAAACTCATTTTTATAATAAAACTTATTATACAAAAATTAGTTTCAAATGATTGGACAAAAAGGTATGGTCTAATGGTAATAAACTGGGGGAACTTGGCAAACTTGTTAGTAAACCTGTTGGAAAAGTAAACTATCTGGCCCCATGGCAAACCCGTTGATTCAGAATCCCTGGGATGGGACACAATGATCTAGCTTAAAAGTCCTCCAGGCGATTCTGATGTAAACTATTTGAGAAACACTGGCACATGGGAAACTTGTACTATTTATCTAAAGGACAGGCATGCATGGAAATGCAGGGAATATGTCAAGTAAGAAAATAACCAGTGACGCATGTGCTCTGACTTTCAATGTATGTAGAACAACAACAGTTGTTGTTCAACAGTCTCAAATTGAATGAGACTATTCAACTGGATCTATTCAGAAACATATGAACTGTCCCTTTCTGTTTGATTTCCGTGGGCTTATGTTAGTGTAGAAGCCTGAGTACATTTGCTGTGGGCAGATATGTAAATTCTTTAGCATATGGGAAGCTGTAGAGAAGAAAGGAGGATTGACTACTGCCTCCTGATCATCTCCCAGGACTGGATTACCAACAGCCAGTCTGTCTATGCCCATGTTCTGTCATGTACCAAGCAGGGGCAGAAAAAATATATATATATATAAATATATATTTCTATAAATTCACATTATAATATAAACATATAAACTTTATACATATACATGTATTTTAAACTACATGTTTGGTAATGTATTTTAAAAGTAACAAAGTGGTCACTATTAGGAAAACCAAAATGTTCTTGGCCTTTGTAGGGGAGAAAAAACTTTTTCCTCTACCAACTTTTGTTATTTTAATCAGAGCCTGCAAATGAAACTGAAAAAGACATTAGTAAAAGAGTTTATTTATGCGGGCAATGTTCGCACACGTGGGAGTGTTCCATGATGAGTAACTGAAAAGTGTGATTAGAATTTGGGGCTTATATACCTAACTTAGTAAGGGAAAGGAATGGGGGAGAAAGACATCTATGGGAAGGACAAATGGGTTTGTTTAGGAAAGACAAATGGGTTTTCAGGAGAACAAACAGAAGACAAGAAAGTATGTGATAATACTTATGCAGGTATGAGTGGTCTTTCTGTCTTCTTCATGGCCATGAAACTGCACCTGAGATGGGTGATGAGGTTTAAGACATGCTACTTCAAAATGTGGCATCTTGACATTTGAGAAAACATCAGAAGCAGAAAAGTCTCACTCACTTTACTCCTGCACTTCTTCCCAGAAACAGGTCATAAAACCTAGAAAGGATTACATATATAATTAAACTTATATATTTAAAACATAATAAAACTTACATAAAATATAAACTTATATATTAAAAACATATATTAAGTTTTATGACATATAAATAATTTTAAATGATTGGACAAAAGGGGTATGGTCTAATGATAATAAACTGGGGGGAACTTAGCAAGCCTGTTTCTTCAGATTTTTCTCTGTAGCCTTGTGTCCTCAGAGATAAGGACATTCCTTTCCTCTGCATATAGGGAGGTCACCTCTAGAATGAGGGTCAAAAACCTACTTCAGGGGAAGGTCAGCTCTTCTATGACCTGCTTCTGAAAAGAAAGCTAAGAGAAGATCCGAGAGTGACCTTCCTTCTTCTATTGTCTTCTCAAATACCAAATTGCCATATTTTGGAACATCATGTCCTGAACCCCATCATTAGCCTTATTTCCCAGAAGTTCCCTGCTTTTACTCAGATAAGGGAAGCTTTGAAAAGGCTCCTTTCTGCATCTGCTGAATCTCAAGTGTCTTCATCTTAAAATAATCTTTTACCGACTCTGGGGTTCCAAGTGGGTCCCTACATCTTCCTTTATTGTATGGCTTATTATTGTTTTTAGTATAATTGCTGGGACTAGGGCACTAGATATAATCTTTCAGTGCCTGGAGTTTTAATCTGGCTCCAAATTCTCCACTTGTATATCCCAAACTCATTATCTTTCCAGGATGCTTCTCCTTTTCCTCCTGAGACTATAGTCTTAGGTAATGACATGAGTATCCACTTGTCCAACCTAGACATGTAGGAGACATCATCTACTCCTACCCCTTTCTCATATTCCCGTTTCCAGTCTGTCATCAGGTTTGGTTGATTGTACCTTCCAGGTAACTTCCAAGTCTGTCTCCTCCAGTCTGTTTCACAGCTACTAATTTTGCTCAGATCTTCATTTTCTCAGACTTCTTTGGCAGAATCTTGCTGGGATACAGGTGGAGCTATCTTCCACACAACAGCTAAAAGGAACTTTCAGAATAGAGCACATAGTGATCTTACCTCCTTTCCAGTTTTAAACTCTTCAACTGGCCAATGGGTTAAAATCCTTAACATGAGCCTTCATAGTCCCGCCCCTGATTGCATTTTGAATCTCAGGTTCCTCTTTCCTCCAATCCAGCAACTCTGTGCTTCAGGCTTGCCAATTACATACTTGCCATTCTCAGAAGTGGATATTATTGCCCTCTACCTCTATATTTGAACACGCCATTTTCCTTTGCCTGAAATGCTGCAAGCCCTTCCTGTTGTCCTTCTCTGCACATCCAGTGGCAGAATCCGATTATTTTCATATCCTCCACATTCTTTCATCAGTAAAGAGTTTCTTTATTTGTATTCCCCAAGCACTTTTACATAACTCTATCCATAATTATAGCAATCACATTGTGTTATAATTATCTCATTCCTGAAATGTGTGATAACTGAAAACAGGGGCTCTTTATTTTTCTCTTTGAAGCTACAATACTTTTCATACATTATATGAATTAAATAAAGGTTGAATGAATAAACGAGTAAATAAATTACTATGGCAAAGAGAGAAAGGCGTAGTAAGTGTCTCACTGAAAGGCCAAATTGGAGGAATTTTAGTAGTGCTTCCAAAAAAAAAAAACAAAAACAAAAAACTCAGCCTCCTGAGTAGCTGGGATAACAGGCACCCGGCACCACCCCTGGGTAATTTTTGTATTTTTAGTAGAGATGGGGTTTCACCATGTTGGCCAGGCTGGTCTCGAACTCCTGACCTCAGATGATCTGCCTGCCTGGGCCTCCCAAAATGTTGTGATAACAAGTGTGAGCCACTGCACCTGGCCAATATTGTGGTTTTTAAATGAACACTACCCATCAGTGGTTTCTACCTGAAAATAACTGTTATATCCATCAATCTTTCCTAGTAAATTTTTTATTGTCTCTATTATTCATGAAAACAATAGAAAAAATATTTTTAGAAATTACTGAAGGTTGTGAATCAAAACTGGTAAAATCAACTTTCTTTGTTTGTTTTTAAAAAAAAGCTAATTTGGTGTGTTGTAAAATGGCGTAGGGCAAGAAGTCTGAAGAAATTTCCTAGCATTTGTGATTTCATGTGCCAGAGCATATCTATTACTGTGCTTTTTCAGCAAATGAAGCTCATCATTATTAGGCACTCAAGATTTGTAGAGTAATTCAGATGTCTTTAATCCATTGATATATTCTAAAATAGCATAAAGTACCTACAGTGTGTCTAGCACATAGTGGAGTTTTAATGTAGTATGGTTATCATATTTACTGAGAGGCCCATGTGTCAAAGACATTTTGAGAGCTTGTTTCTAGCCTCTAAGTACACCAAGAACCAAAAAGAAGAAGAAGAAAAAGAAAGTAGATACAATACACCTTAATTATGTAAATAAAAATGGATACTTATTATTTCAGCCAGAAATAGCGTTTATAATCAGATCTCCACAAGAACACACACACACACAAATCATCATTTTGAGATTTCTTTTTTCCATAGAGGAAATGTCCAACCTCTTGTGATGTTCTCACTATCTTTCTTGTTTTTGTGTGTGTTTTTTTAAAAAAAATTCTGAATACATTCTGTATCCCAAGATGCAGAAGCTAAACATTAACGATTTGAAAGTCAAGGCATTCTTTTACTATGTCCCTATTTAGTCTATTTTGTGTTGCTATGACAAAATACTAGAGATTGGGGAATTTATAATGAACAAAAATTTATTTCTCGGTTCTAGAGACTGGGAAGTCCAAGATCACATGGCTGGCATCTGTGAGGGCCTTCTTCCTGTGTCATAACAGGGCAGAAGGAATCAGATGGGTGGGAGAGAGACAAAAGTGGGGTCCTTTTATAAAAAACACACTCCCTCGTGATAACATAAAGGTTGAGGAACACATTTAAATCATAGCTGTGCCAGTTCCACATTTCATTTCAGCAACTTGCATTACATTTTCTTCCTATCCCTGTCTCAATTATCTGGGAAAGCCTTTTAAACAAACCAGTCATCCTCCCCATATTTCCTTTTAATTACACGCCATGGAAGATGTTTTCTAGAAAGGAAGCTTAGAGAGAGAAGCTAAGCTGTTTGTCTAAGTGGTCTGTGTGGAAACTTGAGTCCTTATGTTTTTCTTCCGAGGATGGAGTTAGACAATGGGAAAAGTGAACCACAGTTCCCTTGTGAAGGCTTCAGCATAACTCCACTTGTTTATTTGAGCGACTATAATCCACTGATTTATCTAAGTGATTAAAATAGAAGTAAAAATCCATTTATTCCAAATACATACATGGGTAACTTCAGTTATGGGTATCTTTGTATCTTTGTATGTCTGATATCATCTGTTGGTATAAGGTGGGATTTTTTTTTGTAGTTTTTTATTTTTAATTTCTGGGTACATAGTAAGTAAATATACTTATGGGGTACATGATACATTTTTGTTTGTTTGTTTGTTTGTTTTTTTGAGATGGAGTCTCGCTCTGTCGCCCAGACTGGAGTGCAGTGGCGCAATGTAGGCTCACTGCAAGCTCCAACTCCCAGGTTCACGCCATTCTCCTGCCTCAGCCTCCCGGGTAGCTGGGACTACAGGCGCCCGCCACCATGCCCAGCTAATTTTTTGTATTTTTAGTAGAGACGGGGTTTCACCGTGTTAGCTAGGATGATCTCAATCTCCTGACCTTGTGATCCGCCCGTCTCGGCCTCCCAAAGTGCTGGGATTACAGGCGTGAGCACCTGGCTGGTACATGATACTTTAATACAGGCACACAATAAGTGATAATCACATAATGTAAAATGGTGTGTTCATTCCCTCAAGTATTTGTCCTTTGTGTTACAATCAATCCAATTATATTCTTTTAGTTATTTTCAAATGTACAATTAAATTTTTATTGACAATAATCACCCCATTGTGCCATCAAATACTAGGTCTTATTCATTGTTTTTAAACTACTTTTCATTCCTGCTAACCATCCCCACTTCCCCATTACCATCCCCACTACCCTTCCCAGCCTCTGGTAACCATCCTTCTATACTCTATCTCTATGAGTTAATTGTTTTGATTTTTAGCACCCACAAGTAAGTTAGACCATGTGAAGTCTGTCTTTCTGTGCCTAATTTCATTATTAACATAATGACCTCCATTTCCATCCATGTTGTTGCAAAAAACTGAATCTCATTCTTTTATATGGCTGAATAGTATTCCATTGTGTATATGTGCCACATTTTCTTTATCCAATCATCTATTGGTGAATATTAAAGTTGGTTCCAAATCTTTGCTATTTGGAAGTGCTACAATAAACACAGGAGTGCAGATATCTCTTCAACATACTGATTTCCTTTATTTTGAATATATACCCAGCAGTGGAGTTGCTGGATCTAGTTTTAGTTTTTTGAGGAAACTCCAAACTGTTCTTCATAGGGATCGTTCTAATTTACATTCCCACTAACAGTGTATGAGGGTTCCCTTTTCTTCACATGCTCTCCAGTATTTGTTATTGCCTGTCTTTTGGATAAAAGCCATTTTAACTGGTGTGAAATTATGTCTCATTGCAGTTTTGATTTGCATTTACCTGATGATCAATGATGTTGAGCACATTTTCATACGTCTGTTTGCCACTTGTATGTCTTCTTTTGAGAAATGTCTATTCAAATATTTTGCCCATTTTAAAATTGGAGTATTAGATTTTTTTCCCATTGAGTTGTTTGAGCTCCTTATGTATTCTAGTTATTGAGCCTTTGTCAGATGGGTAGTTTGCAAACATTTTCCCCCATCTGTTTGTTATCTCTTCACTTTGTTGATAGTTTTATTTGGCATATGGAAACTTTTTAACTTGACATGATCCCATTTGTCCATTTTTCCTTTGGTTGCCTGTGCTTGTGCATTGTTACTCAATAAATCCTTAACTAGACAAATGCCCTGGAGAATTTCCCCAATGTTTTCTTGTAGTACTTTCATAGATTGACGTATTAGATTTAATTCTTTAATCCATGTTGATTTTTCTATATAGCAAGACACAGGGATCAAGTTTCATTTTTCTGCATATGGATATCCAGTTTTCCCAGCACCATTTATTAAAGAGAGTGACTTTCTCCAATGTATGTTCTTGCCACCTTTGTCAAAAATGAGTTCACTATAGTGTATGGATTTGTTTCTGGCCTCTCTATTCTGTTCCATTGGTCTATATGTCTATTTTTATGCTAGTACCACAGTGTATTGGTTACTACGGCTTTGTAGTATAACGTGAAGTCAAGTAATGTGATTATTCCAGTTTTGCTCTTTTTGCTCAGGATAGCTTCAGCTATTCTGGGTCTCTTGTGGTTCTATATAAATTCTGGGATTGTTTTTCTATCACTGTGAAGGAGGTCATTGATATTTTGATAGGAATAGCATTGGATCTGTGGATTGCTTTGAGTAGTATGGACATTTTAACAATATTGAATCTTCCAATCCATTAACATGAAATATCTTTATTGTGTGTGTGTGTGTGTGTCCTCTTCAATTTCTGTCATCAGTGGTTTACAGTATTCATTACAGAGAACTTTCACATCTTGGATTAACCCCTAGGTATTTAATTTTATCTGTGGCTATTGTAAATGGGATTACTTTTTAAATTTATTTTTCAGATTATTAACTGTTGGCATATGTAAAAATACTATGGAATTTTTGTATGTTGATTTTGTATCCTGCAACTTTACTCAATTTAACAGTTCTAATAGTTTTTTGATGGGGTCTTTAGGTTTTTCCAAGTATAACATCATATCATCTGTGAACAAGGATAATTTGACTTCTTCATTTCCAATTTGATGCCCTTTATTTCTTCCTCTTATTTGATTGCTTTACCTAGGACTCTCAGAATTATGTTGACTGACAGAGGTGAAAGTGGGCATCCTTGTCATGTTCCAGTCTTAGAGGAAAGGCTTTCAGTTGTTCCCCATTTAGTATATTAGCTCTGGGTTTGTTATGTATGGCTTTTATTATGTTGACATATGTTTCTCCTATACCCAGTTTTTTCAGGGTTTTTATCACGAAGGGATGTTGAATTTTATCAAATGTTTTTCAGCATCAATTGAAATGATCATATGATTTTTGTCCTTCATTCTGTTGATATGCTGTATCATGTTGATTTGCATATTTTGAACCATCTTGTATCTCTGGGATAAATCCCACTTGGTCATGATGAATGATCTTTTTAATGTATTGTTGAATTTGGTTTACTAATATCTTGCTGAGGGTTTTTGCATCAACATTCATCAGAGAGATTGGCCTGTAGTTGCCACCTTCTTCTTCTTCCTTCCTCTTCTTCCTTGTTCTCCTCCTCCTCCTCCTCCTTCTTCCTCCTCCTCCTCCTCCTCCTCCTCTTCCCCTTCCTCTTCCTCTTCTACTTTTTCTTCATCCTCTTTATCATTTTTTTCTTTTGATGTGTCTTTGTCTGGTTTTGTTATCATAGTAATACTGGCCTCATAGAATGAGTGTAGAAATGTTCCCTCCTCCTCTATTTTTCAGAATAATTTGAGTAGGATTAGTATTCATTCTTCTTTAAATGTTTAGTAGAATTCTACAGTAAAGCCATTGGGTCCAGGGCTTTTCTTTACTGGGAGCCTTTTTATGATGACTTTGATCTCATTATTTGTTATTGGTGTGTTCAAGTTTTGGCTTCCTGGTTCAGTCTTGGTAGGCTGCATGTGTCTGGTAATTTATTCATTTCCTCTAGATGTTCCAATTTGTTGGAATATACTTGCTCATAGTAGTCATTAATAATCCTTTGATTTTCTCCAGTATCAGGTGTAATGTACCCTTTTTAGCTCTGATTTTTTTTTATTTGGGTCTTGTCTCTGTTTTTCTTTGCGAGTCTGGCTAAAGGTTTGTGAATTTTATTTATGTTTTCAAAAAAACAACTTTTCATTTCATTGATCATATTATTTTCTTCTTTTCAAATCATTTATTTATTTATTATATTTCTGCTCTGATCTTTATTATTTCTTTCCCTCTACTAACTTTGGGTTGGTTTGCTCTTGTTTTTCTAGTTCTTTAAGATGCACCATTAGGTTACTTATTCAAAGTTTTTCGTCTTTTTTGTTGTAGGCACTTATAGCTATAAGTTTCCCTCTTAGTACTGCTTTTGCTGTATCCTATAGGTTTTGGCATGCTATGTTTCCATTATCATTTGTTTTAAGAAATTTTTCATTTTTTTCTTTCATTTCTTTGTTGATTCACTGGCCATTCAGAAGCATATTGTTTAATTTCCATGTGCTTTTATAGTCCTCAAAATTCTTCATGTTGTTAACTTCTAGTTTTATTCCATTGTGGTCAGAGAAGATGCTTTATATTATTTCCGTGTTTTTGAATGTTTTAAGACATGTTTTGTTTCTTAACATATAGTCTATCTTTGAGAATAATCCAGGTGCCAAGGACAAGGATGTGTATTCTGCAGCAGTTGGATGAAATGTTCTGTAAATATCTATTAGTTCCTCTTGTTGTATTGTGCAGGTTAAGTCTGATATTTCTTTGCTGATTTTCTGTCTGGAAATCTGTCCAATGCTGAAAGTGGGGTGTTGAAGTCTCCGGCTATGATTGTATTGGGGTCTATCCCTCTCTTTAGCTCTAATAGTGTTTGCTTTATATATCTGGGTGCTCCAGTGTTGGGTACACATATGTTTACAATTGTTACATCCTCTTGCTGAATTGACCAGTTTCCCATTGTATAATGACCTTCTTTGTCTCTTTTTATAGTTTTTGTCTTGACACCTATTTTGTCTGATATAGTGTAAGTACTCTTGCTCTTTTTTGGTTTCCATTGGCATGGCATATCTTTTTTCACCCTGTATTTTCAATGTATTTGTGTCTTTATATGTAAAGTGTGTTTCCTGTAAGCATCAGATTATTGGGTCCATTTAGCCACTCTGTCTTTTGATTGGAGAGCTTAGTCAATTTATATTCAATGTTGTTATTGATAAGTAAGGACTAATCCTGCCATTTTGTCATTTATTTTCTAGATGTTTTGTGATATTTTCTTCCTTCTTTCCTCTCTTCTTGTCTTCCTTTTAGTGAAGGTGATTTTCTCTGCTGGTATGATTTAATTTCCTGCTCTTTATTTGTTGTGTATCTGTTGTATGTTCTTTGATTTGAGGTTACCAAGAGGCTTGCAATACTATCTTATAACCCATTATTTTAAGAGGATAGCAGTGTAACATGGATTGCGTAAACAAATATATAAACAAACACACAAAAAGAAAACTAATGAGAACTCTACACTTTAACTTCCTCTCCCCAGTTTTTAATATGGCTTATTTTACTGTCTGTGTCTTGAACAGTTGTTGTAATTACTATTTTCGATTGGTTCATCATTTATCCTTTCTACTTACGGGTATTTTATACAATCTTCTGACTATGTTTTTCAAATAGCCAGTCTTCCAGCTCACTAATTCTTTTTTCTGCTTGACCAATTGTGCTATTAAGAGACTCTGATGCCTTCTTCAGTGTGACAATTGCATTTTTCAACTCTAGAATTTCTATTTGATTCTTTTAAATAATTTTAATCCCTTTGTTAAAATCATCTGATAGGATTCTGAATTTCTTCTTTATGTTATTGTGAATTTCCTTGAGTTTCTTCAACACAGCTATTTTGAATTGTCCATGTGCAAGGTCACATATCTGTTTCTGTAGGATTGGTGCCTGGTGCCTCGTGCCTTATTTAGTTTGGTGAATTCATGTTTTCTTGGATGGTCTTAAAGCTTGTAGATGTTCACTGGTGTCTGGACATTGAAGAGTTAGATATTAATTGTAGGCATTACAGTTTGGGCTTGTTTGTGCCCATCCTTCTTGGGAAGGCTTTCTAGGTATTCAAATGGACCTGGGCCCCAAACCCAATAATTCTGTGGTTCTTGCAGGCTCATAGAGGTACTACCTTGGTGGTTGTATAGGAAAAACTCTCCTTGAATCATGTTTTGTCCTTTAGTCTCACACTACAACAATCATCAACACAAAAGAAGATTTCTGTGACCAAATGTATGGAGTTTTTTCCCATACATCAAGCAATAGGCACCAGCTATGTGTTCTCCAATTCAGTTTCAATACTTTCTACCCAAAGATAGTGTCAGATCCCACAGGTTGAGGGCTCAGTCCCCAAGACTGCCCACTCATACACACATGCATCAGTCACAAGTCCAGGCCCTCAGAACTTCTGACTGACCAACTTCAAGTCAGGGCTCCCATGACCCCTTCTTTGCATTCAATTACTTCACTGTGAGCAAATTAGATTCAGGTTCACATAGCTTGGGAAAACACTTACTACATTTATTGGTTTATATAAAGAACATTGCAAAGGATACAGATGAAAAGACACATAGGGTGAGTTATGAGGAAGGGGCACAGAGCTTCCATGTCTTCCCTGGGCGTACCACGCTCCAGAGTCCTCCATGTGTTCGGCTATCTGGAAGCTCACTGAAGCCTGTCCTGTTGGGTTTTTATGGACGCTTCATGATATCAGTATTCCTTTCCCCAAGGTATAGGGGTGGGACCCTCTCATGGGAGGGTCTTAAGACCCACAATTAGAAAGGTGGGGGAATTTTAGAGTGGAAGGAGGGAAGGAGATGGTCAGAAGCCTGACCCTGAGGCCTAACACACCCAACATTATAACAAAAGACTAACGAGGGCCATGGGAGTTATGAGCCAGGAACTATGGATGAAAATCAATATATATCGGGCCGGGCGCGGTGGCTCAAGCCTGTAATCCCAGCACGTTGGGAGGCCGAGACGGGTGGATCACGAGGTCAGGAGATCGAGACCATCCTGGCTAATATGGTGAAACCCTGTCTCTACTTAAAAATACAAAACACTAGCCGGGCGACGAGGCGGGCGCCTGTGTCCCAGCTCCTCGGGAGGCTGAGGCAGGAGAATGGCGTAAACCCGGGAGGCGGAGCTTGTAGTGAGCTGAGATCCGGCCACTGCACTCCAGCCTGGGTGGCAGAGCAAGACTCCGTCTCAAAAAAAAAAAAAAAAAAAAAAAAGAAAGAAAATCAATATATATCATAACACCACAGTAGTCCTGATAAGAACCAGAATTCTCTGAATTACCAGGCAGAGACTCTTATTCTTTTCCCTCACTTTCTTTTTTTTCTTTTTTTCTTTTTTTTTTTTAAGTATAAATGCTTTTATATTCAGCTCCTGTAAAGCCATTAGATGTTGGAAAGTTTTTAAACATGAACCAAATGGTTTAATTTTAACAACTTAGCTAGGAATGGGTGAAATCCTACCCATTTAATAGAGTTCTGCAAATTAGTAACAAAGTGTAAAATGAAAGGAAGGGTCCCTTGGAGATGCGAAATTCTTCTGTTGAGAGTCTTGTCTTCTTTATTCAAGAAGTTTGTAGCCATTTTCAGAATTCACTCAAGAACCAACCTCTTAATTTAGATATCAGCAAACGAGTCATGGCAAAAAATACACAAAGAGAAACACCACCACATCGAAAAGGATGAAGAGCCAGAGGTCCAACCAGTAAGAGTGTTTGGGAAGCCCGTTTGCCCCAGACCGAGGCCGCACATCGAGGTTCTGCCCCCCTCCCTCGCTCAAGCCTTGCCGCTCCCGGAGACCATCTCGACCATCAACAACCGGTGCGTCCACCTCCATCTCGCTCCTGCAGTTTCCTAACAATCCCAGAAACTGAAAATGCTTAGATTTCCTGGACTTTGGTGTTCGCCGGACCGGAAACTGAATGGAATCCGGCCGCCTGCGCAGTCCACCACTCTCTTTTCCCTTACTTTCTTCCAAACAAATGAAGTCTGTATCTCTGTGCTGGGTGTACCGGAACTAGAGGTGGTGGGACACTAGCACCCCTGCGGCTACCTCCTCTGGGAATGTACTGGTTCAGACCTGAAGCCAACACAGGACTGCATCATGCCCAAAGCTTGCTGTCACCACTACTTGGGTACCACCTAAGTTCACTCAAGCCCTAGGGCTTTACAATCAGCAGGCGGCAAAGCCAACTAGGTTTGTGTCCCTCCTTTCAGGGCAGTGAGTTTCCATAGGCTCTGGGTGGGTCCAGAGATTCTGTCTGGGAGCCAAGGATTGAAGTTAAAAAAATTAGAAATTGACCTGGTATTGTATGCTACTGTGGCCAAATCGGCACTAGAACCACCAGACAAAATCTCTCCCACTCTTCCCACTTCTTTCCGCAGGCAGAGGATCCTTTCTCCGTGGCCACCACCACTGGCCCATGGGGGCTTCTGCCAGGCCACCACTGATGTTCACTGAAAGCCCAAAGGCTCTTCAGTCAGCCTGTGGTGAATGCTGCCAGGCCTGGGACTCACCCTTCAGAGCAGTGGGCTCTCCTCTGGCTAAGGGCAGGTCTAGAAATGCTGACCAAGAGCCTAGGTCTGGATTCAGGGATGCCACAAGCCTGCTTGTTGCTCTACCCCACTGTGGCCAAACTGGTATCTAAGGTGCAGAGTCCCCTTTCCTTTCCCCCTCGATTTTCTCAAACAGAAGGAGTCTTTCACCATAGCCACCCGCACTGGGAATGTGTTGGGTCATAACTGAAGCTAGCACATCTCAGAGCCCAAAACCCTCAGCATATTACCTGGGTATTGCTGTTGGTTACTCAGGGCCCAGGGGCTCTTTATTTAGCAAGTGATCAATCCTGCCAGGTCTCTGCTGTGACGAGGCAGCACTGCGTCCAGTGTAAAGTCCCTTAGTCACTGCGCTCTACATCTCCCATACACACATGTATTTTTAATAGAGACAAGGTTTTGCCATGTTGGCCAGGCTGGTCTTGAACTCCTGACCTCAGGTGATCTGCCTGCTTCGGCCTCCCAAAGTGCTAGGATTACAGGCGTGAGCCACCGCACCCTGCCATAAATGATGTAGGTTTCTATTTAGCCATCTTGCTCTGCCTCATCTGTTAGTATATGTAATTGGGATTAAAACATTTGTTTTTGTTTTAACCTTTTTAAAATTTAATATTCTCATCTTACTGCAAGATCAATACCTGGCAAATATAAAAGAGTAAGGCTATTATTCACCAAATCAATTATCTGGTAATAAAATATTGGAGCTCCTATGTGGCTGCTGCCAGGGGATGGGGAAGAGATGGTGCAAGAACTCCCTTAGCCACCTGCCTGGTGTCTCAGTTGGTCATGTACCTCCCCAGTCTGCTGGCTCTGAGCCCAGTTCAGCACTAGGACTTGCAGATCATGTGGCCTAGACTGCCTCTCAAGTTTACTTAGGACCCCAGAACACTTCAGCCTCTGATGGCAAAGCTTGCTGGAAGTCAAGCTCCAACTAACCATGGAGGGAGCATCTGGACTGACCCTAGCCTGCGGGATCTGCTGGAGTGGGCGATTTCTGTTTGGCTAGGGCCAGTCCAAATGTTCCCTCTATACGCAGATGTCAGCTCAATATAGCCTGGTTCTGCTTTCCGCTACAACAGGGCAGTACTGAGTTCAATGCAAAGGCTCACAAGTTCTGTGCTCTCCCTCTACCAAACCCAGAGATCCTCCATGCTGCATGGCTACTGCAGGGCATGGGGGAATGGTGGCATCAGCAATTCAAGACTGTCTTTCCTGTCCTCTTCAACATCTCTTTTAGCAATATGAAGTTAAAACTAGACACTGTGATTGCTCACCCGATTTTTTATTCTTGTGATGGTGCTTTTGATGTGTAGTTAGCTGCTAAAATTTGGTGTTCCTGCAGAGGGTACAGATGGTGTAGGCTTGTTTTGTTTTTGTTTTTGTGTTTTGAGATGAGGTGTGGTTCTGTTGCCCAGGTTGAAGTACAGTGAGGATGATCTCGGCTCATTGTAACCTCTGCCTCCCAGGTTCATGTGATTCTTGTGCCTCAGCCTCCCAAGCAGCTGGGATTACAGGTGCCTGCCACCACGCCTGGCTAATTTTTATATTTTTAGTAGAAAGGATTTCACCATGTTGGCCAGGCTGGTCTCAAACTACTGACCTCAAGTGATCTGCCTGCCTTGGCCTCCCAGAGTGCTAGGATTACAGGTGTGAACCACTGCACCAGACCATCAATGGTGTAGGTTTCTATTCAACCATCTTGCTCTGCCTCATGTGTTAGTATAGGTAATTGGGATCAAAGCATTTGTTTTTGTTTTTAACCTTTTAAAAATTTAATGTTCTCATCTTAGTGCAAGATCAATACCTGGCAAATATGAAAGACTAAGGTTATTATTCACCAAATCAATTCTCTGGTAATAAAATATTGGAGCAAATATTAACTTTAAGACTTGATATACTATACTTAAAAGTTACTAATTCTCACAATATACACTGTGGAAAGATGAGGAGATTTTGAAAAAAACAAACAAATTTTTGCTAATATTTACTGATGTTTTAAAACAAACACGAATTAATACTAAATTTTTAAAAGACCTTTTTATAATTTTAAGGAATTTCCTTTTCAAGACTACATATAAAGTTATGTCCATTGTTCTTCCTTTTAGAAATTCTTTTACATTTTCCATTTATCGAATAAGACGGGTTCCTTTTTTATGATTTTAGAGACAAAAGGAAGAAGGTTTTTTAGAAAATTATGTTTTGATTATTCTCTGTGTTAAAAAAAATCATTACTCTAAGATTATTTCCTACCCTACTCTTTTCTGGAGCAAATCACCTACCCGTTTTTTTTTTTTTTTTAATTTGTTTTGTTTTGTTTTTTGTTTTGTGGGATAGTGTTGGGTTTCTCCTTCCTTTCAATTTTCTGTTATTCTAGTTGCTGTCACACAATTTTGTAAGTAGAAGCACTTTTCTTTGGAAACAAATATCTGCTTCTTTGTTTGCTTAGCTTGGGGGTCAGTAAGAAAGACTCCACTGCTTAGTCAGCAGCCCAATTCCAGGGTTAGATTACAGAGGAGGCAGAACATAACAGGCAACAGTTAACTCTTTATGACCATGTTTAAGAAACGAGCATGAACTGGGAGAGCCTAGCTAAAACACTGCAAGGTGACCCCGTTTTTCTACAGAAACAAAACAAAGGTGCTTCCAGTTCTGGGATACCATTTGCATGTGAGAAGAAAAAAATACTATGTTTGACAAAGGGAGATAGTATCAGCCTCTTAAACAACCACTATGTTCCTTTGAATTGGATATCACAACAATTTACATAATGTCAGAATACTGTGTAGAGGAAATACTGGAATGGGTAGTCTATTGGTGATGAAAAACAAAACATAATTTTGAATTGTTGCAGAACACTTGGTTATCTTAATAACAAAGAACAATGATTGCAACACACTGGTTTGTTTTGTTAAAATTTTCTGACAATGACCAGATTAAGCTAAACTTGACAATGACCAGATTAAACTTGTTTTGATCAAGTAGACAGTGTGCCTACTTTTCTTTTTAAGAAGTTCTTAGGTTACTTGGAAAAATACAGAAACTTAACATCCGGTACAGTTGAAAACAAGCAAATCCTATCTTTGCTTTGGAGAATGGTAGAAACAAAAAGCTGTATAATGGGTCAAGTTTGCCCTTCATGCCAACTCTCCAATTGTACCCACTTCCAGCCCCAAAGGCCATCCCTAAATGCCATTCTGGAGATGATCCTTTTCTGGATTCTTGTCCTCAGGTTGTTCCCTGGTTATTCTTACTTTGTCTCAATGTTTTCTTTTTCTTTCTCCAAGCTTAATTATTAGCCGTGTGTCTTGCACCTTAACACTGAATTGGATCATTAAATCTTCATGATGCTGGTCAGAAGAAAAAGTCATGAGTGACCTTCTCAGGCCTGAAAATGTGTGTGCAGTAGGTTAAACATATCTTATAGATCGTGGTCAAAATTGCAATCTTATCATGGGCCTTTAAAACTGATGAGGGGCAGAGAAGATCTAATTTCTTCCTGTTTCTTGTTACGAAAATTACTGAAAACTTGTAACTAAAGCAAGAGAATGGCTCTGTGTTCTTTTTTGTGTCTTCCTGGAGCATTGTCTCACAGGCTTACCCAAAGTTTACTTAGTTTTCCAGGGGAATATGTCATTGTTAATTATTTTAATTAGAACTCACTCTGTGATATTGCTTGATACCTTTCAGTGTCTGTCTATTGGAGATGCAAATGATTTCTGTCTGATAGAAAAAAGAAAAACACAGAGGTTATGCTTTTATTACCCTGTAGGACTTCAGCCAACTTAGTTTCTAATCTCTCAATCTTCCAACATCCAGTCCTGTCTAACTTCAGTCCTTATAAATATCTAGTTTCTCAAATGCTTCCTTCTGGATCTTTCATCGAGTTAAATGAATTTTGACACATGCCTATTCTGTGCTTATGTGAGAGTCATGTTTTTTTCTTTTGAAAGTTATACCTTGCTGTCCTGAATGAAGACTTAGGCAGGCATATGTTTTCTGGTCACTCTCTACAGAAAGTAACTGGAAAGAAAATAAAGAGCCCTCTAGTCACTTTTTGTACACACAGTTTCAATGTAGTAACTATCTAAATGATATGTAGTCCAATATCATTTAATTTTCAAAATTCTGCATTCTCCTCTTCCAGTGGAGGCCTGTCTCAGGATGGAAATCTGCACCGGGAACAGGGAGTGTGGTTCTACTCAGCTGTCCTTACGCTCACCAGATGAGTTGTGATTTTGGATCCCACCAGGATCAAAAGGGAATGGGGTATATGGAGAGAGGTAAGGTATTTGGCGAGGGCTTGCTTGCCTCAGTGGATTCATACGCTCTACACAGGGCTGACAGTTAATGCTGACAGCATCTCTGCTAGGCCTTTCTCTCATGTAGGTTCCTCGATCCGCACAGATAAAAATTTGTTGAATTTCTTCATCAGTCCCCGGGCAACCAGGTGGTTCCTCTAAGCTTTTTCCTGAAAATGATCTCAGCTCACTCTAGATGACCCTACTGGGCAAGAGCTAAGATGTCAACCTGAGCCACTGGTCCTTGGAAATGCCTAACCTTTGCCCCACAAAACTCTTGGAATGTGAGCTGATCCTACATGAAGAGCCTCTCAGTACCCCCTCAGTAAGTGCTTAGCCGTTTCTTCCACTGTCTAGATTTCCTGGCTGGGAGTCAGACCTCTGTCCAGTACCGCTTTAAGCTTTCTATATGTGAGTCAGACAAGGGTACTCTGTATCTTCAAATTTGGGAGCACAGTTATTTGAATGGTCATGTCTAAAAGCTTGTGGATAGAAGTTTGCATCTGTCGTCCAAGATGGAAGGGTCAGTCAGACCTTTCCAGAGTAATCTCTTCATTAATTCAACTCATGTCCACACTCTAAACCCTTTGGATGATTTCATTTAGTAAAGGAGATCAAGGGTTGTGGAACATTTCTCCATTCCATTTCTTTGTAAATCTACATATGGTTGCAAGGATGTAGGGAGACATCACTGTCTTGCTTTGGTACTATTGTAGCAGGACGAGCTGCAGACAAAACCCTTCAGACACCGAGTTAAAGAAGGAAGGGCTTTATTCAGCCTGCAGCTTTGGCAAGACTCACGTCTCCAACAACCAAGCTTCCTGAGTGAGCAATTTCTATCCGTTTTAAGGGCTCACAACTCTAAGGGGGTCCGCGTGAGAGGTTCGTGATCGATTGAGCAAGCAGGGGTGTGTGACTGGGAGCTGCATGCACAGGTAATTAGAACAGAACAGGACAGGACAGGACAGGGATCTTCACAGTGCTTTTCTTATGCAAATAACTGATTAGTTCAGGGATTGATCTTTGACTACCAGGCCCAGGGTGTGGTGCCAGACTGTCTGCCTGTGGATTTCATTTCTGCCTTTTAGTTTTTACTTCATCTTTCTTTGGAGGCAGAAATTGGGCATAAGACAATATGAGGGGAGCTCTCCTCCCTTATTCCCCCTCTTTGAGAATCTCAATAGTGGGAGTTTTCACTTTCATTCTTGCTACCCATGTCTTCTTGCAAGACAGATCGATAGTGATTCATATAGTACACTTGTGCTGATGCGTTTTGGTGAAGTAAAGTAGTGATGAAGCTTTTTATCATTTGAAGAAGTACAGGTAGCAAACAAGGGAGCAGTAAGCAGGTTCCTATTACTATTATAATTCCCATTATAAGAGTTTTAAATCCTCCTAGCACTGGGAACCATTTTCCAAACATGGCCCCAGGATCAAATCCATGCCACACTTGCACAGGCACATGTGCCAGTTTTGTCATATCTCTAACTATGTCTTCAACTACTTGCCCTTGATCATCTATGTGTAGACAGCAATTAGTAAGGTTAAATTTCCCACAGACCCCTCCTTCAGCTGCTAGCAAGTAGTCGAGAGACAATTTATTTTGATAGATAGCATTTCTCATCTGAGTTTCTTGCTGGGCCAGAATAGTCAAGGCTCTGCCAGTTTTATTAGTGATTATTTCTAAGACAGCTTGTAACCATATGATTCGGTTGATCATGTAAATGGGGGTCCGGTATCCCCATGAGCTGTCTTGTGCCCAAGTAGCAGGCCCATAATATTGTATGATTCTCTCAGGGGGCCATTCGTCATCTTTCCAATTTTCTATAGCTATACTTCTCTTTTTGTGGGAAGCACAGACAGGGAAACCCTGGAGTTCGCCTGTCTTTAGAGGCAGTAGGAAGAAAGATGGTTTAATAGTGCCAATAACACAACTACCTGCCCACTCGTAATTTGGTGTAAGCTCTATGCCCACATATCCAGTATAATCCAGTGGGGGCTATCCAGTCCTGGTGGGACTCTGGGTGGGTCCACATGGTTTGCAACTTTGGGAATTTACTAAATGGATTTTTCTTAGTGTGGTTTGAACTCCACTAGGTGGCTGTTTTTGTAGTATTATTATACAGTTTTTGCCCAAGGCAACTGACTCTTCCCACAGGAAGGGTGAAGTCCTTCTTCACTCTTACTATACAGTATTGTCTAATGATTGAGGCTTTTAGGACCCAGAAGTTATCAGGGTGATTCTTTTGAGCCAGGAATTCATCAGGAACTGGGTCTGTAGGTACTAATTCTCAGGCTTCCCATGGCCATTGATGTCCCATTACAGTTCCTCCACATGCACAACATGAAGTGACATTGAGAGACTGGGCTACATGCTCAACTAATTGCAAAAACAAATTTCTTGTTTTTCCTGGAATTTCTGGTACTGGCACATTTAGTTTATCATAGAAAGTTTGAAGTACTGGCTCATGAGAGCATTTATAAACTTCTCCTCAAACCACGATATTTACTGGAGGATCCAGTCCAGACCCCTTGATTCCTATGGTTACATGCTCCCCTTTTTTCCAGTGAGGATCAAGGGGATTGGTTATTACTAGTCCTAAGGGGTTACACTGACCACTGGTACAGGAAGGGCCACTTTTCTTTTTCTGAAGGTGGACAGGATCCTTTTTATTTTTTATCCAAGTAGCCTAAATGACACAAGACCAGTATCCACATTCTTTTCCACACAGTCCTAATTCATGACAAATGTACTTATTTTCTGCCATATAGCCTCCTTCCTAACTAAGAGAACCACATCCTATGACTAACCTATTACTATTAATGACAGCACAGGCATCAAACTTCAAGGTGACTTGTTTGGGCACCCCTTTTTCTTTTGTTTTGGCGTACACTTTACTCATATCATTTATGAGCCTCTTCCAGTCCTCAGTCCTTAATCCTATTTCAAAAACTGTGGTCATGGGAGGCTCAGATGGGTCATAACACACATCAGATTGGTCATTTACTGGGTTACATACCTTGCATAGAACAGCATTATATAAACAAGTTTTTTAAGAGTCCTGGTACACTTATAATAGTCATAAAACAATATGACTATAGCAACTTTTTGTCCTATCTCAGTGACTTGATGTATACACTGGGAACAGTCCTCAGTCTGAGGAAGGTCAGTGAAAGTCCTTACTGCACAAGTCTGAATTTTAAGGAAAATTAGTCCCGTGATGAGTTTTCTCATGCTTTGGCCGTGTGTGGACCAGTCAACTTCTGGGTGTGCAGGGCTTGTTGTCTTCTTCAGAGTCACTTGCAGTGTTTGGTGAAGCTGCTCCCGTCCACATGCTGCTCACAGTCTACTGATGTTCAAGGATGGTCTCGGAGGTTGGGCCCACTAGAATAAACTGAGTCCAACACCTCTACACAATTATGTTCAACTGGGCTCCCTGATACTGGGAACAAGGCGGCGGGGTTTAAGGTGTTGCAAGCTTCAGTGGTTATGTGGGGATTTTCACATAGCAAGCTTTGGTACTTGGTTAATCTAGCATTTGTTAACCAATGATGTCCTTTGTTAGTCATGGGTAAATTACCCCACAGCATGGGGGGCCCTTTATATTCAGGTTTTGCCCAATGGTTAGTTTATCTGCTTCTGGTGCTAACAGGGCCATTGCTGCCAGGGCCCTTAGACACAGGGGCCAGGCTTTGGAAACCCTGTCTAATTGTTTTGAGAGATAGGCCACTGGCCTTGGCCAGAGCCCCACAGTCTGGGTTAAAACTCCAACTGACATTTTTTCTCTTTCTGACACATAGGGTGTAAAGGGTTTTGTCCAGTCAGAAAACCCCAGGGCTGGGGCTGACGTGAGTTTTTTCTTTTAACTCATGAAAAGCTTGTTGCTGTTGCTAGTAATACATGTAGTTTATCCAATTTACATTTTTATTAACTGTCACCCATCAAAATATTCACTGAAATCCTGCAGTTATTCAATTTCAAGCTTTAAATTGATCTGGTATTCCCCATGGGACTCCAATTGTGTCTAAATGGATGTGAGAGTGGAAAGAGCCATCAGGGGCTTCTCTCACTTTATGAGGTCTTATTTTTCCTCCCTCAGGTTGATGAAATGCCAGGGTGAAAGGGATAGCCAATTGGACTAAAGTACAAGTGCCACTCCAGTTATTCGGCAGAGTGCCTAGTAAAGGTCCACCACAATACCACCATACATCTGCTCAGGGATGAACAAGGGCTGACTGACTGATAAGCTCTTGAAATGTTTTAAGCTCACTGCATCCCTTCAGGTCTTCAAGGAATGCTAAGTTTCTTCCCTGTCGTGAGAGACATGAAGTGAACTTAGTGTCGGGAGACAGAGGCTGGATGACCCTTGGGGGCTGACCTGCAGGGTGCCGGACTTTGGGATATAGCAGAGAGAGCTTGGCATGACTTATTACCCCAGGCTGTAGAATCCTGGAAAAGAGCTACCATGCAGCCTATGCCTGGTCAACTGGAGGACCACCTTAGTGGAAAGGGGACAATCTGGGCCTCTGGCCTGCCATGTGCACAAATACAACAATTGCTTTTGTTTAATATGCAGATGGAATATTTGATCCATTCTACCAGGCATTTGCATCTTGGTACCCTGTCTTAATTGCCAAAGTTTGTTTTAAGTCTTTAACTTCTATGTTCCTCTAGTAAAATGAATGTATGATTTTGGGAAATTACAAAAACCGGTTGGGGTAGTCCATCTTTGCTCTTTAGTGGTCCACAGAATGTTAGACCAACTACAGCATAAAAGCTCTACATTGGGGAGCAAGACTCCTGGTTGACACAGGAGTCTTTATCAAAATTTCCCTGGATTAAATGATCTTAATTTACTAATGACAAGTCTAAGAAGAGTCAGCAGGGACAGAGGTACTTTTCTGAAGTAGAGAGCTCTCTTTGACTTGGCAAGTCCCCATGGGGCATAATAATGCAAGCATTAAATGCAATAGTTTGAGGCGAAATTGACTTGGTTATGTTAATAACCAGGTGGTCAGCAATAGAGTGAGGAAGGAAGAAAGACTAATAGAATAGATGAAAGAGTTAAATTTTTCTTAGCTTCAGTTTGGTAGGGTTTTCCCCTGTGACTGTGGCCAATGACTCTGGAGGGGGTGGCGCTTTGACTTGGGTGTGATGAGTCCATCCCTTTTCCGCTGTATGAACAGCAGTCTTGAGGTTAGCAGCACAAGGTAGGGTCCCTCCTAGGCTGGCTCGAGTTTTTCTTCTTTCCACCCTTTGTTGAGAATGTGATCCTCAGGCTGGTGCTGGTTTACTGGAAATTCTAGGGGTGGTACCTGTGCTAAAAGACTTTTAGTTTTGAGGGAAAGGAAAGTGGAAGATAAACAGAGTATATAATTTATAAGAAATTGAGTTTTTATTTTAAATGTGGGGACATCAACAGTGGACTTTATAGTCTTTGGTGCCTTTTTACTGAGAAATTTCCTTTAGCACCTATTTTTATTAGTTTTTAGACCAAAGAAAGCCAAACACCATTTTATATTTTATAATGCTTCTTGTATGATTTTTATACCAGTTAAGCTAAATTTCACCTTTATATTAGTGTGCTATTAATGCTAAACTTAGTTTTAATAAAAGTTTGTGGCCGGGCACGGTGGCTCAAGCCTGTAATCCCAGCACTTTGGGAGGCCAAGACGGGCGGATCACGAGGTCAGGAGATCGAGACCACCCTGGCTAACACGGTGAAACCCCGTCTCTACTAAAAATACAAAAACTAGCTGGGCGAGGTGGCGGGCGCCTGTAGTCTCAGCTACTCGGGAGGCTGAGGCAGGAGAACGGCGTAAACCCGGGAGGCGGAGCTTGCAGTGAGCTGAGATCTGGCCACTGCACTCCAGTCCGGGCGACAGAGCAAGACTCCACCTCTTAAAAAAAAAAAAAAAAAAAAAAAAAAAGTTTGTACACATATTTATTCAATTTTTAATGTCTGACCATAAGGTAAGATTTTTATAGGCTCTTTTTAACCTTTTATAATCTTTGTTAAAGAGCAAGTTAGTGCTTTAAGAAAAACCTGTTGTGTTTTTACTTTAATGTCCAGTTCACAGAAAAACTGGATGATACCACTTTATAACTTTAGCTAATATGTTTACACACATTTTTTTTATAATTAATGTTATAAAACTTGCTTAAACCTTCAAAACAATTTTTAAACCTTTTAATGTAGTCAAAAATTTACATTCTTATAACTCTTTGTAATCTTTTTAGTAAAGGTATATTTTGCTTTCTTTATACACCTTGCACATAAATTGTTTTTTTCTTTTTCAATAGTTTTACTTTCAGGAGGCCTAGTTACTTTTAAATTTTACAACATTTCTTGCATAAATTCTTTTTTTATAACATTTTTCTCTTTAACAACTTTCTTTTTTTTTAAAAATTATACTTTAAGTTCGAGGGTACATGTGCACAACGTGCAACTTTGTTACATACGTATACATGTGCCATGTTGATATGCTGCACCCATTAACTCATCATTTACATTAGGTATATCTCCTAATGCTATCCTTCCCTCCTGCCCCCTCCCCTCAATAGGCCCCAATGTGTGATGATCCCCTTCCTCTGTCCAAGTGATCTCATTGTTCAATTCCCACCTATGAGTGAGAACATGCAGTGTTTGGTTTTCTGTTCTTGCAATAGTTTGCTGAGAATAATGGTTTCCAGCTTCATCCTTGTCCCTACAAAAGAAATGAACTCATCCTTTTTTATGGCTGCATAGTATTCCATGGTGTATATGTGCCACATTTTCTTAATCCAGTCTGTCATTGATGGACATTTGGGTTGATTCCAAGTCTTTACTATGATGAATAGTGCCACAATAAACATATGTGTGCATGTGTCTTTATAGTAGCATGATTTATAATCCTTTGGGTATATACCCAGTAGTGGGATGGCTGGGTCAAATGGTATTTCTAGTTCTAGATCCTTGAGGAATCGCCACACTCTCTTCCACAATGGTTGAACTAGTTTACAGTCCCACCAACAGTGTAAAAGTGTTCCTATTTCTCCACACCCTCTCCAGCACCTGTTTTTTCCTGACTTTCTAATGATTGCCATTCTAACTGGTGTGAGATGGTATCTCATTGTGGTTTTGATTTGCATTTCTCTGATGGCGGGTGATGATGAGTATTTTTTCATGTGTCTGTTGGCTGTATGAATGTCTTCTTTTGAGAAATGTCTGTTCATATCCTTTGCCCACTTTTTGATGGGGTTGTTTTTTTCTTGTAAATTTGTTTGAGTTCTTTGTAGGTTCTTAGCCCTTTGTCAGATGAGTAGATTGCAAAAAT